>NC_138924.1:600000-1074873 GCF_965231255.1 Vanellus vanellus
GACAGCTCAGCAATCCTCTTTCGCTGCAAATACGTCTTCCCAGGGTAATTTCTGAGTCATAAATTGCTTTTGTTGCTGGTCCAGCAGCAACACACAGTCCTAAGGATGTATCGTGCAAATGCGCAAGAGAAGGTGGTGGCCGTGGGCAACCCAGGTGGTCCACGTTTCTCTTTGCTCGGTGACTTTCTTAGGAAAAAAATGCAGCCAAAGAAGATAAAGTCCAAGCTTTTTAGATTTTCTGGAGGAATTTTAAAGAAGTGTCTTCTCCCAACACTCACCACTATCAGGACAGATCACCCTTAGGATTGCCCCCAGTAGACAAGTGCACAAGGGACCCTGATGGACACACAACCTCGGTAGAAGGTAGCACCACGTCTCCTGGCCCAAAGCCCCAGCAGACCTGAGCTCTGGGGGACAAGCACGAAACCTCTGTCCCCTTCTGCAACCCCAGGCACCGTCTCCACCAGCGCTGCATGGATGTCCTCATGGCCAGGACCCAGCATCGCCTCTGGACCGGGCAGCCCATGCTCACGATGAAGCACGGTTGGGGCGTCAGAGCAATGCTCAGGACAGGGGGAAATATAGGACGGTTATGTCATCATCTCAGCAGCCCAGAAGACAACATGCAATCACGATATACTGCTTTCCTTCCGCCCAGAAGCCACAAGGGCAGGAACAAGGACTGGAGCTCAGCACATGGCCTGCTGGCACTCCAAGGACACTTCCCCAGTCTTCACTTTCTGACCGCATTTGTCCCTCTCTAGTGTTGAGTTTCCCAAAAAAGGGAAGAGGCGGGTGCAGGAACAGCTGAACAGAATCATGCTGGGTCAGAAGGAGACCCTCCCACACCTTCAGCTTTCCAGGGGCCAGCTGGTGCTTGGGGGTGCCACTCACCACCTCTGTGAGTCTGCAGTTCATCCTGTCCTGATGCTGAGCAGCACCTGGCCTCGCTGGCCATGTCCCTGCCGGGAACGAAGGGAAATTCCCCATGGCAGTCTGAAACACAAGTGAAGAAGCAGCACAGCCTGGCGTTTCACCCTGATGTGCATCCTCCATGCCCTGCAGAAGTGCTGCGTCCTTCTGACTCTGTTTTCACCCTCAAGATCTTGGTTCATCCAAGTCTTGGACATCCAGTCTTCACCAAACCAGCCAAGTGAGTCAGTGTAGAATGAGATTCGCTCCTCGGCACCGTCGTGGCACAATGATGACTGCTGAGGACCACTGCGGTGAGGAGAAGGGGAGGGAGACCCAAGGAGGGAAGATCCCAATGCACCAACCTAAATGAGGAGGTCTTCAGACCTTCTCCTGAGCTCCAACACCAGGACATGCTCCTCAGTACAACCAGGAGAACTTGCAGGGGATGCAAACATCAGACTCAGATACCATGTGAAATACAAACATTTACCTCAACATATGGCAGAATTTTCACTTTTGGTGTTTTTTCTCCTCCCTTGGTGACCTTTTCTCTGCCCAAAGATTTATTCTATTGAGGTTGAGGCAATGAGCAGCGGTGAATCACAGCAAGTGAAACACCAGCAAATGGGAGACAGTTGTTGCAACACTCGCCCCCTCCATGGCAGTGATGCACCCCATACTGCCATGCATCTGCAGGACAGCAGAACTGCAGGATCTGGTGTCCCTGTTGCTCAACTTCCCGTGAAAACCATCAGCGTTGATGGCAAAAGAAAAGGGGAGCTCTTGGGCGTGTGTCCAAAGCAGATGGCCCGATCTCTGCAGTTCTCACTGAGCAGCTCTCGCCCAGCAGGCAGCAAGGACACGCACAGCAGCACAACGGCAGGGACACAATGTTTTGGCATGTCCTCAGGTTTCTCGCATTTGCATCACCAGGAAAACTGAGACACTTGACCAGCCGTGGGAGAAGAGGCCACCAGGAAATTTATTCCCATTTGTCCCCAAGCCAACAGACGGATGTTGTCAAGGCAGAACCATTGTACAACCATTGCAAAAGCATCCCACCACCAGAATTCCCCACCACCATACGAGTGTCCCACTACCAGAATCTCCCACCACCATGAGAGCATCCAACCACCAGAATGTCCCACCAGCAACACAGTGTACCACCATCAGACCTTCCCATCATCAGAATGTCCCACCACCACCATCAGAATGTCCCACCACCACCACCAGACCTTCATAAGATGCTCTTGTTTTTCCAAGCTGAGTCTCAAACCACAGAAATCAGGTGGTGCCAAACCCAAGCAGGTTGTATTCAGGCTCACCAAAAACCCATTTTGACACACTTTCTGCCTGTTTGGGGGTCTTTTAGCCCAGAATAGTCTTTCTGGTGAATGTGCTGCTGTCACAAGACAGGCAGGTTTGGAGGCGAGGAGGGAATGAGCCTGTAAATGCAGAAACATGGGTAAAATCTTCATTTTAAAGGCCATTTAACAGACTAAACTTTTTTAAAGAAAAGTCGCTTTAAAAAAAAAAAAACCCAAACCCACAAAACCCACAAAGTTTCTATAAAAAAAAAACACAGAAAGAAGAAGTTCGACAAAAGCTGCGGATGACCAACATGTGGAAGATCTGAGGGGTGCCTGGTGGCAAGTTCCCTAAACTGGAAAGACAGAATTATGAAAAAAAAAAAAAAAAAAAAAAAGGGATTAAAAAGGCAAAAAAGAAGAAGAAAGGAAATTGCACAGAACTGAACACACAGAAGAAGGAAAAACCAGGCAGGGTCTGAACTCCTAAAAATACTCGCTGTGTCGTTTGTCCGCGAATGGGACAAGGAAGATTAAACCCCGCTCGCGGGGATGTGGCAGGCGGCGGCAGGGCTGGCGGTGCCGCTGCTCCAGCAGAGCCCGTCTGCCCTTCCTGGGGGAGCGGCGGCTCTCGGGGAACACGAGGGAGCTTCGGGGATCGCGTGGGGTCGTTTGCCGGCACAAGGGACCAGGCAGGCCATTGCACGCACAAACTAGTCCCAGTTCCACCTCTCGTGCGATAAATAATTGATTTTTGAGGTAACGTGAGCAAGGAAGGTAAGAAGACTCCCCGTGTGTGATCTCGCATCCAGCCTTAATATTTCGCTTTCTGCGCCGGTCCCACCAGCCATCACCTCTCCTGCCTCAGTTTCCCTTCCTCTCCCACGGTAGGTCAGGACGGCACCGCTTCGCCTTTCCTTCCCGTCCCTGTCCCCAGCTCCTCCCGCTGCCGTCCACCCCTCTTCTCCCTCCCCGTGGCTTGTCCGGGCATCTCCCCAGCTGCTTCCAAGCATTCCCCAAATCGCCAGCTTTTTACCCCAAAGCGTCCCTGCTGCCCCCACAGCTCTGCCACCACCTTCCCTCTGCGCAGGACATCCAGCCACCACTTAAACCACAGACGAAGGGCAGAAAGGCCCCATACGGACAGGGGATGCTGCCGGGGAGCAAACAATGGCCGCTTTTCAACACGTTGGCACCTCTTCCTAAGAGCCACCCGCATCGCGTCCTGCCCGTGCCGGCGTCCCCGAGGGCACAGGAGGTCCCTGGGGGGGAGCACCCGAGGGGCTGACCGGCCCCGCATCCCCTCCAGCCGACGGGGGCAGAGGCCGCCGTGTCCTGTGGGCGTCCTCTGAGGAGAGGATGCAAGATGGAGCCCAGGGTGGAGACGGCCATGGCCAGGGTGTGACGCCCGGCTCCGGCGGGGCTTGGAGGCCGCACCCCGCCAGCGGCCCAAGCCGGTGGGAAGTGGCCCCGGCCGGAGCCAGGTTTGCCCCCCGGCCCCGCGGCCAAGGCCAGGGCTGAGCCCCGCGCTCCCCGCCCCAGCTGGGACAGCCATCTGAGGGCCCAGACCCCCGGGGGCCATCACGCCCTGCTGTCCCCAAGCCCCGGGGGGCCATCATGCCCCTCTGTCCCCAGCCCCACCCGCTGGGCTCCTCCCTGAGGCTCGGCCACAGCCCGGGGGGCGCAGGACCCAGGGGATCCCCCTGCCCACTATGGGGTGGGGCTGTCCTGGGTGGGCGGAGCCATCCCTGACCCACCCATTCCAGCCACCTCCCTGGAGCAGCCCCGCCCACTGGAGCCAACCCCGCACACCTGTGCCGGCCCCGCCCACCCCCACCCACCGAGTCAAGCCCCGCCCACAAACCCAAGCTCCGCCCAGTTGGACAACACCAGACCGGCTCGAGGTAGCCCCGCCCACCCGGGACAGCCCCGCCCCCCGCAGCACACCTGGGCTGGCTCCGCCCACTCGAGTAAGCCACGCCCATCTGTAATTACACCGCCCACGCGGGCCACCCACCCGTTTGAATTAACTCCAGCTACCTGGCGGGCTCCGCCCCCCAGACAGGCCCCGCCCCCCCCGGGCCGGCCCCGTCCCCCGGTTGGCATCACCCGGGCGCCCCGCGGCCCCGCCCCGTACCTGGGCACGCTCGAAGCTCTCCCGCTCCGCCTCCAGGCCGCCGCCGCCGCCCGCCCGCCGGCTCAGCACCTTGGGCAGCGGGTTGGACACCTGCTTCATGGAGCTGCTCACGCGGTCCATGGCCCCGCCGCGCCCGCTGCCGCTCCGGCCGCGCCGCGCCGCGCCCTCGCCACCGCTCCGCTCCGGCGTCGCCGCCGCTGGCCGGACCCCGCGCCATTGGTTCGCCCACCCGCCACTCACGCCTGGTCACGCCCCACCGGCACCGCCTCCACCCCGGCGGCTCCGCCCGCCGTCCCGCCCCTGAGCTCTCGTTGGTCGCCCGCTCTGCCACTCGGGAGGAGCCCCCGGGAAGGCCCGGCTCGGTCGGCCAGCTCACGTGACCTCCAGCAAGCTCACTGGTCCGGCAGGACGCCACTCAACTCCACCTCCCGCCCCTCCGCGAGATTCCCGCCCCTCTGCCCCGCCTTTGGGAACCCCCCTCTTAGCACCGCCCACCTCAGCCCGTCGGCCACGCCTCCGTGCCATCGCGCTGTGATGATTGGCCTCCGCACCTGCCGCTCACACCCCGCTGCCCCTCCCCCGCGGCGCGGCGCCCCCTGCCGGGGCCGGGGCCGGGGCCGGCGAGGGGGCTCGGGGCGGGTTACGAGGCCGCTCGGCCCGTGCCGGTCCCGCCCCGGCGCTAAGAGACCCCCGCGGGGCTCGGGGGACCCGTTGCCGAAGGGCTCAACGCGGCGGCCTGAGCCGGCCCGGGCGGGCAGGCTCGGGGGTGGGGTGGTGGTCTCACGGCCCGGGGCCTGCGGCCTGCACGGCTCCCGCCGCGCTGAGGCCTTTCCCCGGGGCTGCCGGCCTGGCCCGGCCCCGTGGGGGGAGGCAGCATCCGCTGTGCCCCGCGGCTTGGCCCAGACCGGACATGGGGCAGCGGGGCAGCGTGCGGCCTGGGAGGGGGAAGCGGGTTATGGAGAGCCCTGGGCCTGCGGGTCGCCCTCCCCTCCCCTCCGCCAGGTCAGCCCCAGGACCCCTGCGCAGTGGCTGGGCTGAGCCGCGCTCCCGCTATCCCGCTGAGCAGCGTTTGGCAGGATTCGCTGGGCATGCGGGATGGATTCAGGGCTTCCCAGGCCTGCCTGGGGCCAGGGAGGAGGTGGGGAGAAGGTTCCAGCGTGGAGAGGGTGACCGCAGCCTGCAGGGAGGCTGCGTGGGCCCTTGTGACATCCACGCTGTGGCTGAGGGGCCCTGGAGAGGTGTGTGCGTGGGTAGGAGGCAGCCGCAGGCACAACTGGCAGAGCAGAGCAAGGAGGATAGGTCATTTCTCTGGTAGCATCGGCAGAGGGGCAAAGAAATGGTTACAGATGCCTGAAAAACAAGGAAAGAGAAGCGGGAGAAGGTTTTAGCCTCCCTTGAACATCTGGCAGATTGATGGCTGAGATGCTCTTTTGCATAAGCTGTTCCAGGTTCATGTCTCAGGTCCCTTCACTCATCAGAGACTTGTGCTCTTTGCTCTAGCTCAACCTGGTGCATTGCTGCGCTGTGACCAGCTCCTGTGGTTTTGACCAGGAAACCCATTCCACTCGGGGTGAATTTCCCGCTGGGTCCTTTGCCAGAGCTTCAAGATTTTTCTGCAAAATTTGGACAAATCAGTGTTCTTGCAAAGAGACTGAAAGCTCGCTCAGACTGCTTGCTGGTTCATCCCCTGCGATGGCGAAGGGCACTATGCTGGGTCGTGCCAGCTGGGTGCCTGGGACCTTAAAAGCAGGTCACACAAAATCAGTGTCTTTGCTTCAGGTGGGGTATAGCTGCGCAGAACCCTCCTGGTCTGCTGCTGCCAGGGGTGATGGGGCAATCTGGGAACAACTGTTGAGGATGTGGGATGTCAGGAGCTCTTGTGCAAGCAGTTCTCCCTGCGTAACTCACTTTTGTGGCTAATTTTTCAGCTGAAAGAATTGCCACACAAGCACTCTCCTGTCGCTTCCCAGTGGGATGCGTGAATGGGCTGCATGCATGATAGACTTTACCTGTCTCTGTGTCTTGGATATCAGATTCACAGCTGATGGGAAATGGCCTACACCCATGTGCACCAAGGCCATCTCCTCCCACCCCAGCTTGTCTCGACTCCCTGTCTGCCTTCTCTCTAATGTACTTTCTGGAAACCTGCCTCCTTCCTTGGGGCTGGTCCCAGAGGAGGCGTAATGGGTTTAATTCAGCCACTATTGCAGCAAGTCATTAATAATTGAAGAAATGAAGTCATTGCCGAATAGAGGTGGAGGAAAGAAAGAACAGAGGAGGGCGTTCAACAAAGGACGGCAAGGGCCTTGTGGTCTGCCTACCTCTCCCACCCCTCCACTGGGCTAAAAGCATCCTGCACCTGCCTGACCTCTCCAGCGTGCAAGCCTGGCTCTGGGAGGGCTGGAGCTCGACCCCGAGGTGAGGGACCACGAGGCTTGTGTTATCTTCTCCCTCTTACTGAAGAGCAGAAGTTACATCCTCTTCTTCCACGGCCAGGGCTGAGTGCCCATTTTGCGACCTGGGCTGGCCAACTGGGCGACTCTGGCCTGGGCAGGAGCAGAGGAGAGGGCCATATGCGGCTCAGAAAGGGCTGTTTCTACCAGCAGCTCCTGCCTCCTCCAAGAGAGGGGCTGTGACAGGACGGAGCCAGGATCCAGCCCACAGACAGCTGGTCAGACCACCCTGGGCTGGCCCAGTCCACCACCAGGCTCCGCTGGATTGTGCTTTGGGGCTCTGGCTCAGGCTCGGCTGCTCTGCGGGGATTTGGGAGGCTCCCTTCTGGTGGGACCATGTGCTTCATTTTCAGGCTGCTCTGCAGGGGTTTTTGGGGCTGCTTTCTGGTGGGAGGAGGTGCCTTGCTTTTGGGCAGGTTGAGAGGTGCTCTGGAAGTGGGGAAGGCACAGGGCTGTTCCAGTGTGGGGTCTGTTCTTCTGCCTCAGGTTCCATGGGGAGGTGATAGGGAAGGGCTAGTGTGCAGGGCAGAGGAAAAGTGGGTTGGGCACCACTCCTTCTCACCCAGCAGGTCCTTTTCAGAAGCCATGGCTGGGTTTCATCTGCTTGGTTTGCTCTGTGCTCTTCTCACTCCTGTCCAAGAAGCTGGCTGCGGCCTGGAGGCAAAGGGTGATGGGAGAGCCTGTCATGGGGGTGCCTGGCCTGTGCGGGGACAGAAAGTGCCACCCACCCCAGTGCAGCCACTTTCACATTTCTGGGACAGGAGACCTTGGGCTTGGCTTGGGCTATGGAGCACGGTCACCTTCCTCGCTTTCAGCAGCTGCCTGGGTTGTCTGCACCTGAGAGGATGGAGACCTGCAGATGATATGCAGGAGACACCAGACAGGTCTGGTGTCGGCTGGGACAGGGAGAGCATCGATGGTGTGTCCCCTCTCTTCTGTTCAGGCAGCCTAGTGCTCAGCAGCCTGTGAAACCCATCAAGCGCTGGCTTAGGCTGGACAGGGGGGACAGGAGCTGGTCCTTCCCCCCATTGCAGGGCTCCGTAGGGCAGCCTCCCCTTGCTACTCACGTGCTCCAAGGCTCCCGCCCATAACAGCCGTGAAGGGGGCTTCTCCCTCTCCGCCAGGACATTGCTTCTCAGCTTGGTCTCAACCCAAAGGACCTGCAAGCAAAGGGGAAGAAGAAGTGGCAAGAGAGGGGCCAGAAGGGGCTGCAGGGGCTGTGGGCCCTGACGGGGGCAGAGGGATGCTCTTTTCCCGGGGGCTGGGAGCTAGAGGCTCCCTTCCCAACTCCCCTCCTCGGCCAGAGCCGGGAGAGTCCCAGGGTGCTGCTGCAACACTCCTCACCCTCCCATGGCCTGGCCCAGTCTCAGGGAGAGCACAAATCCCCCTTGTTTCAGCAGGAAAATAGAGGCACAGAGAGCGCCACAGTCCTTCCTCTGTTATCCAGCTGGCTGCGCCGGAGCCGGCGGGCTCAGGGCTCTGTGCAAAGATCCCACTCTCTTTTCCCCACCAGAGGTGAGGTCCCAAATCGGACCCCTTCAGTTGCCGCTTTAGACATCCCAAGGCACAATCTCCTGAGCCCACCGGTGCAGACGAGGTGTCCCTGGAGGACACATCTTCCGGAAAGCCACGCGGCAGGAGGGCAGTGTCCGTGGCAAAGCTTCCAACAATGCAGTCTTGCAACCGCAGATGCCACCCTGCCCTGCTGACAGGGCTGTTTCCTCAGACCCTGGCACAAAAACATCTTATGAGCCAAAATGCCCCCACCGGTGCAGGGAGAGGGCAGGCTCTCAGGTGCAGGGTGGTGGTCCAGAGCCAAAAGGTGGTGGTCCAGAGCCAAAAGGAGGTGGTCCGGAGCACTTGGGGCAGCACAGTGCAGCAGGAGGAGCCTGCATGTCTATGTGTGTGTGTTTTTACATCTTTTGATCCAGTTTTTGCATGCTTTGGGCAAACCAGATGCTGGTGCTGAGTCCTTGTCTGCTGGTGCTCTCCAAGAGCCCCATGGCTGCTACGTGGGGTGGCGAGCGGCGAAGGGAAGGGACAGTCCTGGTGTGGGAGGGCCAGCTCCTGCCCGGGAGAGCAGCTGGGGCAGAGCAGTGGCTTGAAAGGGGACAGGGAGAGCATCTTGGAGAGGACTGCTTAGCTAAGGAGCGTGAGGGTCCATGGGGCCCTCACCCCGGTCCTGGGCGAGGTCTCCTGCTTGCTCAGCTTTTACGAGGAGGGATGTAACCCCAAAACATTACCATCTCTGCACTAAAGTCTCAGAAACTGCCTCCATTTGTCCGAGAATTCAAAAGCAAAGCCGAGCATGGTTTCCAGCTGGATCTACAGGACAGGACCCAAACGCAACCTTGGGCTGTGGTTCTGCAGGGATGGTTGCCTAGGTGAGAAACTTGCTCTGGAGCAGGGCCTGGAGGTGGGAAGTGTTTGCCATCTGCTGGAGAGCTTCCCCACTGCAGGGGCAGCAGGTCCAGCTGCAGCATTGCACGGAACCCAACACGCAACCCTGAGGGTGACCACCTCGCGCTTGCTGGTCTCTCCCAAAATAGGACATGGCAAGCTTGCTTTGCTTCTGTGTTACGAGACAGCCTTCGACTGCCAGAACATGATCACTGAGAAAAGGTTTTCTGTGTACGACTTGGCGTGGGCAGGGTTGGGTGTAGGACCCTGTGCTTGCTGCAGAAGAGCGTGGGTAGTGCCTGAGGCAGGGGCTGCAGGAAGGAATGGGCTGTAGATGTGGACATCCAGTCTATCCCTGTCTTCCCTTTATGATATGGGCATAACTCAACGTTCTCCAGTGCTCTTGTGGAGCATGGTCTTTATTTTCCAGATTCTTGAAATCTTGCGGTCTGGCTTGCGGACGTCACACGTACCTCCAGCTGAAGACAACAGGAGGCAGACTTTGCAAGTAGAACGTTACCACATAATGCCAAGTCCTAAGAAACATCAGGTCCTGGGTATCTCAAAGCTAACACCCAAATGTTTTTCTCTTAGTTTCTCTGAACCTCAGCTGCCATAGCTAACACAGTCACGCAGTGCTATAGCTGCTGGGCAAACCATGCTCAGCTCCAGGCAGGTCGGGTGCTCGGTGCTGAGGGCATCTTCAGGGGAACCAAGGTATATATGCATGGCTGGAATTTGGCAAAGACAGCTTGCATCTGTCCTTGGAAGTGCTACCAAATTTCTGTGTGGGCCACATCCTGACACAGCAGCCGGCCACCTCCTGCACTTCAGGCTCTTGGTCCAAAAGTGAGGCTTTTCTAAACACCCCAAATTTGTCTTGGAAAATCCCACAAACTGCAGCAATACATTTCTGCCTTGCTGCGTGCTTAGAAACTGCTGGCGTCTTTCTGCTGACATTTACCAAAAATATTCATCTGGAGGCATATCCTGATATATAAATTTCAGTGCAATTTCATGAACTATTCTATAAGCCTTACAGTCCTGTAGGACCAGTTGTCCCGAGTAATCAAATGTGAACAGTCCCAGGGGATGCAGGTGAAGGGTCCATCTAGCCCAGCCTTAATATCTTCAGATGTCGCCACAGTAGACCCCTTGAAAAGAAAGGCAAATATTTGTGCTGCGTCCCTCGAGTGCAGTCCCAGCCTCCAACCATTCTCATTTTACAAAATCTTCTTGAGCTTATCACTTTGAAATCCAAGCCCTGACTCAGACACATGGAAATTTCCTTGCGATCACCATGTCCCTTGGCAAGGAGCTCCTCTTATGAAGAGCTGCTTCCTCCTGTTCATTTTGAACCTAGCTCTTTCCAGCTTCATTTGATGGTCCGTGGTTCTTGCTCCGGCAGAGACAGTGAATAATCACTATTTGTCCCTCTTTCTAAGCCACTCATCATTTTGCAGACTTCAATTACATCCCCCCTGGCAAGGTTCCCTTTCCCATGCTGGAAAGTCTCGATCCCTCTGGAAAATACCTCTTCTCATCTGAGATCTTGCTTGTCTTTCTCAAAGCCACACCACCCTGCAATCACTGCCTGCCTCCACTCATTCCCTTTCTGATCCAGCTGATTTGCTCCCAGTTAAAACCAGAGTTTCCCACATTAGTGATCTGGCAGCTCCCAGGGGCACTGTGATAATGTGATCCCCCAGACACGACTCCAACCTACAAGTCGGTGTGGTGGAGCAGGCTGCCTTCGGGGCTAAAAAAAGACTTCCTCCCGCATCCCAAATCTGTTCTGGTCATGGATCCAAAGATACCATGTGTGGTTTCTATCGAAAGCTGAAACACACCATACGGTGGAGGTTTTACAGACTCCATAAATAGCTACTATTTAGGATGTATGATATGGAGGAGGTTTTAGAAATCAAAATATTTAGAGATTTGCATTATTTGTCTTGGCAGGAAGGAGCAACCGAGACTGAAATACGAAGTCTTCCTTCAAGGAAGGAACAGAGTTGAGGAAAACAGTGAATAGGGGGAATAACAGAGGTGTCAAAACCTCCAAGAATTCCTTTTGCAATGAATGGAAGCAGGAAACACAGCCCGACATATCTGAAAGGAGAGAGAATTCATTGAAAATGTCTAGGCACATTTATATATTCTGATAGAAAATATTGATTTTTCAGAACGAATCTTGACATTTCCATCAAGCCCGTATTTGAATATTGCAAGAACATCCAGAACATTCAGCTAAAAGCAGCTCCAAGCTGGGCTGTGTTGGTGTGAGCTGCATCAGCAAGGACGTCTCCAGCTCATTCCCCAGCCTGTTCTCCACCTCTCAGTTTTATTCTAGTCCCTGTGTGGAGATGTGTAACAGGAACGTTAGGATTGGTCTGAACAAGGAATGTGCGCAAACGTTGGGTCTGAACGCACTGGTAGAAATGGCAGGAGCAGGGGAATGAAAGTGGTAGACGTTGGTGGCACCTAGGTCAGCAGGTCATCATGATCATCTGGTCTCGTCTCATCTCAGTCGCATCTCTCCATGTGGTTTCGCAGTTTGCGGCTCGGCCAGATCTTTCTCCAAGCCTGTTTCTAGCACACCCAGCCTCAATCTGCCCATCTGTTGTCTCAGGCAGGGGTGTCAGTCTTGGTCTGTTGTCTTGGGCACGTCAAGCTGTCACGTCTCTTGTCTCAGGCACGTGTGGCCAGCCCCATGGGGACAGGGGTGTGCAAGGGGAGCTGCTGGGTCCAGGCAGCTCCTGCCCATGCACCCTGCTCCCTGCCCAGGAGCCCAGCTTCACCTACACCTTCCCCAGCATCCCTGAGCAGCAACTGGGGAAACGGAGTGCCAAGAGCTCCCCGGAGGTGGGGGTGGCCTGGGTGCTGGCTGGGCTGGAGGTGCGGCGTGGCTGAATTGGTCATGGGGATGGAGGGGACCTGCTATATGTCCTGGGAGCACAAATGGACACACGTCGCAGGAAGAGCTGGGACGGGGAGGCAGAGGGAGTGCAGAGGTGCTGTGGATTTGGGATCATGGCTCCGCACACACCTTCCTTCCAGACTGGCGCTGCTGCTGCTGGTGCTAACATCTCTTGCTGGGCATGCCACAGCCTGCCTGGCCCCTTCCTGGGAGCTCCCCGGGACAGCCACTCTCCCCAGGCTCCCTGCTAGATGCTTAAGGCAAGACGAGCAACTCCTGACCTCTCACGGGATGGACCAGCAGCAGGCTGACATCCTCCTAGCCCCACTCCGTGCAGTGTGGGGGTGAGTGGATCCAGCCTGGGACATTGGTGGTGGGACCTCGTGACCCTGGAGGCACAAGGTTTCGGCTTAGCGTCTAAATGAGCTCTGGAGGACGGGACAAGGAGGATTATAGAGCAGGCAGGATCCCAGATGAATCTGGAGAACCTCAGCTGTTTAGAGGCGGGGTACCGTGCGTCCTTCTCTGCCACAGGCAAATAAAGCCTCAGCCTTGATTCGGGCCATCTTGATTCACTCTCGCTCTGGGAGTTTGACCCCTCAGCATGATGTGGGGTGGCAGCAAACTCATCAACGGGGAAAGAGAGGTGCTGGGAAAGAGATGCAGGGAAGCCAACGGCTGTGCCAAGGCGTTCGCTGCTGCAAAGGCAAAGCTGGGGACTGAGCTGCGATGGCAGCCAAGGCACCGTGGGTTGTGGGCTGAATGGGGGCTGCCTTCTTGCTGATGTCGAAACCTCTATGGCTGTAACTCAATAAATCATTTGGGTAAATGATTTTTGACAGGACAATGGGATAGAAGGAACAAACAGACCTAAGACCGGGTATCAGAAACTTCAGTGGGCTGATTGCCCAAGAAACTTGGCTATACCTCATGAAATGTGCCCTGTAGGTGAACTTGACTAATTATAATATGAAAACCACTCCTCTAGAAGTCAGGATACCCGCCTCCGCTTGAAGACACTCACCCACTGAGCTTGCACAGTACAGTTAAGAGACACTATACCTTTAAATGAAGACAAGGACATTTCACACCAATCAGCTTCGTGAGAAGGAATTATGAGCGCTGGTAACAAGTTGATAAGCAGTGAATATGTTAATTATTATGGTCATTTACGATGTATAAGTGAATGTCTGTTCCAACATTGTGTGTGCTAGCTCTGCAGAAAAGCCCCCGAACACCCATTTCTGTGCAGAACTGCTAATAAATAGCCAATATCTCGACGGCATGTTATTGGTTTGCACATTGGGTAAACGACCCCATGGGTTTTGGGACAACTTTGCTGTGTGGTGGGAGATGCCTGTCCCTGCATCTTTCCCAAAGCCCCACCGGCGGCGGGTGCCCTGGGGTGCCAGGGCTCTGCGGGGACGCCCTCCCCGGCTGCCCGTTCTGCAGGCTGGTGCGGGCTCCCTGCCTCCACGGCAGCAAGGCACCCACGTGTGGTCTCACCCTGGCTCAGTTTTCCTCATGCTTAGTAACAGAGCGTTTTAGTGAAGCAAAAGGCTCTGCGTCAAACGAATCCTGCAATGCCACCTAGCCCACGCTTCCTAACAAGTCTGGCTCAGTTTTTCAAAGAGTTCAGTCTACTGAGACGTGGTGATGACGTCCATCATGGCCTGGAGCACCCAGTAGCCCCAGGCGTGGAATCAGCTCTCCTTCAGCCGGACCAGAGATTCTCCTCATTTCCCTTCTCGTTCCTCCTCTGCGTTCCTACAAGGCCACCACTTTGGGCAGTGCTTTCTATTTTGTAATCATCCTCCTCCATAGAGGACCCAGATCCCTCTCTTCACTGGACCATCATGAAAGGCAGCCTGTCCATGGGCCTTTCCCACTGCGGCCGTGGTTGTCCAGCACTCGGACACATTCATTAGCACCACGAATACCTTGCTCTTCCCCCTCCTTTCCGGATGCTTCGCCCATAAGCCTTTGCCTGGAAGTCAGCAGAGCCCTTCTGTGGGGATGCAGCATTTCCAACAGGAGCTGGAGTCACTGCCAGTACAGTGACACCATTCCTGTCCCAAACAATATGGGCTAAACCAGCAAATCTCTTCTGTATGTGTCTGTGGCTGCTGGGACAATGACAAAGCAATGACAGGAGGGTGTTGGAACCAAATAATCATCTAAGCCAACTCTGCTGTGCCAACACGGTCATGAGCTTCTAGAGCTCTTTGTAAACATTAATGGCCGATTGTCATGTCTGTGGGTGACAGTGCTATTTTAGCTGTCACTGGTATTTGTGAAACTGCAATGTAGCAACAGAACCAGTTTCCTAATGCCTCGCTGCAAGTGATGGTCAAAGATAGAAGAGGAGCCCAGATCTGGGGTGGAACCGTGCTCTACCCTCTGCTCTGCACGCTGACATGCTGATGGCCTCCTGGGTCCCATGGAGAGAGCCCCCATCTCCTTGGGGCAGCGCTGGAGTGGGGCAGGGCAGGGATGCTGTGTGCCTCGCTGGCCCGCTGAGCAGGCAGCCGGGGAGGGCTGCCTGACTCACAGACTGTCCCCGCTCCAGTAGCTGTGGGACAAGTGAATGGTCCCCAGTTTGTCTGTGATGCAGATATTCGAGGAAACATGAGTGCGTGGCAGCCACGGTCATTCTCCATCCATTGCCATCATGTGACTTCTAGGTAAGAGGTCCATTTAATGATCTTCTGAATCGTTACTTCTAGTTTCTCTACGGAGCCCTTTGGTCAGGGGAAAGGAAAAGAGAGGTCATATCCTGTTCTCTATCATTTCATGGTGTCATATCATATAATGTACCACATCAACTGTCATCGGGGCTCCGGGTACTTCCCTCCACAGGACTGCGCAGCACCCTTGACACAGCACTTTTTCCATTGTGTCATGTCTTTCACCAATGTTTCCGGTGTGCTTCCGTCCTCACTCACTGTCTCCCTCTATAAAGCGGGCCGAACCCAGGGATCCCACATCAGGCACAGTGAGGGACACTCCGCAGCAGACCAGCCAGTCTCCTACAATTTATCTCCGCCCAAAAGAAGCATGAAGACCTCCATAGCTGCCCTTGCTGTACTTTTCGTGGCTGTCCTCTGCTACCAGGTCTCCTCTTCTCCAGGTGAGTCCAAGCTCTTCTCTCCAAGGAGCTCTCTTCTCTTTCTTTCTGTTGTATAAGGTCTAGTAATGCTTGGCAACTCATCCTTCCAAGCATCTGCTGCAGGAAAGGAGAGGCGCATCTTGCTACTCCTTGGCTTCCTGAGGGAAGGATGGCTGTGGTGGGAGCCCGTGGTGGGAGCAGCACCTCCCTCAGTGGGGACCTTCTCATCTTCTGACCCTGCTTCTCCCCACTGACGCTTTTCCCGGTCTTGTTTAATCAGAAAACTTAACTTCTCTTCCAGCTTCTGTCAACTTTTCTGGTCCCTGCTGCATCCGATACAGGACCAAAGCGTTTCCCTTGAGCCACGTGATGATGTATGAGCACACGGGCAGCCACTGCTTCCAGCCAGCCGTGATGTGAGTAGATCTCTTGCCCAAATCCTGGGAGGGGGTGTGGGGTGTGGGAGGTGTGTGCTCCACTGAAGGGTGGCAGAACCAGGAAACCCCACATCACACCCCATCCTGGCAAGGCAAGACAATCGGCTGGGCTCTCCTGTGATAGGAGAAGAGCCTGGAAACCTCTCAGAGGCCAATCCCACATCCCAGGCAGCCAGTTTCTGGAACTCCATAGTAGATTTGAGGCAAAAGAGCTTCTGTGGGTCATTCCCCTCATCCCCAGATAGCAGGACCCAGGCAGGATGGTGTCCCAGCTGAGTAGGCATGCTGGGGCTGAAGTGGCTTAAGCAGCAGAGAGCAGGACACCTGTAACGGTATTAAGCCAACTGCGCACCCCGTATTTCCCTGGGGCTGTTTTGCAGCTATAGAGGTGTCTGGTTTGGTGGGGTTCACCAGTGGCAAGGAGCGGGTGGTCCCTCTCCTCTCCTCTCCTCTCCTCTCCTCTCCTCTCCTCTCCTCTCCTCTCCTCTCCTCTCCTCTCCTCTCCTCTCCTCTCCTCTCCTCTCCTCTCCTCTCCTCTCCTCTCCTCTCCTCTCCTCTCCTCTCCTCTCCTCTCCTCTCCTCTCCTCTCCTCTCCTCTCCTCTCCTCTCCTCTCCTCTCCTCTCCTCTCCTCAACTGAATTTCCTTCTGCAGATTTACCACAGTCAAAAGCAAGATGGTCTGTGGGAAACCTGACGATAAGTGGGTCCAGGACATCTTGAATCACTGGAAGGACAAGGCAGGCAGTGCATGAGCAATGCCCTGCTCCCTCCAAGCATCACCTCGGCAAGGACCTGCTCTCATGGGCACCTCCAAGACACGTCCCTGTTTTCTTATCGACTGTGAATTTGGCAGACTATTTAATATGGTGTTTAACTCTTTTATTTAAGTTTATGCAAAAGCAATTTTAATTTATTTGGCATTTTCAGTGAAACTTTTCATTGTAATTTGTACTGATTTTGTTGATGTTATTTTGTGTAATAAAAAGGAACAAAACCTGCAGCTTCTCCCGCTGGCTCTCAGAGACTGTGGTGGGCAGTGGTGGCTGCCAGGGGCTCTGGCTGACCCCCAGCCCCTGCGTGCTTCCCGTTCCCAGCACAGCAGAGCGTTGCTGGTCCTGCCCGCTGCTGGTGGCTGCCGGTGCCTCCCTCCCCTCTCCTGCGCCCGAGCTCTGCCCCAGTCGATGTCTGAGCTGGCGGCTCTCTGCAGTCGGTGGGTGGGTGGGAGTCACCGGGGACATCTCGGGGTGTGCGGTGGTGTGGCGAGGCGCGGGGATCACCGAGCTCACCCAGCACCTTCAGGCAGTGGGTGGGAAACACCGGGGCTGCCGCCGCAACCGGGGGGTTGCTGGGCTCAGCACACGCCGGAGGCGGCCCCGTCTCCTCTGCCATCCCAGTGCCCGGGGTTGTCTACGGGCCCATGTTGTTTCTGGCACTTCCTAATTTGTCCCGCTCTCCCCGCAGGGTTTTTCTTTCGCTTCTCCCTGCCGGGATGGCGGAAGGCCCAGCCTTCAGGGCTGGCGGCAGCTGTGCTGACTGGTGCCACGCTCCTCCCCCAGCCGGCACGGAGGCTCCCACAGCCGGTGCGGCATGGCGGCGAGGCCGGCTTCTCCTCCGGGCTCTCGTGGGGCTGCCTGCGCTGCCTCGCCGTGAGACCACTTGCGGCTGTGCCTGCCTGCGAGCCCGCCTGTGCTGGTTGACCCCGGGTGGAGGGAAGCGCCCGGCAAAGCTGGCTGGCGGCAGGGGCCACCATGGCGCTGGCGGGTGCCCTGGAGCGGCTGCAGGAGGAGGCCATCTGCCCCATCTGCCTGGAGTACATGAGTGAGCCCGTCAGCATCGACTGCGGGCACAACTTCTGCCGGGGCTGCATCGCCAAGCACTGCCAGGAGAAGGGTCTCTGGGCTGACGGGCCCTTCTCCTGCCCACAGTGCCGGGCCTCCTGCCACCGCAGCAGCTTCCGACCCAACAGGCAGCTGGCCAACATCGTGGAGAGCATCCGGCTGCTGGGGCTGCGGGCCGGCCCGGGGCCGGAGCCGGGGCCGGGCACCCCGCTCTGCCCCCAGCACGACGAGCGCCTCAAGCTCTTCTGCGAGGAGGAGGAGGAGGCCATCTGCGTGGTGTGCCGGGAGTCCCTGCACCACCGCTCGCACACCGTCTACCCCATCGAGGAGGCCGCGCAGGTGTACAAGGTAGGGGAGGTTGGGGTGACAGGGGGTCTCCGTCCTGCCCCGATGGACCCTGGGCACGCCGGTGCTGGGGGAACCGGCCACCAGGACCCCACCGCCCCTCTCCCAACAGCACCGCGGCACCGCCAGGAGTGCAGAGGAGGGGTGGCAGAGACGGTGGTACCCACCCAGCCGCTCTCATCTCAGGGACAAGGCTGGACCCGCTGGCTCCCAGGTTGCAGAGGCACCCAGGCTCAGCCCTGCTGGTCAGGGTCCACGGACCCAGACGGGTCCCTGCCCCTCCGCGACACCCCTGGAGAAGGGGGGTGGGGGAGGTGGGTCCTGCCCTGGGGACATGTCACCTCGGTGGAGGGGTGAGCCCAAACCCCATGTCCCAGCGATGCTCCTAGCAGCAAGCCACCAGCCGCCCCATGCCCCGGCACTGCGGGGAGCAGTCACTTGGTTCTCCAAAACCTAAATAGTGAGAAAAATATGGGGAAAACCCAAGGAGGGCGGAGAGGGTTAACGCTGCGAGCAGAGTGAAGAGCACAGCTGCTGGGTCCGGGTGCCAGGGCTGGCACCGCCTGGCGCGGGGTCACCGTACCCTGGCTGCCGGTGGCAGAGCGGACCCGGACGAACTGCAGCACCGCTGTGGTGAGCTGAGCCCGTTTCTTCTCTTTTCAGGTCAAACTCCAGAAATCCCTGGAGCATCTTTCGAAGGAAGTGGAGGAGGTGAAGAAGCGTGAGTCAGCGGAAAGGATGAAAACCCAGGAATGCAAGGCAGGTGCCTGGCTTAATTCTTAAAGAATGAGCTTCAGAGATATCAGCAATGATGAATTTGTCACAGCCCTCAGAATGGGACATGTCCTCATGTCCTGCTGTTGTGTGGAGGGCTGGTGCTGGAAACCAGCTCTGCCTCTGTGTGTGGCTCTATAAAAAAGATCAAAAAGGTTTGCAAAGAAATGCTTTGCAAAGAGCAACACGCCAGCTCCGCCGAAACCACAGGGGCTTGTGCGCCGGTTAAACGAATAGACACTGGATATTTTTTATTTGCTTTTTGTTTTACAACGTGTGCTTGAGTTACGAGCCAGGCACGAGCCGTGTGGTGAGCTCTGCTTCACAGCAATAGGAACGAGAAGTGTTGTCATTAACAAAAAGAAAAGCTGAATTATTCCACCTCTGCCTGACTCCCGGCAGTCCCGGGGAGATACGACGCCAGCAAAACAGCCCCATTTCATGTCCCTCCAGAGTCGAAGCTGGAAAGTAAAAGTAACTGCAGAAAAGGAAACGAAACTGCTGGACTGAATTACCCAGCCCTGAGCTGGAGTTGATGATTAATCAGCTTTGGCAGGGAAAACAGGTTTCTCCGCACTCCCCTAGTTACTTTTCACCTCCCCTGCCTGCCCACTGCAGCCCGGCCAAGCGGGTGGTGGGTTTTTGGGGTGTCCCTGCGTGCCCGCTGTCCCCCTCGGGCTGGGATGGGGCCGGGGAATGGAGGCTGTGAAAGAGCTGTGTCACTCTCCCCCTCTGCTCGCCTGAGTCAGGGCTCCGGGACCACAGCTCGGCTGCCACCGGCTTCCTCCCGGCCCAGCGGCTGGTTGCGCTTATTCAGTAAAAAGGAAAAAATGTCTCTTCTGAGTGGTGAGGGGGAAGTGGCCATGACCATCCCGGCTTATCAAGCCTTCGTGACTCAGGTCCAAGAAATCATGTGCTTGGACAGAAAAATAAATGCAGTTCAGTTTCCTTTCATTTATCTTCTGCATTTTGAGGTTTCATGGTCCGAGCAAACCGCAGCATGTTTTCCTGGCGCTTCAGGTTTCCAGCAAAGTGCCAATTTTTAGGGGTCAGGCAAAAAACTCTAAAACATTGGCAGACCCTGCCTGTTGCTGGCTGTAGTGAGATCCCTCAGACACCTGGAGAATCCTCCCTGGCTCTCCCTCTCCATCCCTCCCCAGCCCTGGGGTTTCTCCCACCTCTTTCCCATTGCTGTGGGTTTTTCCAAACACGGAGCATTTCCTCTGGGCTGCGTGAGGAAATTCAGGTTGCCCTGAATCTAGCTGGAGGGATGAGTTGTACCACATCTAATAAAAACCTACCCCGACCGACACCTGGTGGCATCTCCTTGCAGCCCAGCAGCCCCCCCCAGTCTATCTATGCACTGAGGCATCATTAGACATCTGAGGTCCAGCTGAGCAGAAATGCCTCGAGCAAAGTCCTACTGCTGGTAAACCGGGGATGTTGAGCGGGAACTCAGGCGGAAGCACATCAGTTAGCCTCTGGCTATTTTTTAAATAAATATGCTTACCAAAAAAATGTAGTGGTTTCCGAGGGCCTGATGCCGGGCGTGGATGCCGGAGCATCCAGCTCCATCTCAGTGGCCTGGCTAACATTGCCTCTCTTCACCCCGTGTATCTTCTTATCGCAAGGAGACGGTGAAGAAAAAGCGGGAGAGGATTGTAAGCGAGTTTGGGAAGCTACATCGGCTGCTGGCCGATGAGGAGAAGCTGTTGCTCCAGAAGCTGGAGGAGGAGGAGAAGCAGATTCTGCTGATGATCAGTGAAAACCTGGCCAAGCTGGTGGAGCAGAAGTCCCTGCTGGAGGAGCTGATCCTGGAGATAAAGGAGAAGACCCAGCAGCCAGCCGACAGGCTGCTCAAGGTCAGGCTACACCACCAGCCCCACTAACTCAGCCCCGATGCCTTTGCTGTCTGGGCGGGTGGCCAGGGCCAGGCTGGCTGGTGGGCACGAGGCTCTGGAGCCCCACACCCAGAATGTTTTTTCTCCTTTCCTTCTAGGACATGAAAAGCATCCTGAGCAGGTAGGTACCCATGCTTGTTCTTCCTACCATCCTGGCTATCTCCAGGCTCCGAGATGTTTATTTCTGTTTGGGGCTGAAACGGAGGGACTGAGACCAGCAGGGGTTAGAGAAGAGACTCCATCCTCTTCTTCCAGGCCCTCAGAGCCAATGTCTTGCCTGGCCTTGTGGTGTGGGAGATGCGTCCCCTCCGAAGGGACATGCTGCCCAGCTGGCCTTGCTCCTTCCTTCCCAGGGAATGGCACTTGCCACTCTCGGCATCGTTTAGCTCTGGTCCCATCAGGCTTGCTGGTAAGCAAGCAGTTATCCCTAGTGCTCTTCACAGCTGAAGAGCTCAAGGGAGGAGATGCATCTGTGCAGCCAACAGGAAGGCATTAAACTCCCCACCACCACCCCCAGCAGGAGACTGGTTGTGACGTGGGCTCCGAATACAGCTCATGGGCATCGCTCTCCTTTCAGGTGCGAGGGGGTAAAGCTCCAGTCCCCCAAGGCTGTGTCTGTGACCCTGAAGGAAAACTACAGTATCCCCGAGCGCTGCCTGGGCATGAGGGACATGCTGAAGAAGTTCAAAGGTAAGGGGGCTGCTTTTGTGCCAGCTCCTGGCACGTTTGGGCTTTGGTCTGCCCCTCCATATCCTGGGGCACGGGGACATTTTTTCAATAAGCTTTGTCCAGCTGGTCCCAGTTTGTGTACTGAGTTCAGGCTGGTTTCAGGGTGGGGAGACTTTCCTCATTCTGGTCTTAGGTGGGTTGTGAGCTGACCTTGAAGCCTAGGAACTCACTCAGGGGTTTCAGGCTCCCTGTTGCCCATGAACCCTTGCTTTTGGTGTTGGCTGTTTCTGAAGCTGTGCCAGGAGCTGTGGAGCCGCCCTCGGTTGGTTCATGCTCTGCAGCCATATGCCAAAGATTTTGATGTGGTTTATGGTTAGCATCATTTTCTCTATTGCACTTCCCCACTGCTGGGCAGGGCTGGGAGCTGTGCAAAACCACGGGCACAAGCATATAAATGTGGGAGGGAGGAAGATCTGGAAGAGCCCAGCATCCAGGTCGCAGGTGCCCACTCATGTCCACGCGTGCAGACCCTTGAAGCCTTGTCTGTCCTCCTACCCTTCTCTCGCTCCAGTGGATGTGACTCTGGACCCCGAGACGGCGCACCCTGAGCTCACCCTGTCTGAGGACCGCAAGAGCGTGTGGCGCGGGAGCAAGAAGCTGATTCTGTCCCTCTTCGACAACCCCAAGAGGTTCGGCACCACTCCGGTGGTGCTGGGCAGTCAGGTCTTCTTCTCTGGCCGCTCCTACTGGGAGGTGCAGGTGGGAGACAAGCCTGAGTGGGGCTTGGGGCTGTGCAGGGAATCTGCCAGCCGGAAGGGCAACGTCCTCTTCTCCCCAAACAATGGCTACTGGGTGCTGCGGCTGCAAAACGGGGGCAACTATGAGGCCCTCACCTCGCCTGCCACCCCTCTGACCCTGAGCGTGAGACCCCGGCGCATTGGGATCTTCCTGGACTACGAGGCAGGAGAAATCTCCTTTTACAACATGAGCGATCGCACCCACATTTACACCTTCACCGACAAGTTTTTGGGGAACCTCCGTCCTCTCTTCTTCCTGGGTGCCTTTTTGGGAGGCAGAAATGCAGATCCCTTGGTGATCTCCTGGGTCAGGGACACGCAGGGGACTGGGTGCATTGTCCTGTGACAGCGGCTGCCCTGGCTTCTCACCGGTGGGCAGAGACCTGAGAGCCCGACCGGCTCCTCCCATGAGCGGGGCAGCACTGGGGAAATAGCTGTGTACCTTGATGAGTGTCGTGGCAGGGTCTCCGCATGCTCCTGGCTGCTGGTGGTGACCCACCAAGTATGACATCCACCCCATGCCGTGCCCATGCTGGGAAGGGCGCTTTGCAGTGGGGACATGCCATAACCCGCTGTACTGCCAATGGGGACAGGGGAGCCCGCTGCCCACCGCTGCCCTGCTGCCCATCTCACAGGCTGCTGGAGAAGGGTGAGCGCCCAGCTTGCTGCGTAGTGCTGATTTTGGTGTGATTCGTACTGGAACAAGGCAATAAAGGGTCTATTTGGGGAGCCTTGTGCGGTTAGCAGTGTGGTTTTGTGGTGCGTCCATCCCTGCTCGTTAGCCCAAGCTAATCCACAACATCTCAGAGGGCAAAGGGTGCTGCGGGACCTGGTCCTCTCTGGCCCAGAGATGTTGCTGTGGCATCAGGGGAACACTGCAGCAAGCTGGGTACATGCCAGGCAGGGACTCGGTAGTTGGCCACGCTTCAGCTTCGCGGTGCTGGGGCCTGGGGACAAGGGGACGTCCGTGTGGGTGTGGGTGCTGCACTGCCTGGTGGCTCCTGGGCTGCTCTCACTGGTCCCCTGGAAGGGAGATCACCTCCAGCTGGGTAGGTCCAGCCCCTCCGCCTCCCCTCACAAGCCCTGTGGGTGGGAAATCTCCAAGCGTGGGAAGCCATGTGTTGCACACCCCAGGACAGGGGCACTTCGGGGGCTGCAAAAGCCAGGGAAAGAAAAATAAGCCAGCCTCTGCTGATGTCTCCAGAGGTCACCTTTGGTGTCTCCATCCCCTGGGACATCTTTTCTCCTCCAGGCTGCACTGCTGCCCCAACCTCTTGCCTCAAGCGGTCTGCCCCTGTGTTGCCAGAGGAAAGGCTCTCCAGTCCTTAAGCTCAGCTGTGGCATCAGTCAGTCCTACCCATCTAAACCAAAGCGCCCTCGGCTCACAGGGCCAGGAGGCAGGAGACACTGCCCTGGGGGTAGATGGGGCGGAGGCGATGCCAGCAGCCATGGACTGCCAGCTGGAGCAGCTGCGGAGCGTGCCCTTCAGACAAAGACAATGAAGGTGCTTAATTTAAAGACCGATTCATTTGAGATTTGATAAAGCATGGTCTTCAGTGCTCAGCACAGTTTCTCTGGGGATGTCCTGAAAGGTGCTTTAGGAGTCTCCTAGTGAAAAACATGCTGGACCTGAGCAGATGTTCCTCAATTCCTCTCGGCTGAGTTTCGTTGCATTTTGGGAAGTCCCACCCTCCTTCCTTCATCCTCCTCCTCTTTTGAAGGCTGTGTGGCAGAGAGAAGAGACCACTAGAAGAGCCCAGTCTCAGCCTTGCCATATCCCAGGAAGGAGAAGGGCAATAGGTCTTGGTGGGCTCTGCAGCTCGTTGACCTCCATGGAGATCTTACAGGAATTTACAGAGACTGAGAAGATAAGAAAGGACATAAACTTTGAGGTATTGACAGAGGGCTGGAAGCAGAGGCAGTTGGGGGGGGGCAGTGATGAAGACAGCCAGGGAAACCTGTTGTGCAGGACAGCATTTGGGAAGGGACCAAGTTAAATGTCACTGAACCAGGGGTGGGAGGAGGTGGTGGGATGGAAACTGTCCAGAGAGCAAGAGCGATCCTACCATGGCAAGGTGACAGCTGAGCGGCACTTGCTGCTGCGCCAGAGGGATGAAGACCGTTTCCAGAAGAGGCAGGAGGAAGTGCAACAGTTCAGAGATCTTGCAAAGAGGGGGAAGAAATGAATGAGCAGGAAGGATGTGAACTCACCCCGATGCAGGATCCAAAGTGTTCCTAGAAATCATTAATCTGCCTCAGCCAGGAAGGAGAGTAAAGGTTTAATGGCATGAGATAGGTCTGAATATGCCATAAAATTTTCCATCTGGTGGACCCACCACCTCACCTGCAACTAAGAAACTGCACAGAGCAGATACCATTCTGCCCTGAGATACCCAGACTGGTTGGCAATGGGCAGCCAGAGAAAAGCCAGGAGCACCGGGACCTGGCTTTTAGAGCTCCCTGCTGACCTAAAGCTAAAGCTGCTCCTAAAGCTATTTGCAACCAGTTTTTCTGTTTAAGTCGTGACAAGTCCAGCTTGCCCCTGTCCTCGGTGGAAATGCATTTATTGCCTGGCTCTAGCCTCCATGCAGATCCTGCCCAGCAAGAACCAGGTCCTCCTCACGCTACCAGCCCCAACCACGAGGGACGCCTGCATGGCACAGCGCAGTCCGGCCTGAGTATCTTCCTGCAAGCATTCCTGCTCCCCAGCTCCAAGAAAGCTGGTGGCCCTCTCACGGCATTATAAGGTTATTTATTACCAAAAAGTTTGACCTGTATGTGCCAGGCTAGTCACAGTCACACCATTTCCATTTGATTTCCATATGCTGAAGGGAGATGGACATATACATATACATATATTTTGCAGAAACATTTTGGGTTGAGACAGTCTCTTGCTGTGGTGGGTCCCAGGACTGATCTGCTCAAGCTGTCTGGTTTTACTGAAAGCAGTAATCCCTCGGGATACCATGTCTGGGAGAACAGCCACGGGTTGGGATTGGGTGACCAGGGAGCTGTTTTTCTGAGCAATCAGTAGGTTAATGTCAAATTTTTTAGGTTTTAGCTTCTGGGGCAGTTTGGTCACCCAGATGCACCGACTGTGTCCCCTGTTAAGATCCTCCACAGCAAAAATTACAGATCTGCAGTTTTAGAAATGTGTTTTCTCAACCAATGTTAACATCTTGCTTTCTCCTCTAGTATAGTGGAAAATGTTTCGTCATCTTACGGGAATGTAAGTAGTCATCTGCATCTTTCTAAGAAGTGAGCAGACATGTTCATTGCTACTTCTGCCTTCTGTTTGCCCTTACAGGGAAGGCGATACCCAGGCACTGTTTCTAGCGGAATACTTCTGTGTCTTCCTCAGCCCTGGAAGCTCTGGGATATATCGCTATTTTAAGCAAGCAATACTTCTGTATGCAGCATGCAAAACCATCCACTTTTTTGGGTGCTGGCCCCCCAGAAGAGACACGCTCCCCCGTCTTGTTGTCTCTGGGAAGAGTGGTTTTGGGTGGAGGACTGAGTGTCCCCTCTCTGTGGCGAGCTGGGCCCTGGGATGGTATAGAAGGCACAGAGTTGGCACTTTGGAGCACACGGGCATTTTGCATTAAGAATGTCTTAATTCCTCTCTGAAAAAGTGGAGATTGTAAAAGCCGCCAGACCATAAACCTTGATGGCCATCAATGCGTGTCACCACCAGCACAGCCCAGCTCCTCCTTCCGTGCAGCGCCAGACTGCAACCTCCAGCTCCCCTGGCAGTCGTTATACCTTAAAATGCCTATGGACACAGCAGGGCGATACACACAACAAATTTATAGAGATGTGCATCTATATTATGATGTTGTTCCTATCACAGTAATGGTTTCGCTTTTGTTCACAGCTAGGCTTTCCCAGGGTTGTCATTAAAAATATTTACATTTATATACATTGCACAAAACATTCAGTAAAGACCACACTCTGGTTTCAGGATGAATCTCTCTTTTAAGTAGTTTACAAATTCTGAAACCCTTGACGCCGTTGCTCTTGTCTTGGTCTGAATCCAGAGGAAACCCCCTGCAAGCCACCCTCCTCTTGGGTCCCAGCCTCCCCTTTCTCTTCATCTGCTGCCTCCAGCTTCGTGCCCTCTGCTTCTTGCCTTCACCTGCCCCGTCTCCACTGCGAGGCTGTTTCTGGGAGGGATGAGTATCATGATTTGCCCCTGAGACCCACGCATGAGCACCAGGGCATCCCAGGGCTCCTCCAAGATCTGCATGGAGTGAGGGTTTTCTAGCATTGCTCAGCTCTAGCAGCAAGGTCAGCTTCAAATAGCTGCATCAATGTTTATCACTGACTCAAAGAAACACA
This sequence comes from Vanellus vanellus, assembly GCF_965231255.1. Classification (NCBI taxonomy): domain Eukaryota; kingdom Metazoa; phylum Chordata; class Aves; order Charadriiformes; family Charadriidae; genus Vanellus; species Vanellus vanellus. Next base: position 626,341 of record NC_138924.1, read on the forward strand.
GAATCACAGACTGGCGGGCCTTGGAAGGGACCTTTGGAGATCATCTAGTCCACCCCCCTGCCAGAGCAGGGTCATCTAAGAGCAGGTTGCACAGGAACCCATCCAGGCAGGTTTTGAATCCCTCCAGAGTGGGAGACTCTCCCACCTCTCTGGGCAGCCTGTGCCAGTGCTCGGCCACCCTCACAGGAGAGAATTTTTTCCTCATGTTCAGACAGAATTTCCTGTGTTCCAGATTGTGCCCGTTGCCCCTTGTCCTGTCGCTGGGCGCCACTGGAAAGAGTCTGGCCCCATCCTCTTGCCACCCACCCTGTAGATATTAATCAGCATTGATGAGATCCCCTCTCAGCCTTCTCTTCTCCAGACTGAACAGCCCCGGGGCTCTCAGCCTTTCCTCAGCAGAGAGATGCTCCAGTCCCTTGATCACCTTCGTAGCCTCTGCTGGAAAGGACCCTCTCCAGCAGTTCCCTCTCCTTCTTGACCCGGGGAGCCCAGAACTGGACACAGTGCTCCAGATGTGGCCTCACCAGGGCAGAGCAGAGGGGGAGGATGACCCCCCTCGACCTGCTGGCCACACTGTTCTTAACACACCCCAGGATGCCGTTGGACTTCTTGGCCACCAGGGCACATTGCTGGCTCATGGGCATCCTGTTGTCCACCAGGACTCCCAGGTACCTCTCTGCAGAGCTGCTCTGCAGCAGGTCAACCCCCAACCTGTGCTGGTGCGTGGGGTTATTCCTCCGCAGGTACAGTACCCCACACTTGCCCTTGGTGAACTTCATCAGTTCCTCTCCACCCAACTCTCCAGCCTGTCCAGGTCACGGTGTATGGCGGCACAGTCCTCCGGTGTGTCAGCCACCCCTCCTGGTTTTGTGTCATATGGCAAATATATCCCCTGCTCTGGGCAGGGTATCCCTGGGTGTGGGTTTGTGCTGATGGTGGCACGGGTACTGCTGTCCCTGCTCTGGGCCACCTTCCTGCGCTCCTCCTTTGCAAAACACAGCGGCTTTGAAGATCACCAGGGATGCTTTCTCCATGCACACACTGCTGCTCACGGGCTTTGGAGGCAGCTGTGAGCTGGCTGAAAGCTGCTGGCTGCCTTTGCCTTGCTCGTGCGGGCTTCGTTCACACCTCTGTGCCCGGGGGTGTGGATTAACGAGCGTGCTGTATCCTTCGCATGCACTTTGAGGGCTCCTCTGAGCTGTCACGCGTAGGTGGGTGTAAGATCAAGAAAGACACGAGCAATTCAGGACTCCCCGCAGGCTCCCGGAATAGCGGTGAGGAGTTAGCTGAGGTACCCAGGGTGGGTGTCTGCTGTGGGTGGCATGAATGTGACCCGGGTTGTTAAGGACGTTGGTGCATGGGGTTGTTTGAAATGGGCTAAAACGGTGCATGGGCTGGAAGGTGCTCCCCATATCACCCTGTGCTTTGTGTCCTTTGACAAGAAACCTGCGGGACTGCTCCCAGTGCCACAGGGACAGGCGGGGCGTGTATCCAAGAGGGATTGTGGAGGCTCAAGCCGTTTTGGGATGACCCCGCTGCAGGTGTCCTCCCTCCTGTCCCCTGCTCCTGCTCTTCCCTGGAGTGAGGGCAGCTCTGGGCACTCGGCTTTGTGCCAACCTCAGTCCCCAGGGTGAAGCTACCGGGCTCCAGCACTCCGATACCGGCCTGGCTGGTGCCCAACGGCCAGGGTGTCCTCACCTCCACCTTGGCCACGATGAGCCCTGCTCCCGGAGCTGGCCCTGGGGCACACAGTGCCCAGGGAGTCAGGGCTGTGACCAAAGCCACTGCCCTCACGTGCAGGAGCAGCTCCTTGTCACCAAGGCACAGCCGCCTTCCTGGTGATGTCCACCCGAACCACCCAGCCGTGGGTCCTGCTGGCTGGCACAGCTCTCCGTTTCACTCCCTCTCCTCCTCAGATGCTATTTTAATCTGGGTGCAGTCAGCGCTGTAGCGGGATGACTGATGGGGTGCACGCCGCCCCGTGGGCTGAGGAGCTGGGGGCTGCAATTCCTGAAGTGACGAGGCTCCTGACATACCCCATACGCTTCTTCCTCCCCCAAACACACCCATGTCCCCCTGGTCCCTTCCAGCCCCACCTGAGGCTCTGCTCACTGTGGGGCTGTCACGGTTTGAGAAACCCACAACAATTTTTATCATTTAGACAATTATTCTCTCACCTGATGACCCCTCCCCACTCAGGAAGGGGAATCAGGGAAAAACTAGGAAACACGAAAGTTGAAATAAAAAGATTTAATAGAATAAGACTAAATAATTAACATTAACCATACTGAAGAACCAGTATTGATCCCAATACGAGTATAAAATATACAAGGATTATACTCAGCCCGTTCTATCAGTAGGAAGCTGTGCACTCCCAGCTATGGCTTTGGGAGGAAGGGAAGGGCTCAGGGCTCCGGCACGGGGGCAAGAAGTTCCCAGGACCACAGCTATCACAGAAGGGAGAAAAACTCCTCAGCAAACTTTCTAATTTATATTGAATGTGATGTTCATGGTATGAGATAATCCTGTTGGCCAACTTGGGTCAATGCCCAGATCTCACTCCGCCTCATCCTGCACCTGGTGAGCTCGAAAACATGGAGACCTTGAAACCCACATCCTATAGCTGACTATAAAGTAAATATTTTCACAAAGTCAGACTCTAGAGTCTTCTAAAAATGCAGTCTCCCCAGGCATTAGAAGAGAAATTATTCCTGTGCCGCTCAAACCATGACAGTGGCTCCCACTCAGCCTCTGCTCTCTGTCTTCTCATCTTCACCCCCTCCCCAGGATCACCCTTCCTGCCCTGTGTCTCACTGACATTCGTGTCAGTGCTCCCAGAGTCAGTAAGTAAATGCTGTGTGGGGAGCCGAGTTCCTTACCGGAGCCTTTTCCCGTGGGCTGCCCTATGGGCACCAGAGGTCCAGTCAGGAGGAGCCCAAACCCTTGTTGTTCATCCAACAATGCACGTCCAGAGCTGATCAGAGCAATCTAAATGCCATCAGTGGTGTGGGGCTCCATCTCCTTCAGCTGCGGCAGGAGACCAGCCCCAGGGTTGGGATGGGAGATGTCTCCTTTCAGGGGCAGATCCTGCCTCCGGGCTGGGGTCCGGCAGGGCTATTGTTGGGGGACACTGTGTCTCTGCACAGGCATCTCCAGAGGTGGGCAGGTTTTGGAGGCATAGAGAAAAAACACCTTTTCTCGTAAGAGGGGCACATCTGCTAAGCCTCGTGTCCCAGCTAAATTAGAGTTTAATGATACAGTTCTAAAAATCTCGTAGTGATACATATTTTTTTCCATTCTCAGCTCTGGGAATAGCTGATCCATTTTAGCTGTAGCTCTCAGAAAACCTTCTCCAAAGCAGCCAGCATGTTAAATTCCAACCCCTAAAGGTAACATTTTAATTGACAATAATGGGGCCAGCGATGGAATTTAAGTAGCTGCCAGTAGTCATAATGAGTAGTGATTAAATACTTTATAAAAAGAGTGAGCCAAGCTACTTGAATGTAATCTGTGCCCTTCTCACACCTCCTCTTTCATGGCTTTTCTCTTATTTTGCAAAACAGCACATTCAGATTGGGGAAGCTTGTGGGGGTTTTGACAGTGCAGAAAAGGGAATAAAGAACACGTTACCGCTATTATAATTTCAGCTATTGTCATCGCAAGGAGTAGTAATAGGGGCAAAGTCAGAAAGTTCTTACAAAAATATTTATTTCTCAAAATTTGAATTAAATATTACATCAAAAATACAATTAATTAAATATAGAAAAAAATAACCTAAGCATCAGTCTTCATTTAAAAAAATATATCTATTATGTAACATTCTTATTTGTCTGGAGTGGAGTTATTGCACCTGATCCCTCCCCTATAAAAAATTAAATAGCAAAACACTAAAGTCATATTCTGGAACATTTCGATTTCCTAACTAGCTTTAAATGAGGTTGAAGCCTTTCCAGCAGATCCCACAGCTGGCCGTGGCTCGCTCATCCCGGCAGACGGGGGATGCAGGGCGGGCAGGGTCTGTCCTGGGACCTCAGTTCAGCTCCAGCTCATTCACGTACTGCTGGACCCAGTCCTGCTCGGGGTTGGCGCAGACTTCGCGGCCTTTCTTCGTGATAAACCTGTGGGGTGCAAAGAGGTAAGTTTTCGGTGCAACGCACGGAGGGGAACCTTGCCCCAAACCCAGCCTCTCCCGAGGATCAGCAGAATTTGGGCATGCAGCACATCACACCCATCACATTGGCAGTGGTGGAGCAGGACCGGTGTGAGCCCCGTGTGCGCTGAGCCCGTGAAACATCACCCTGCACCTCTTGGCCCCCCATCCCTCCTGTCCACGGGGCCAGACTCCATGCCCTGTCTTTTCTAAAGGTTTTTTTCCCTCTCTGGACCCTCAGCCCAAAGGGAGAGCCCACCACCGCGTCGGAGGAGAGGACTTACACGACGGCTGGCTGGGAGCACAGGCTGTTGGTCTCATAGTACTCCACCACGAAGCTGCGGGGCAGCTGCCGGGAGGTGTAGGTGAAGCAGCAGGAGGTCGGCGGGTCTGAGCCAACTGTAAAGGGCAAAGATGGTCATCAGCAGGGGTAAGGGGTGGGGACCAGGGGCAGGGAGCTGGGACCGCAGAGCCCCGGATCTGGAAAGTGGGGAGGACATGGAGAAGGAAAAGACAAGGTCTTTCTTCTTCTTCCTTTGATTCTTTCTCTTTTGGATTCACCCTGAGCTGGTGCTGACACAGCCCATGCCGTGCTTTGAGCTGTGTGTGGCAGGAGAGCTCCAATGGTCTTGGAGCACTCACCAGAGGGTGGTCTGACACAGGAAGGGACCCCGGGTGGAAGGGCTGGCAGTAGGGACCCTGCTGCCCAGCAGCAACATCTTTCCTGTCCCCATTTAGAAAGGAAGGAGAGAGCCCAGACTTACTCGGTGCAGCGGAGGTCTGGTAGCAGAAGACGGCGATAAGAATGGCGAGGGCAGCCACAGAAACCTTCATGTCAGCTGAGAAGTGGTGGCTGAAGCTGAAGCAGGCAAGTGGAGCTTGAAAGCCTCTTTTCAGTCTGGTGCTGAGACAGTCATCAACTCCCCAATTTATGGGGTGAGGACATCCGTGCAGTGGCTTGCGTAGGCATGGTGGAATTTCCCCTAGAGAAGAGGCTGCTCATGGTGCAGTCTTGTGGTGGAACAGAGCAGCAGCCCCAGCCCCGGAAGGGCGATGCTCCCCCCTCCATTCAGAGCCTCTCCAGTGATACAGGATATGAAACAGTCACCATTGCTATTTCTGCTTCTTTCATGCATGTCCCTTAGTAAGAAGTTCCCCTGTGGAGGTTCCTGCATTTGTCAACAGGCCCCTCTTACCCAACCTGCCCAAGCAGCTTGGAGGCGAGAGTGCATCCTTCCAAGACCTGTGCAAATGGGCTGAAGACCATGGATGGGATGAAACCAGTTAGGGACAAAGGAGCTGAGGTCTCCTCTACCCTGGGCTGTCTCCCTCCCACATCTGCACAGCCCATGTTGCCCCAGTAGCGGGAGATGGGAACCGTCACCAGTGGGCTCCATGTCCTGTACATGCTTCACTTAGTCTGAAGGGACTGAGGGCATGTCCTGCAGCTGTGAGGGTACTGCAGGCTCCAGCACAGGTAGTGGTGGGTGTGAAATAAGAGTCCCAGAAGCTGAAGCACTTGAGTTTCCTCCTCAGTTTAAGGGAAGGAAGAGCTGAGATGTGGCATTATGCCCTGGAGGTGCCTGCCCCACTCTAGGTCCTATAAGGAGACTCTAAATGACCGATCTAGGTTAGACACTTAAATTTCAGTGGCTACTGATAAGTGAGGACTATCATTGCTGGGTATGGAGATGAAGAGAGACAAAAGAAGTATGGAGACGTTGACTCTGACCCTGAAGATGAGGCAGGAGGGGCTCCAGGAGCAGGGCGAGGAAGAAGACGCTATAGCTGAAGACCAGGAGCAGGATAACTGGAGGACGAGGGCAGAAACTGGGATTTCTGGCAAGAAAAGAGTATCTTGTCTCAGCAGAAAAGATAAAATTGTAATGACCACAGACAATGAGGAATGACTATTTTGTATGGAGAGAGTAAGAGCTCACAGCTCTCTGAGGGCTGGGCAAGGACTGTGACCAGGGATGGCTCACGGGGAAGAAGTCACTAGCCTACATATGGACTGCCACAGAGGTCTACCAAACACAGGAAGTCCTGGCAGGGAGGTGATGGATGCCCTGGGAAGAGCTGAGGGCTGTCCATCCATGACAAGGTGTTCCTAGAAGGACATCTCTTCTCAACAGAGGCGCAGATGCATTTTTGGGAAATGTCTCCATTTCGTTATTTTCAAGCTATCACCAAGTGGTGATGTCTTGGTAGATGCTGCCTGAAAGTCAGTGGAAGGACTATAACATAAAGCGGAGCAACCCAACCGCACCACCAGCACCCCTACCACAGCGCTGAGCACTGACTCACCGTGTTTCTATTAAAGGTTCCCAGATATCGACCCAGGCGCTTTCTGTAAATAACATGGTGTTTTCCAAATATCACTCCGACGCCGCATGGTGTGCATAGCCCTCCACCAGCCGCGGCTGGCAGAAGGGGAGGCAGGGCAGCCCATGGCTGGGCTGGCAGGGCTCTGGGTTGCCCTGCCTCCCCTTCTACCACCCACAGCAGGTTAGCTCCATACAGGTTAACTGCTCTGCTCCGTGCGGGTAGAGAGGGGTCTGGAGGACAACATGGACCTGGACTTGCACAGGAGAAGTCCCAGAGGTGGCCCACTCTCAAGGAGGCTTCTTCTTGGAGCCGTGGTTGTGTTCCTGCCCTATGCCATGGCTGGGGAGGGCAGATCTACCCCATGGAGCAAAGGTGGCACTTGCCAAGCCGAGCATCGCCTCCTTCCTGGCCACACCACAGCCAAGCTGGTCCCCTCACCATCTTTTCCTTTTCCATCTGCGGAGTGGGGCACCCATCAGTTCAGACCCCACTCCCCCCTCCACTTCTCAGCTTGCCTGTCCCCAGATATCCTGGGAGGGTGAGGGGAGAGCCTGCCTCTGCAGGCAGCGCGCCCAGCCAGGCTGGAGGTGGGAACCCAGCATTCAGCCAGACGCCAGCTGGACCAGAAATCATCTCTGAGCTAGCGTCAGCTTCCTTGGCTCCTCTGTCTTGTTGCTCAGGGAATATAACTTGTAGATGTACGTAAGAGCGTGGTTTGCCTCTGAGCTGTTCCCTCTGATTGTACCTTCAAGCATTCATGGGTCATGTCTTGAGATCTGCCACCTACAGCCATCTGGTCCTGTCCTAGTCCCAAGGCACACGATGTGGGTAGGGCAGGCCAGAGAAATGCCATTTATGGTGGAGAAATGTTCTGATAAAAAACAAGTTTCATTAAAACAGAAGAATTAATTGGAAATCCACATCGATTATTCAAATGTTTTCAATGAGACACTTTTCTGTTTCAGGCAGCTGCAAACCTCCCTGCCTTTATACATTTGTTGGCGAGCAGATACCATATTATTTTGGACTGTCGGCGACCATTTTTCAATTAATTAAAAAAAAAAATTCTTTAGTTTAGCTGAGTCAGCTTAAGGTCAGTTTAGCCTAGATAGTGTGTGTTACTGGTGCCAGGCAAAGGCTGAAACTTTTCTACTGCTGAAAGCCCAAAATAACCCCAAAGTCAGGGTGTTTGCTCCCTTGCGGTTCTGTTTTTTTCCTCAGAAATCTGATAAGCTGTAACTCTGCCAGCTCTTTGCAGGCCGGCTAGAGATGGGAGGCTATAGTCATATCAGTGATGCCCTGGGATGTTGCAACATGGTTCTAAAAAACGTTTCCTTACCCACTCGCCCTGCATTCCAGTCATGATGAAATGAGAAAGTAATTTCTTCTAGCTCTTCCCCCTTTTAGAAAGAGAGCATGCTGCATGTCTCAGATGAAGGACCACCTAGCCCGGGAGGTGCTCTGAGATGGAGAGATGGCCACGCAAGAGTGGCCAAAGTGGGCTGGAGCATCTCAGGGGGAATTAGGTCCATAGAACAGCAAAATGGTGGTGTAAGATGGAAGTTTTCCCACTGTGGCTCCAGGTGGTTTCAGGATTCATGACCCAGCCTGTGGTCTACCCTTGCCCCCACCGCCAGCAGGCAGTGCTTGGAGTCAGCAGGACAGGCCGTCTGAGGCAGTCTGGCCAATTTTGTAACAATTTACATAGAGGGATACGATAAAGCTTTTCTGGAAGCCCCCAAAAAATCCCAGGAGAAAGTGCTAAGTAAAACAAATGCCCAAAATAAATTTGGTGATAGCAGAAATATGGAAATTCTCGATTTTGAATGAAAGGGGAACCCTGAAAAGAAACGGTGAGACTGGATGATGTAAGTTGCTATTTATAGGGGGTTCAATGCTGAGGAGTCAGGATTCGCTCAGAAAAGGAAGTACTTAAAAATGTCCTGAGTTCAGAAACTGCCTCTAGGACAAGCTCCGCTTCCACCTACAAGTCTCCATCCTGCCCTGCTCAGAGCTCGAGCACTGGTGACTTCCCATCAGTGTCCAGAAATTTCACCCCCACCATTCTTGACATATCTGGAGAAATGTTGGAATTTTTCAGATGACATCATGTCCTGGAACTGGCTCCAATGGGAACCTGTGTGCGTGGGAGTGACTGGGAACCATCTGTCTCCACCGCTCTGGGTGAAGGGGAGAGCGCGGCCATCCCGGCCGGGCAGCAGGAGCAAGTGCCGGCCACCGCCGGCCGCGCTGCACAAGAGACCCCTTCGTGTTTCCCCAAAATTGTGTCACACCAGAAAGATGTTCATAGCTGATGAAAAAAAAATGTATCTCATTAAAGGTTTAACCTTACTCCGGCAAGGGCATTTTCTGAAAAAAAAATCCCCTGGGGAATACTGTCACTTTCTAATGGCTGATGCCTCAATTTTTTCCTCACGTTTCTTTTGATACAAAACAAAACGAAGAGGATTAAGTGTATGGTATTTCAAAACAAATTAAAGGGGAAAAAAAAGCGCCTCCTTGTTCCACACCCCTCTCCATCCTTGGCATGAAAGGAAGAGAAAGAAACAAGGAAAACTTGAGTTTTACCAACTTTTTGAGCCTTAGGGAAGCAGCTGTGGGGCCATGCAGTTGTGGCAGTCTGAGTGCTCACCCCAACTGCCGGCTCCGGGGGCTGCGGCACCCTCAGCATCCCTCAAGCTCTGCAAATGCCTGGGAGGAGGAGACAAAGTGTCTCCGCTGGGCTGCATCTTCTGCTCTGGAGGACAGCCCACCTCACTCAGATCTTTGGTGAGTCCGGAAAGAGCAAGGAAGAACCCAATGAAAATTCAGAGCCCTGCTAGGATGGAAAACAAAACCAGTTTATGAATGAACCCACTGGGCCTTGTGTGCTCATCATAATCAAGCAAAAAGGAAAGGAAGCAAGCCACACATGGATTGTTTTCATTTTCATTCCTGCCCCTGGAGCCCAGCTCTCCAGGAGGTCTGGGTGGGCTGGCTGCGGGTGGGCTGGCTGCGGGTGGCCTGCGGGACGCCGAGCGGGATGCCGAGCGGCCGGCTGCACCCCGCGGGTGCTCTGGGGACGGCCGAGCACCACGACCCTCCCCTGCCCACCCAGGGGGCTGAGGCCAGGGTTAACCTGCAGACTTGTGTCAGGGCCGTTGCCACAGCTGGGGGACTTCCCTATCGTATGGCCCTCGGACCTCCTGAAGCCCCCGTATCCACCAGCGCTGGTTTTGCGGCGTGCTGGCGGGGATGTGCCTGGTGTCGGTCCCCCTCCCCAGCACTGAGGGGGTAGGAAGCCCCAGGGGAGGTGTGAGCCCCCTCTGCCACAGCGAGGTGTGAGCTTTCCAGCTGCGGCGGTCACGCACGGAGACGGGCAACGGAGCTCGGATGTTTACTACCCTCACGGTTTATTCTGGGCTCGCTGCAAAGCTGCAAACCACTTCCCATGTGTGGGGGCTGTTTGGAGGTTAGGGTGCTCTGCATTGTCTCTCTGAAGCGCAGGGTCCCATCCTGCTCCCCGTCACGCTGAGGCTTTTGCCACCCCAGATGGGCTTGTGCCCTTCAAAAAGGCCATTGTCCGGCTGCCCTGGCCGGCACGGGCTCTGCCTGGCACCCGCATACCCTGGGGGGATGGGGGGGGCTCGGGGAGCTCCAGCACCGCTTGCCGGCGTGCCACGTCCCTGCAGCCTCCCCGTGAGGCCTCTGACATCCTTCGGGGACTGTGCAGAGAGGTGCAGCCACAGGAGGGACTTGCTGAGGACGGTTTGGGAGTGGGAGCAGAGGGGAGCTGGACTTGGTCAAGGATCGCCTTCGCCCCAGGCTGCGAGTGGAGGGACAAGCACCTCCCAGACAGAGCACCCCACACCCAGAGCTCGCCTCCGCTTGTGGGCTTGTGGGCAAGAGGACCACATGGTTAGCAGGAGTGATTGGGACGGGATGTTCAGAGAAGGCTCCGGGGAGACCTTAGAGCCCCTTCCAGTGCCTAAAGGGGCTATAGGAAAACTGGGGAGGGACTCTCGATCAGGGAGGGGTACAATAGGACAAGGGGGAATGGCTTTAAACTGGAAGATTCAGATGAGATATAAGGAAGAAATTTTTCCCTGTGCGGGTGGTGATCCCCTGGCTTGGGTTGCCCAGAGAAGCTGTGGCTGCCCCATCCCTGGAGGTGTTCAAGGCCAGGTTGGACAGGGCTTGGAGCAACCTGGGCTGGTGGGAGGTGTCCCTGCCCAGGGCAGGGGGGTTGGAACTCGATGATCTTCAAGGTCCCTTCCAACCCAAACCGTTCTATGATTCTATGAATACCCCTTTACCTGCTCCAAGGTCCTTCTGGTGGTGCTAAGGTGCCAGGGCTGGGATGGTGCAGCCCCCATGGGTGACCTGTTCCCCCAAGGGAAGGCAGACAAGGCTTCCCCATCACCCTGGGGACAGCCCTCACCACCACCTGCATCGCTATGTCCTGGGGGTACGTGCTTTGTGACCTGTGGCTCTTGGCAAAGGCAGGAGTTTGGGGGGGGGGGGGGCTTGAAGGAGTCCCAAAGCCTCTGGGCTAATCCTTGTTGCCACCCGTACCAGCGGATGAAGACTCAGCACCCACTATAACATCCTTCCCTACAGTCTTCCCCTTTGAATAATTTCAGCTTTCTTTTTCTTCCTGCGCCCAAACAAATCTCATGCCCCAGTCTGGGTGAGGTTAAAATGATAAAAAATGGCTCGTTTCCAGGAATAATAAAGGAAGCTTGAGAGAAGTCAGCTTATAAACACTTGAACTGCAGGAACTGTGAGAGCAGAGGGCTCTGGGATTTGACAGAGAAGCGAAAACCGGTGCACAGAAACAGCAAACCGAAAACAGAAGCTGTCCTTGGAGGCGAGGGAGGGCGAATTGCTGCGGGAGCCGCCTGGCCAGAGCCCGCGGTGGGGCTGCAGGCGGCCACTGGAAGTGGGAGCCCTGCGGGAGAGGGTCAGCGGCGCAGCGCAGCCGCTGGGGAGGGAGGGGAACCCCCAGTTCCAGGAGGCTTCTCGGCCCTCCGTGGGAATTGCCGTCCCAGCTGATAAAGGGCAGGTTTGTAGGCGCTGATCGGTTTGTGCCGATGACACAAGCAAGAGACGGCAGCCGCAGCGGCTCTTTGGAGAGCCTCCTCCTCCTCCAGCCCTGTCAAATTCATTAGGAGCAAATGACGGTTCCTTTCCTTCCACTGACCATCTCGGGCCGTCCAGATAGAGGACAGAGCTTCCAGATGGACAGTCCTTCCAGATGGAGGACAGAGCTGCCTGATGTCACATCACACCCCCATCGCACCTCCCCACCACCCCTGGGTGCCCCGCGCAAGTGAGCGAGGTGGCACCACGTGGTGCTTGCTCCTTGCAGGCAGCAGGCTGGCGAGCAGAAGCTGTGAAGTTGCCATGAGCAAAGCTGTCTTTGGCTGGTGTTAGCCACAAAGCTGTCTTTCTGTAGCCACAACCTTTCTCACCCAGCAATGCAGCGCTGGCAGCGGGCGTTTGTCATTTCCCCGCGCACATGCCAGCATGTGAGTTGCAAGCACAGAGGAACATAAAACTCCCACTGTTGGTTTCTGCATGATTTATTTCCGTGGCAAAAAGCCATAATTTGGTTTTGCTCTGCAGCAATTCATCCGAAAGCTGGAGCCACTTCTTGTTCTGCCACGCACCTCTGCCCAGAGCCGCTCAGACTCACCCAGGGAAAGCAGAGCTGGTCCTGCCGGGGCTTGCTGTGAATCCAGCAAAATCCAACACCTTCCCCGGTACCCGAGTCAGGACTTATAGAGTCTTTGGCCCCAGTAAAAGCGCACCCTTGGCCACACTGGTGATGCCTCTGCCCGGCTGCAGAGCCTGCAGCCTGCCAAGGCCGACAGCACCGGCATCCTGGGTTGTAATGCAGGATACAACCCCGCAGGGAAGCAGGAGTGCAAAAGACATCCTCGCCGGGGGAGTAAGTGTGCGGGGGAGCAGATCGTCACCTCTTGTTCAGGGGCCTCGAACTTTCTTTCTCTCCCTGCCAAGCACAAGCCGATTTGTGAAGGATGGTGTCTCCACTGCCCTCATTTACAGCTCCAGGCCCTGGAACCCACCCACAGGCTGAGCATCCTCTCTGCCGTGGAAGGGGGCTCAGACCGCAGCTGCACCCCCAGGCTGCGGCAGGACATCAGGACATCCCAGGTCCCCCCTGTCTCTGCAGAGCTGCTGCTCTGCCCCCCTCCCCGGTCAGGAGCTGCCCGAGCCACTGTACCACGCTGCCAACCTGCAGAGGCTTGAAATTCTCTCCTGTGCCAAGCAGGTTCTCCACCACCCGTTTCTTACCTTTTTGGCCAGAAAATACATCTTGGACTCAAAGGAGCTTTTGAAGAGTGCTGTTCGAGCTGGCGAAATATCTCCGGTGTGGCAAACCGCCTCTTCCAGCAAAGTCCCCGCTCCCCCGAGGGCTGAGGTTGGGGGTGGCAAAAGGCACTCCTGCCTGCAATGACCCAGTTGGACTAGATGGTCTCTAGAGGTCCCTTCCAACTCTGAAAATTCCATGATTCCGTGATTCCGTGACCCTCCAAAGTAGGGTGAGATCCTGCAATCCAATTGCTTTGAGGAAGCCTGTGGCTGTTAAGGTGACTGTGAGTAACCTGCAAAGATGAGATGGTTGGCTTGGTGCATGAGGTCAGAGCAGGGGATGTTGTTTATTTTGACTCCCATAACATCCTCATAGGCGAGCTGGCAAAGTATGGATTAGATAACTGGCAGTGAGAGGGACTGAGAACTGGCTGAACGGCTGGGCTTGGAGGGTTGTGATCGATGGCACAAAGTCCAGCTGGAGGCAGGTCGCCAGTGGGGAACCCCAGGGATCAATACTGGGGCCAGTGCTGTTTAATGTATTAATGACCTGGATGATGGGACAAAGTGCACCCTCAGCAAGTTTGCAGATGGCACAAAGCTGGGAGGAGTGGCTGACACACAGAAGGACGTGCTGCCGTCCAGGGGGACCTCGTCAGGCTGGAGAAATAGGCTGGCAAAATCCTCATGAAGTTCATCAAAGAGAAGTGTGAAGTCCTGCCCCTGGGGAAGAACACACCCAGTGACCAGTATACGCTGGTGCTGACCAGCTGGAAAGCAGTTTGGCATAAAAGGACCCGATGTCCACTCCTGGTGAACACCAAACTGGATGTGAGTGGCAATGTGCCCTTGCCACAAAGGTGGCCAACAGGCTCCCAGGCTGCATTAGGAGGAGTGTTGCCAGCAGGTTGAGGGAGGCGATCCTTCCCCTCTGCTCAGCACACTCCTGGAGTGCTGGGTCCAGTTCCGGGCTCCCCAGTATGAGAGACATATGCACACACTGGAGAGAGGCCATGAAGTTGCTTAAGGGATAGGACCATCTCTCCTAGGATGAGAGGCTGAGAGAGCTGAGACTGTTCATCCTGGAGAGGAGATGGCTCAGGGGGATCTTGTCAATGTGTGTGTGGGGAGCAAAGTAGGTGGAGCCCAACTTGACTCAGCGGTGGCCAGCGACAGGAGAAGATGCAACGGGAAATTCTATTTAAGAATATTTGTCACCAGACAAAACTTTATTACTGAACACCGAAACAGGTTGCCCAGAGAGGTTGTGGAGTCTCCATCCCTGGAGGTGTTCAAAGACCATCTGGACATGGTCCTGGGCAGCCTTCCCAGCTGACCCTGCTTTGAGCAGGGGCTGGACAGGATGATGTCCAGGGGTGGCTCCAGCCTCAGTTCCTCGCTGGTCCATGTTAAGCCAAGCACTGTGGGACTGGTGTGGGCAGAGCGCTTTGGGTAGCCCAGAGCCCCCAGTCCAGGCACCTCTCAGCTCCCTGTGCTGCAGTTCAGCAACCTTTGATAAGCACCCGACACATCACAGCACGAGCATGGTTTGGAGCCTGCCTGGTTTTGAGGTTTCTTTTTCCAGGGTTGCATAATCTTAGGCAAACATTCTGCCTTTTGCTATGCAGACTCACAGGGAAAATCCCTCCAGTAGTTTAGATAAATAGTTCTCCTCTTTATGGCCGTGCCACTTGGCACATTTTAGTTTCCTTTTGATTTGCTGAAATCGAAAATGAGCACCGAGTCAGAGCTCAACATACTTGGCTCCAATGTGAACTGTATCCCATTCTTTCTGGTGTTTTGTTTTCTTTTTTTTTTTTATTATTCTTTTTTTTTATCTCCCCTAATTCCCTTTGGCTATTTCACTTTCCTGACGTCCTCTGTCATCATTCTGGAATTTCCACTGAGGCTTCTCCTGCTGCCTCCAGGACTCCCTATTAAAAGGGAGCTGAGTCCAGCTGCTGCAGTCTGAGCCGCATCTGCCAGAGCTCCTGGTCCTGCTCCGACTGCCCTCACCCAACGGGAAGATGAAGGTCTCTGCAGCCGTTTTTGCTCTTCTCCTTATTGCAGCCTCTTGCTCCCAAACTTTCTCTGGCCCAGGTGAGTCCTGCTTTTTCTTTTGTGAAGGAAGAACAGATCTGAGCCTTCATTATCTTTTCCCCATTGAGCTCCCCTGGCAGATAACTGGGAATTTTTTCGCATTTGTACCACTCTCCACTCTGCACTGAGATCATGTGGGAAGCCCAGAATTAGAAAATCATCCATCCATCCATCCATCCATCCATCCATCCATCCTTCCATCTATCCATCCATCCATCCATCATCCATCCATCCATCATCCATCCTCCATCCATCCATCCATCATCCATCCATCCATCATCCATCCTCCATCCAGCCATCCTGGGCTCAGAGTACTTATTCCTGGTTATAGGGTGATGAGGCACTGGAACAGGTTGCCCAGAGAGGTTGTTGAGGCCCCATCCCTGGAGGCGTTCAAGGCCAGGCTGGAGGTGGCCTTGGGCAACCTGGACTGGTGGGAGGTGTCCCTGCCTATGGCAAGGGGGTTGGAACTCGATGATCTTCAAGGTCCTTTCCAACCTGAACCATTCTATGATTATAGTTTAGGGACTTCAGTCTCTGCCCTGGGGCTGGGGGAGGTGGAGAAATGAAGCTCTGAGCAACGACTGGATGGGAATCTCCCCCGGTACCTGACAATACTGTTCCTGGCATTGGACCAGATGATTCCCAATGTCCATTTCAAACTTAATTATTCCCTAATTCCTCGCTCCCTTCCCTGCCAGCACGGCTCCGCAAGCTGATGGGCTGGCTGCTCCCAACACACAGCCCAGCACATGCTCACTTTGTCTCTCCTCGCCTCTTCCAGCTGGATCCGACCTCCCAATCTGCTGCTTCTCTTACACACACCACAAGCTCCCGCAGAAGCTCATCCTGCGGTATTACAGCACCAGCACTAGTTGCACCCTGCCGGCCATCGTGTAAGTACCAGCGCTCGCTCCGGGGTGCAGACAGGCTGGGGCAGTGCGGGGACAGGCGCTGTGGGGTGTGTGTGTGTGAGTTACCAGCTCTGCAGGGCGGCTGTGGGCATGGGGGTCTGCAGGAACAGAGCGAGGTGAGGGGAACCCCAAGAGGAAAGGGTTTGCAGAGGGACTGCCGAAGATGCTCTTGTGGGGACGCCCAGGGATGTTCCTGCAGGAGTTGAGGAGGCAGTGTGGGAAAAGGGGTGGGAGTGGGGGAAATCACAGCCAGACGCTGGTTCCAGCATCGTGTTAGGGCACAGGGGACAACATCTTGCAATGCCCCAAAGCTGGGGTCCAGGCTTTCCTGGGATGCAGGTCTGAGCAGAGATCTAATATGCCTCATCCCTGTTCCACAGGTTCATCACAAAGAAAGGCCGCCAGGTCTGTGCCAATCCCAGTAACACCTGGGTTCAAACTTATCTGCAAAACTTGAAGCAGAACTGAGCAAAGCAAGATGGCAAGACAGGATGCTGTTGTCATGCATGAGTTGCGTCATCTTGAGCTCCTGCGATGGAGGAGGACACCGGGGCAACAGGAGCTGCACGAGCCCTGCAGGCAGCTCCAAGGGACTGCTGGAAGGGCACCAGGAGACACCTCGTGTTGGGGTGCTGCTGCTCGTGCTCGGCTTGCACGGACCAGTCTGCAACCTCATCCCTCTGCCCTGACACCCCTGCCCATGACCTGGGAAGGCCCATGGGACTGCACCTCTATTGTTCTTATATTATTTAAATTATTTAAGAAATTATCATATGGGATAGGCAATACTTTTTTGTGTAGATAACAATGCTATTTATGGGAGGGTGGCTCAGAGTTTTGGCGTTGGATGATGGGTGACCCTGGCTTACGCGTGTAAAATCATGATTCTGGAGAATAAAGAATTTGGACAAAACCTCTGTTTTTTTCCCTTTATGTGACTCTGTGTGGTGTTCACCAGCGCAGAGGCAAAACCTCACCCTGAGCCTATCTGCACACTCTATATGGCATGTGATGATGGGAAATGGTTTGGGGCAAAACCATAAAGTTTCCATACTGCAGACATATGAATATCCTCCGACACCTCATTGCCCCACCACATACACCCCCGCCTCCCACATCCTCTACAGAATTAGACATGTTAGATACGGGCCTTTTACATACATGAATATGCTCTCCACACACCCCAGGGACATCCCATGTGCTTGGATTGCTGCTCCCAGCCCCACACGCCGCACCAAGGGCTGGTCCCTGGGTGCACTGGGTGTGCAATGATGGTGTGTGTGGTGATGGGACACGTTGCTGTAGGGGGCAAAATCCTGCCAGAGGGTTTGAAGCGGGGAGCAGGGAGGGTGGCTCACGGTCGGATGGGAGGAAGCAGAGGGCACGGAGCTGCCACGGTGCTGGGGCTGCCCTGGGAGCTCCTGAGCTGCTCCTCCACTCTCGTGCCGAGGGTGCTGCGGTGCAGAGCAGGGCCAGCAGTACCCACCCCTGCTCGCCATTTCTGCCAGCTCGGCAGCAGCGTTTCCCAGCACAGAGCCCACAGGCGCCCACACGCACGCTGTCAGCGGCCCCGCGGCATCTCTCCTGACACGTATCTGTTCCTCAGAGACACCACCGCATCTCTGCCCGCCAGCCCCCATGCGCAGCCGGGTCCTGCTGAAGCCGGCAGTGCTCCCTGGAGAGGGGCAGGGACCCCCCCAGCTTGCTATCTGACCATCCCAATGGGGGTTGCTCCTCACTTTCCCACCTGTAAAACAACAAGAAGGGTTCAGCTATGCTGCAGGGGTAAAACAGCCACCGGCAAACCTGCCGCAGTCGTTCCCCAGGGTCCAGCTTTGCACGGGAACGTGAATGGGAGGGAGCAGGTCCCAAGGGTAAAAGCACAGTGCTGGGCACAGCTTGCCCACTGCAACCGTGCTCAGCACTCCTCTGCTTCTGCACACTGAGAAGAAATGCCCCCAACAGCACGGTCACCCAGAGCCGACCTGGCTTTGCAGCTGTACTGTTCCAGTCGGTATTTCTTCTTCCTAATGCAATAAAGGGCCTCTCTGTTATTGTTTCATTATTTCCTGCAGCTATAGATCAGACTTGGCAGCCCCGAGGCTGGGAAAGCACCTCCGCGGTGCCTCGTGATTTCCCGGCTGCAAAGCTGGCTGCAGGCAGGAAGGTTCACAGGGCACCCAAGGAGCAGCATCCCAGCGAAGGGCAGACCCAGCCCAGGCACCGTGCTGTGTCCCAGGGGATGATGCTGGTGATGGGGGACCAACGCAGAGGGCTCCTCTCCAGCTCCATGGGGATGGCTCCTGACCGCTCTGCTGGGAGAATGATTTGGGAAAGGCACAGGCTCTCCCTGCCCGTGCTCAGCAGGGTCCGAGCAGAGAGGGTCAGGTCCAAGCAGGGCCAAGGTGGGTCAGCATGTTCACAAAAATCTTGTCCCACTCTATGGCCAGGGCTTACCACCAAGGGGGAGAGACAGAAGTCTGCAGAGGAGTGTATCCTGAGCAGGACTCCCCCACTGTGCTGTGAAACATGGGAGCAGAGAGTGGCCACCGCACGGTGGGGTGGAGGGACAGGAGCTGCTGCCCGTGGGCGGACGGGTGAGGAGCCTGGGAAGGGGGTCCTCGGGGTGTCCTCTACCCCCGACCCCCCCACGCCTGCTGCACGGGCAGTCGCCTTTTGTGCTGAGAAGTTGCCTTTGGTGCTGCAGAAGAACAGCAGGAGCCCAGAACAGTCCCTGATGTGGGGCTGCGCATGCTGCAAGGGGACAGAGGACAGACGTCGTGGTGAGATGGAAGGCTGAGGGGGATCTGAGGTTTGCACCAGGCCCGGGGGGCAGGGGACAGGCTGGAGAGGCAGGAGGACTCGGTGCTGCAGCTGGCTCTTCTCCGGACAGTCCCTGGCTGGGAGCCCAGGCACGTGTAGGAATTTCCCTCGCCAGCCTTTCTGGTTTCGTTTTCCTTCCTGAAGCTCCAGGAGCAGCAGTCAAGCAGGGAGAGATACTGCTGAATCCAGGGGATGTGTCAGCTGCTCTTGATGGTCCTGTCTTGAGGCTTGGGGGAGACCCAGCCTTTCTTGCCAGCTGCACAGGTATCTGCAAGAGTTGGCTCAGCCCTGACACCCTTCTCCATGTCAACGCTGACAGCCCAACACTTCCTTTCCTGCAGGTTTCTTTGCTCTGCAAGCAGTTCAGGGACATCTGGGCTGCAAAATGGGGTGTGAGTTGGTATGGGCACCATCATAAGACTGCAGGTATCAAGTCTCGAGACACAAGTCAGGAATCAGCAAGGCCAGATGGTTCACCAGCCACACCTGAGCCAAAGAACTGAGACCCCAGCGGAGAGGCAAGGGAAGAGTTTAGCTCTCCAGTTGCCTGCTGGAAGGTGACCATCACTCAGCCATCAGGCTTCTCATGTGCTTACAGAGGTGGACAAAAGGCAAGGACAGCTGCTCCCATGGGGCCTGGCACTCTGCTGGACCCCACGAACCACAGGCTTTTCCTTCACTGCCTGCTGTGGCAGAAGGCACCCACAAGGTCAGAAGACCCTCATGGTGCCATGGATAAAGCAGCCGATAGCCTGGTTCTCTCTGGTCTTTTTGAGAGCTGTGGCTGTCCCCCTTCTCCCAGTGAAGCTGGGAGAAGCCCTGGGAAGGGAGGTGAGCCACGCAGACCTTCAGACCCACTGCCTGTATTGTCTCCCTGCTGGACCCTGTTCTTAACCCAATTCAGTAGCTGCCCCTCATCAGCCCCTGCGGGGCAGTTCTCACCTCCTCTCCCTCTCAGCCATTCTTCTCAACACAAGGAGTCCAATTATGGTTATTTCCACCCGATGTTGCTGAAGTACCTGCTATATTAAGGGATGGACATCCTGACGCTACCTCATGGCTCAGTGTCTTTGAGTTCTGCCTTTCTAACCTACACTGGCCATGTTCTGGCAGCTTCACATCACTCAAGAGGCCTTTCTCCTTTCTCCATTTGTACGTCCCATCACTGGTGCTTCCTTGTGGTAGTGGTGACTGAAGGGATCAGTACTAAGCACAAACATTGTCTGTATGCCTGCTTAGCTCCTGATGGGAACACGAAGGTCTCTCTGGTTGAACCTTGTTCTGTGTTGCTGCCCTCTGTTCCTAATCTTGCTCTGCTCCAGGTGAATCCACCTCTGTCTTTGGGTTGGTTTTTCCTCTTCTGGAGGAAGAACAGCTCATGATGATGACCTTTAATGCCTGAGGAACAGGCATGATCTGCTCTGACTTGTTGGTCTGGAGCACGGCCTGCTGGGAGTGCTTATTCTCTGCTGGTCGCACACATCCACGTTGTGTCCTCTTCTGGTCATATGGATTCAGTCCTGCACCCCAAATGTCTTCCACCCATCCCTGACACAGCTGTGTGCTGCTTCACACACACTTGACAGAAGCTTTCCAGGAAACATGTGAAGGACTATTTCTACACCACCAGCAAATGCCAGCAGCCAGCTGTTGTGTGGGTACGGGCTTTTGCCCATGCAGGAAGCTTTTGGCTTAGCCCCACAAATCTTTCTCCCTCTTGGGACCAAGAACAGGACTTGTCAGGGTGTTGTCTGGGATTGACCATCACTCAGTCCTGGCAAGGAGAGATGCTTTCCAGTTGCAAGGAGAAGGCTGAGAAGGACCTGCCCACGTTGATGCTGGGAGGAGCCGAGTGGAGTGAGGATGAGAGGTTGTTTCTGGTGTCTTGTGGATGCAGCCGCCCCATCATGGCTGAGAAAGTGCTCCCAGGAGAGGTGTTTGGTGTGCAGCAGAGAAATACCCAGAAGGTGCCTGCCCCAGGAGACATCAACCACATGCTCTGCGGTGGCCACGTGGATCTGTGGTCTGCGGTCCTTCTCCCTGCCTGCAGGAGCCAGCAGCAAGATGAGGCAGAGCCAGAAGTCTGGCCCAGCGACCTTCTCCAGTTTCTCAGCACCTCCCCTTGGCTGGCTGCCCCCACACCAGAGAACGGTCACAAAAAGGACATGGTGTGACTCTGCAGCTCTGCGGTGGTGCATCCCTTCCCCACCACAAAGGTTTTCTGGTCCTGCCCACTTCCCAGCTTCATCACCAGGAAGAAACACCCTGACCCTGTCTGGGTGAACTTTTTGGGGACATACTGCGATGACCACCCCTGCCTGTCCCCCAGTGTTCCAGCTCTGGCCCCTGGCAGCCCAGGGCCAGCCCCAGCTTCTTCCACTCCTCTTGCAAAGGAATGATTTTGGTGTCACGGACCAAAATCATCACAGTCCTGTGGGTAGGGAAGTGGGATCTGTGGCCCCAGCGGTGAGTGCCGGCCCCATCAGCCCACATCACCCAACCTGACTCTGCGAAGGCAAGCTCCTGCCTCAGTTTCCCCATCTGTAAGTGAGGGACAGCAATGCTTAAAAGCTTTCTGTGAAGTGCTCAAGGAGCTGCTGTAGGAAAGCAAACCAACATGAGTACTCTTTGATTATTCTCATGTTCAGGAAGAACTGGCTGATTTTTACACCCCTTCCCTGCTTCCTTCCTCTTCCGGGCTATGTCCCAGGGTCCCCCTGTCTCCTGCCACCACAGGCTGTGCCAGAGCTGCTTTGCGGGGATGCAAACCAGAACTTTGTCCCTCTACCCTCCCACTGAGCTACCCGGCCAGCCTGCAGAGCCTCTGGGCTCCTCTGAGAACTACTCTGGGGCAGCCTTCTTCTACCTTGAGGGAAGGGGCATTTCAGGTGTGCTGTTAATTAGCAATTTTCACCCTTATTCTGTAGACATGGTTTCACTCTGTCTCTTAAAGACATAAAAAGACCTAAAGAATAAAGCCGCCTGCTCATAACGCCTGTCTCCATTACTGAGCTTGGACATTGACGGACCTCCTCCCTGATGCACAGGCTTCCCCTTTCCACCCACCCCCAGCAGACCGGTCCTTTTGAGACCCCACAAACCCTGCTCTCCACAGCCCAGACCCCTGGATGCGCAGGGGAAGATGTGAGCCTGCTGTGAGTCCCAGTTTGGGATGGAGCAGGGCCCTGGCTCCCTGTGGAGCACATTGTCCCCCATCTCCTCCTGCCAGGTCTCTGTTCGCTCTGCAAGGATGCTGTTGGGGTGGGCTGTGGGGCAGCACCCCTGTCCCCCCAGCCCCTCTGCCTGCAAATCCCACTGAGCCAACAGGGCCCTTCCCATCCCAGACCGAAGCGCTGGGATCCCTTCCTCCACTGCATCCTCCCTTTCCATCCTCTGCCCCTGTCCTCTGCTCCCAGCCTCCCAGCTCCCCGCCTCCTTTCTCTCTGCATCTCCTTGATGCCCCGTTGCCCTCTGCACCCCAGGGTGCCCTTCACCCACCCCACGGCACCCAGCTCCGCTCCCATACACCTTTCCTCCCCATCCCCAGGGACAGACACCATCTTCTGCCTGGGGCTGTGCCACCTTGTGCCCCATCACCAAGGATGTGGGGCCCTCTCCATCCCTGAGAGCCCCTCCATCCTTTGGACCACTGGGACCCCCTCCATCCCTGGGACCCTTGGGAAGCCCTCCATCCCTCGGCCCCTTGGGATCCCCTCCATCCCTGAGACCCCCTCCATCCCTCGGCCCCTTGGGACCCCCTCCATCCTTTGGACCCTTGGGACCCCCTCCATACCTGGGACCCTTGAGACCCCCTCCATCCTTCGGACCCTTGGGAACCCCTCCACCCCTGAGACCCCCTCCATCCTTTGGACCCTTGGGACCCCCTCTATCCCTGGGACCCTTGGGAAGCCCTCCAGCCCTTGGACCCTTGGGATCCCCTCCATCCCTGAGACCCCCTCCATCCCTGGGACCCTTGGGAAGCCCTCCATCCCTTGGACCCTTGGGACCCCCTCCAGCCTTCGGACCCTTGGGAACCCCTCCACCCCTGAGACCCCCTCCATCCTTTGGACCCTTGGGACACCCTCTATCCCTGGGACACTTGGGAAGCCCTCCATCCTTTGGACCCTTGGGACCCCCTCCATCCTTTGGACCCTTGGGACCCCCTCTATCCCTGGTACCCTTGGGAACGCCTCCATCCCTGGGACCCTTGGGAAGCCCTCCATCCCTCAGCACCTGGGCAGTAGGCAGGCAGGCACCCTGCCAGGATGCAGGGACAAGGTCAGTTCAGGTTGTGGTACCAGCTCTCAGTGCACAGATATCCCCAGGCTCCCTCCGCTGCCTGCTCTCGCTGGGAGGATGCTCCGACAGGTCAGCCTGACAGAGCAGGGTCCACCAGCGCTGCGAAGGGCCCTTGCTGACCCTGACCTCATGGCTGGGGCAGCCACCTCCTCTCTGGGGACTCCCGTCCTGGGCACTGAGAGCCTCGCCTGCGCCCCTGGGCTCTGCAAGGTTTCTGCACCCACTCCCCGCACTGAGGCAGGGATACTGTGGAGAACCCCAGGAGCAGTGAGTGAGAGCTCTGGCCTCGGCTCCTGCCAGGAATAGAGGCTTTGAGGCAGTTAATAAGGAACTGCAGTAGGAAATGCTGGTTAGTAAACAAGGAGACCTGTGGAGAGGTGGTGGTGAACAAGGGAAGAAGAGAAGACAACCTGAACGTTTGCAGACCACCATGGCACCAATGGGTGTGGGGGTGTTTTACGGACACTATATCTCACACTGGCTTCCTTGCCCCTAATTATGGGGGATCATTTGTTGCTAACAATGAGGGGGGGTGGGGGGTGGGTGGGAGACCTCGGCTGGTCCGAGGGATCAGAATGCAAGTTTAACATTGACCTTGAGCAGATACCCGTGTACCCTTGAAGAGACTGGAGAGTCCTGAGAAGAGCTGAGCAAAAAAGATAAGGGTTGGCAAACATCCTGGCTCTGACCAGAGCTTGAACAGCGCGTGATCAACAATTGTATTGGTTGGCTGGCGTGTGGTGTGAGAGCGGATTGGGCAAAAGTAGAATGGTAGAGTGTATGCATAGATAAGCATCCGGGTAAAGGGATATAAAAAAGCACTGCTTGTAAAATAA
This sequence comes from Vanellus vanellus, assembly GCF_965231255.1. Lineage (NCBI taxonomy): Eukaryota > Metazoa > Chordata > Aves > Charadriiformes > Charadriidae > Vanellus > Vanellus vanellus. The sequence continues at coordinate 650,130 of NC_138924.1, forward strand.
AGAATTGGATTGCTTCAACTTGATGTTCAGTGTCCTGTCCATCTCTACGACGACGGGGGGGAATTAATTCCAGGGGTGATGAGTAGCTGATCTCGTGGGGGAAAATGTCCTGGGAGGTGAAGATCTGACATGCACAAGTGGGGATACTCTCGGCCGAGGGGTGATACAAAAGCTTCTGAGCTTTTGCTTCAGACAGCTCTGATGGAGACAGCCCGGAAAGCAAAGGTCCCCATCCCCCACACAGAGCTTCAGTGGCAGTGAGGTCAGACCCGCAGTTTCATTCTCTACCCACAAAGATATCAGCTAGTCTTAAATGCAAACCATAGGCTGATAAAGTGCTTTTGTCAGTTTTACTTGGTGCAAAAGATCTCTTGTGCTTTTTAAACCAAATTCAGGTTTTCTTCCCAAAGCAGCTGAAGATCAGCGGGTAACTGGTGTCTCTTCTTTGCAGTAGGACACTAACGGAGCGTTCCCAGAGCTGAGCACAGCTCAGGCTGCGTCTGTCCCCAGAGGAGCCTGTGCCGGGGACGTGGTCCCGGCTGGCCAGCCCCTGAGCCACCCTCCTTCGAGCTCCCCGCAGAGACGCTGCTGCACACCCACCCGGCGACCGCCGGTGGGTCCAGCTCCACCAGCTCCTGGCTGCTTGGCTGCTGGGGGAGAGGGCTGGCCCCACAGCAGCCCAGAGGCTGGGAGGGAGCAGCCCCGGGAGGTGCTGGGGTTGTGATGGGGCTGCTGCTGCGGTGCCGGGAGCCCGGAGGCGATGCAGAAGGGCAATTTTTTAGGGCTAAGGAGGCTGGGGCATTTCCAGCTGGGAAGTTGGGGTTCTTCCCTTGCCTCTCCCAAAATGGATTTAGTGGTTTGGTTTTGTTTTTGTTTTTGTTTTTTTTTTTCTAGGCAGGAGGGGAACAACCTCTTGCAGAGCTGACACAGAGAGAAAAAATCTTTATTCTTTGGCACCAGCAAGAGACAGAGTTTTGCAAACAAGGCTGAACAATGTGGTTCCACAATAAGCATCCTGTAAATAACCAGCGTACCGCTCCCTCCGCTAAGGAGACAGATCTTACTCACAGCATCTACCGTACCATGGCAAAATTCACCCAGTTGACTTGGAAGTCAGCTTGGGTTTACATGACAGAGTTCATACCTATTTTTGACACACCACTTCCCACAAATAGCTCTGGGGATAAAACCCCCCTCCCATTCTAGCAGCAGAGGCAGAAGGAGGGGACAGCAGGCTTCGCCAAGACGGGTCTGCAACACCAGAAGGTCCCCAGCATCACAGCTGCCAGTAAGGGTGGATAAATTATCATGGATAAATGACACCTTTGCAAGACAAAAGGAACTTCAGGGGTCCCAAGGTGGCTCAGCAGGTCCTAGTGCTCAGCAGCAGGATTTCTAGGTCTGTGCCAAGACTCTGCTGGATGGTCTTGCAGGACTTCTCCAGGGCAGAGATCTCTCAGCTCCCAGCGCTCACTGCAGCTCCAGGCTGTTCACGTATTCCTTCACCCACCTGGCATCAGGGTTAGCACAGACCTCCCGGTCCTTCCTGGTGATGAACCTGTCAAGTCATGCAGGGAGGTGTTACAGCCCCGAAAGGGGAAAGGGACGTGAGGGCCCTGGGTCACCTCCTGAGCACAAGCTGACCTGCCCTGTGATTAGGGAAAGCTCCCAAGGGGACAATCTCCCCTCCAGACTCCCATCCTACAAACTCCCAAGCATCAGGGGGCTGCAGGAGCCTGCTAAAACCCAGAGGCCAAGGGAGAGATCAGGGTCCCCTGGGAGAACCCTCCATGCTCAGATGTTCTTGGCCGTGTTCAGTGTGGAGGTGAGTCTGGTGCAGAGCGTGGGGGGGGGGTGGCATATCAGGTGCAAGTCTTGCAGGTGGCACATTATGTGCATTGGGCTCATCGCCACTGGGAGGCCCTGCTGGCTCCACAGGGACCTCCTTCACACACCTTATTCCCAGCACCGGGATGGTTCAAGGAGACCAAGGAGACCACTTATTTCTCAGCTGAGGAGGATTAGTGCTCATGTGCTACACATGGGACCCATGGAGGCTGCCCCCTTCCCTTACTCCAGCTGTGGAACCTCACACCACCATGCTCTTGGCCCCATTGGATGTGAAGCAGAGAGCCCAAAGGCTGGCAGAGCCTTTCCTCAGAGCCCAGAGCAGGAGCTGGTACTTACACAACTGCTGGCTGTGAACACTTGCTGCTGGTGTAGAAATAATCCTTCACATGACTCTGGGGCAGCTTTCGTAAGGTGTAGCTGAAGCAGCACACAGTTGTGTCAGCCCCAACTGGAAGAGAACAGGAAAGCCGGAATGAGTCTATCACTCAACAAATTGCCCATTCCCCAGACGAGAGTGTGGGCAACCATCCCCTTAATCAGCTGTGGAGCCCTCTTGTCTTCCTGTTTCCCCAGAAAGTCAGCAAGAAATTGCTGTGGACACCAAAGATTCATTGAAGTCATTGCTAGGATTGCTTGTTAAATGTTTTACACTCGATTCCAATGATAAAAATCCCTTCAGCCACCCTAGGACCACTCCTAAAGCTCAACAACAAAATCAGGGGTGATGAAACCTGAAAACTTTGATACTTATCAGTAAAATTCATCCCTAAGATAAAAGGATGCTAGAAAGGAAGACCAGTCCCAAGAAAGCTGGAGAAGCTATTCACACAGGTTTCTAACCTTTGCAGCTAACTTTTCCCAGTTCTGCTCCAAAATGACTGCTAGTCAGAGTAAAAATCCACCCCGAGAGAGCAGAGAGAGATGCTGTACTCACATGGAGCAGGAGAGGCCTGAGAAAAGAGGGCAGCAACGAGGATGACGGAGAGGCACACTGTGGAGACGTTCATTATGGACAGAGATGAGTTGCGAGGGCAGAGGCAGGACCAGGGCAGATTCCTCCTGTGTCTGATGTGAGGTGCTGGCTCAGTCCTTGCTTTTTATGGGGATGGTGGCCAACCCCGTCAGTCAGATTTCAAGGCAAACTCTTGGAGTTTCCGAAGTGTAACGGAGCTGATGTCACGGCACCTTTGCCTCAGAAATGCTGAAAATAGAGGAAGCAACTGGTCCAGGAACTACCAGAATAGCCTCTGTGCGAGGTGAGATAAGTCTGAGCAAACCGGCACCCACACGAGGGCTATACTGACCAAGACAGGATATGAAACCACCCTTGAGCAGCAGGTTCACACTTAGATTCACCAACACAACAGCAGTACTCGGCAAACTCATCTTAGCATCCTCCCCAGAGGACCAGGAGGACCTCAACTCAGTCTCCTTTTCAAGGACCCAGGCCTTGAGCATAAAGGTGCTCAGACCCTCAAAAAGGCTTGGGGACAGTGCAGGTCCAGCCAGGGGGTCCCTACTTCCGTGGTGGGTCTGGGACAGGCACCAGGTGGATGCAGAGGGGCAGTGGGGGCAGCATGGGCAGCAGGCACGCTCTCAGCTCTGCTGCCTGTGCAGGCAGCAAGGATGGCTGGCACCTTGGAGACTGGTTGTAGGTCTGGGCTGGCACCATAAAACACTAAATCCTTGATGCTGCGCTTCCAGTATGGAGCTCAGGACCTCCAAACTCCTCCTAACACACCTCAGCATCAGCCAGGAAGGGGAGTGCTTGCCTGGGAAGCCCAACTCGGAGGTCTGACTCTACAAATACTGTTGTCTCCCAAAGTGGGATGCAGAAGGAGGAGCAGGGCGTTCCCCTGCCTGGGGAGTGGAGAGGGACCAGCTCGTGTACAAATGCGTACCCTCATCCCCTTGTGCACACTCACAGGCACAGGGCTGCCCAGAGCCCCCCGGCACTGCCCTTGCCACAAGATGATGGGCTCCCCGGGGTGCCCCAGGGACCATTTCCCCTTTTTCCACCTCTGTCTTCTCTGCAACAGGCACCAAATTTGCCAGCTCACAGCCTGTGGTTTCTCTGGGTATTTTCACACTCAGCTCCCAGTGACAACTGCCATTCACGAGGCACCACGAGCTCATCTCCCCGGGATTTCCTCGCTTCCCTGTGCACCCAGTAACGCAGCGGGGACCGCAGGGCAGTGCTGCTCTGCTCCCACTCTCCTTCTCCCCCACCACATTGCATGGGTCTGCGTGGGGCCCTTGGAGACCTCCTTGTGTCTGGGGGTATTTGGGCTGCCTCCCCACAGCGTCCCTTTCACCCCAATGTCACCACGGGTGGGGACCAGTGCTGCAGGAGGGTCCCCATGGGCTGTGCCAGGGACCCCGCTGGGATGGGTAAGAGTCCATAGCTTTCCCAACTCATCCTCCCAGGAGCCATCCTCATGGGCCCGGGGGTGGTGGTGTTCTGGAGACCCCAAGGACCCCTGCCTTCAAAAGCACGTGAAGGACCTGGAGCTGAACCAAGTGACTGACATCATGTGGTTGTCAAACACACAGTGGTGGCATCTTGGGGCAGCACAGCAACATGCTAGCAGGTATTCAGGCTTTGCAAGGGACAAAAATCTCAACTGGAATTTGCCAAAGGATATCCCACTCTCGGAGATGGGGAGAAGGATTATTTATTAGAGCTCCCATATTGCATGTGTTCCAGTATTCCAACTATCCCATTGTTCTGGCTAATTTATGTATGTGCTGCTCATGCCCAGACCCACATAAGGGTTCACAACGCGGCACTGTGTCTCAGCCTCATTTGCTACAACAGCAATTGCGTTCTGTACGGAGGCTTGACCTGTCCGTGCTGCCCCAAGGCAGATCCTGGGGCTGGGACTTCTCTTTCAAAGGAGTAGTGCCTGTCGAAAGTAAGTTTTTACATCCCCACTGCCTGCCTCACCACATGGCCCCGCACGCTGCTGGGCTCCACCATGCAGCTCCTGGGCTGCATCGCTTCCTTGTGGCATCTGGTGGGGTGGCAGTCACCCACCTCCCCTTCCTCTGCCATCACCGATGGAGACTGTCCTGCTATGGGACATGCAGGTGAACCTGGTTTGGTGTGCCCAGATCTGCTGGCAGAAGAAGGAACTGTTACTGTCTATGACAAAATATCTGACGGGTCCTGATAAAGATCTAAGAAACCACAGAGTGATACTGACGTTCCCCCAACCGCAAGGCTGCCAGAGCTCACGCTCTGTTAGAGCTTGTAGAAGCAACCGAAACCATGACATCTGCATATCTTTCTGGAAGAGCAGGGTGGCTGTGCCTCAGCCCAGCACAGCTGCCTCTTCCCCCCCTGACATGCCCAAGGGATGGCATAATCCCGTGTGACCATTGCACAGCCCAGACTTGTCCCTCACTCGGCACGGGGTGGGGGGGTTGCCTTATGCAGGTTTTTGGAGGTGTATTCTGCAGCCCTGACCATCACAGCAGAGCTGCCAGAGTGTTCTAGAATCATAGAATGCTTTAGGTTGGAAGGGACCTTGAAGATCATCTAGCTCCAACCCCCCTGCCACGGGCAGGGACACCTCACTCTAGAAAGGTGTTGGAATGATGCTGGGCCATTCATGGTGGCTCCATCCTTGCTCCAGGTCAGCTCTTGCAAAGGGTGACACTCCTCCCTGTCCTAGTCTGCACTCCTCCAAAACCATCCTCTGCCTCCCTCTGCCCTCTCCAGCTCACTGCAGTGCAGCTCCTCGAGGAAAGGTGGTGGCAAAGGCAGCGCCGGGATCCACCAGGTATTGCGGAGAAACACGGGTAGAAATTGGGGCACTGTGGGGACAGGGGACCTGCATGCCGCATGTCCCACTGTCACCCCAGAGCATGTCACGGAAAGAGCTGCAAGGGGGGAGAACATGGGGACCATGCAGGGGTTTGGTCTCAGATGGAGCGGGGAGCTGCACTGGCCATTTTAGGGAGCTGCATGGGACAAGGCAAGCCACGAGGAGGTTTCCCCACTCCCCCCGCAAGCCAGAGAGATTTTCTCTCTGTCCATTCGCTTCCCCTTCCCAACCACACGTGAGCATCCAAGAAGCACCGGGCCCTCTGCTGTCTTCTGCGGGAAATGTTCCTGGAGCCCTTTCATTCATCTCCACCTCACTCAGGTCCATCTGCGGAGAAAGCCCTGCACTGCTGCCTCCTGCCCAAGTGCACGGGTGGGGGTCTTCCTCCCCGCACACAGCCGGGGGCAGGCAGGGCTCCTGGGCACCCCCACGGGTGTCATCCTCTGTGTCAGCGCTCGTTCCCCTGGGGTCTGCACCCCACCGTGCTGGGGGCTGCGGGGACAGTACAACTGTCACCTCGAGCCCTGGGCTCTCCCCTGTTGTCCTGCTCATGCTGGTAGCAACCACCTGGGGAGTGGGAGGCCCATTTCAAGCCCGTCCCCATCTTCCTATTCAACAGAAAGCCTCTTTTCTAGGAGGGGAGTGCAGGTGGTGGGGGAGAAGTCTGCTTTTATCTTTGCCCCAACTTGGCTTAGCCTCTTCTTTAAATTTTGTTTTTTCTTAAATGAATCCCAGAATCCCAGATTGGTGAGGGTTGGAAGGGCCCTCTGGAGCTCCCCCTGTCCCACCCCCTGCCAGAGCCAGGGGCACCTCCAGCAGTGGCACAGGACACGTCCAGGCAGGTTTGGAATGGCTCCGGAGGGGGAGACTCCCCCCTCTCCTCTCTGGGCAGCTGTGCCAGTGCTCTGCCGCCCACACAGGAGAGAAGTCCCTCCTCAGGTTGAGAAGGGATTTCCCGTGTTCCAGATTGTGCCTGTTGCCCCTTGTCCTGTCGCTGGGCGCCACTGAAAAGAGTCAAATTGTACTCTTAAGACTTATTTTCTTTAACGAAATGCATGGGTCCAAGGAAGCAGGCTACGTGTGGTACGCAGGACAAGGCTGGGGCATCACAAGCACCGCTGCTGCAGGACGCCTGGGCAATACCAGCATGTTGCTGCTGCCCGTGACTCCCACCTATCCCCCCCCCGGCAGCACAGCTCCCCCAGCACGCTGGCTAACGAGGGACCGCTTCCTTCTGAGGGGTAAACGAGGGCAAAAGTCTCTGCTCCCTCAGAAGGACCCTGTGGAAACGGGGATCACCTCCTCTTTGCAGCTCCAGATGAAGTCTCAAAAGATGGCCCCAACTGGCTGTTTTCCCCTAGAAAAACGAGATGCAAATGTTACTGTAAAACCAGTAGGAATGGGGACTCCAGACACATGCCCTCTGCCAGCGCAAGGGATCAGACCCCTGCGTCCCCCAAACAGGGAAGGCTCTGCTGACAACCACCAGCCTGCACCTACACTGTTCTGCTTCTCCCGAGGTGACTACGGGGAAACCCTGAGGTTCTGCACCGGGAGTCGGGGTTGTTGTGTCCGTGAAGCCGGGTCGCCTGTGCCCGGTGTGGCGTGTGTCACACAAGCCTTGCAATGTATAGCAGCACAAATGGTGTCCGTGCTCCGTCATCAGCAGGACTGAACCTCCCTGGTGAAACCCCAGGGAACTGCTAAGTCTTTTGTTGAACCATTGGCCATCATTGCTTTCCCTAAACCTGCCCTCGGTGGTCATCAGAGGCCACCTCCTGCTTCTCAGGCTTGGCAGAGATGGGGTCCTCTAGCACAGAGGGTCTTCCCAATGCCATAGCTCTCAGAGAGGAGCAGGCACGCCTGCAGTCCCCCAGAAAGGCTGTGGCATCCATCCCATCTGGTCCTCTCCTTGGGCTGTGGGGCCCAAGTGTCCCTGTCCCTTCAGGGCTTGGTTGGTGGCCACCAACAGGTCCACCAACATCACCACCTCATCCCTGGTGGTCTAGTGGTCAGGATTCGGCACTCTCACTGCCGCGGCCTGGGTTCGATTCCCAGCCAGGGAAGGGGGTTCCTGCAGCCACCGCAGGTCCCAGCCTTTTCCTGGGTGGCTGCACTGCTCTTGAACAGCTTCTGGGGTTCAGCACGGGGTTCGGGAGCTCCCACACCCAGTGCACGGGGCTGGGCCAGGGTTGGATGAATTTTGGCAGGTGGCAGCAACCTCCTGTCCCCCCACTGCCATCAGGCTGCGCCCTCCCAGCACAAAAATACCCCAGGTGGAGGGTGGCCACGAGCCTGTGATGGGCTGTAGGGAGCAGGGTGACATGGCTGTAGGGAGCAGGGTGACATGGCTGCGTGGGGTGGAGATACTATTGCAGGATTTCTTCTGGTGATAAGGAGACGTGCAGGGCTGCTCCCCTGAACATCATCTTGGCCACCTCCTAAAGGTAAGGGGTCCCTGGGAGACCAGGGGCAGGGCCAGGGTGGGGATGCGGGGTCCCTTAATGAGGGATGACAGGTCTGCGTCTGTCTGTCCCTCCTGGGGACAGGAGAGCAGGGGCTGCAAGTAAAAGCTCCCGCTGTGAGCAGGATTTGAACCTGCGCGGGTATACCCCATTGGATTTCAAGTCCAACGCCTTCACCGCTCGGCCATCACAGCAGCTTGCACAGATGGTCTCCACAGGAGCCCACGGCTGTCACCCTGTCCCAGGGGCCACAACAGGACCCAGTCCCACCTTGGACGTGGGTTCTGCCATCCTGGCCCCCACCGCACACCTAGCACTACTGTTACTGCTGCCACCTGCCCTGCGCAGAGCTAGGGCTGATGCGGAAATCGGCGCCCCAGCAGTGCTGGGAAAGGGAACTGGGCACCACTCACAACATCAGTGGTGCTGACATAGGAGACAGACATGGTGGGAGGTCTATGTCCCATCTTGTCTCCTTGCACCAAACAGGAAACTTGTCCCTGGACGACCATCCCCAACCTCCATTCCTAGTTTGGGAACATCCCAGCGTCCTCCATCCCCCTCTCCCCCGGCTATACATACGTTTGCCTCTGTGAGAAGGGGTCCAGACTTCGCTAACGGAGGCCGTGTGACACGGAGTCCGGGCAGCGCTTTGCCCTATAGCTGGCAGGATGCTGTTGCAGACTTGTGTGGTTTTCAGCAGGTTGCTGCCCCTCTTTGGCTTTTGGAAGCGCTTGCCTATCCCTGGTTTGGGTGGGAGCTGGCTCTGGGAACCCATCCTGAGATATCCAAAGCCCTCTCTGGGTTCCCAGGGTTATGCCCCAGAGCTGCGCAAGCTCTTCGCTATGTCGCTGCCACCCCACGCCTCTCCCATGGGGATTTATCAGCAGGGAGCAGTTTGGATGGAAGCCTCACCATGTAGGAAGGGCTCCTCCATGCTCATCTCCCAGCCCAAAGGAGGGTCTGTCTGCACTGCCGCCCTCCCTGGCCTCTGCCTCACTGGGTGCTTTGGTTTCCCTCCTCCACTGGCCGGGGAGGAGCATAGTCCTGAAAATGAGCCAGGGGTGGCACAGTCCCACGGGCATGGATGGATGCCCGGGCATGGGTGGCCACCTGCTCGGATGCATCGATGCATTGGAAACCAGGTGCTCAAACCAGCTCCGTCACTGGACACATGAGAGAGTGAGTAGAGCAAGGCCAGCAAACGTGATAGAGCTAAAGAGAGGGGTGAGTGGGGGGAACGCTGTCTTTGGGCAATTAGGAGAGACTCAGGAGAAAGGTTAAGCTTAAACTCATCCTTTTCAGTTATCCAGGTTTCCTTCCCCCTCTTCTAGGTGCCATGTTCATGTTCAGAGCTGGGAGATACATTCCCTGAATCTCCTGAAGTGCCTGTGGGGTTCAGGTTAGGGTACGGCACAAGAGTGAAGAGCCTTCAGAGCCAGAAAGCCACTAACGTCCTGATGGGCACAGTTAGCAAAGATGAGGTCTATGATCTGGAATGAGCTATTTCTCCTTAATCCTGTTGAGGACAAAGTACTGGTATCCAAATCTGGTATCCAAAGAGGTCTGTTGAGGTGAGTTTTCATTTCAGGGTAAGGGTTCAAACATCCTTCAGGTGGCAAGTGGAGGAACCTGGAGGAACCAGACCAGAGCACATAGACCTGCACATTACTGGAGCCTTAAAGGAGGGGTCTGGAGGGGTTCACAGTGCATATGGAAAGGACGGGGGTGGTCCAGACCCCAATGGAGGGACCTGGAGAGAACCAGTGGCAGAGCAGAGGGGCCTGGAGAGCAGTGGTACCCTGACGGAGCAGCTTGGAGGGGACCAGAGCTTGAAAGAGAGGTCTGAAGGGGTTAAGGAGGGCAAAAGGTGTGGTCTGGAGAGCTCCAGAGCCCAGACAGAAGGGTCTGGAGGAGACTCTATTCCCCAACTTGTTCTTGCAGCCTGGCTGAACTCAGACTTTCATTGCACTGGCCAGAATTCCCACAATATTTCCTGTAGTTAGGGTTTTCTTTGTTTGTTTGTTGACTTTTTTCCTTATCTAATCTTGTGTCATCGGCAGTGGACACCTATTTTCATCTACAGTTCTTGTGATATTTACAGACAAAACAATCTCGCCTAGTAGAAAGAACAGGATGTGTTTATAGAAAAGTCTGTGTTCAACAGAGAATTGACAGCTCTTCTCTTGTAATAAATGACACTTTTCAGTATTATGCAATATAGAAAACCACAAGGTCTGTCATGAGACAGAGCTTTTTCTTCTTCAGAGAAACATTCAGGCTCCACTTCTACTTGCAAGTTTTCACCCTTTGATCTTCCAAGTTTCAGGAAACAGCGACCGCCTTGCTCGACTGCTGGCTTTGCCGGACCCAGCGCACAGTGGTCACCATTCACTGCTGTGTCCCATTACCTGATGCAATGTTAACACACGTTGTCCTGACCATAAACCAGTGCTTAAGCACCTCACTGGTTGTAATGCAATGGCGTGTGATGTTCAAGAGGAGACTACTAGTTGTGCATTGTGAATACTAACGAACCACAGCAACCTCTGTCCATGCAGACGTTCCTTCACACGGTTAAGTGTTGAATCAAACCCCAACATTTGTGCTAATTTTTTACACCTACTTATGTAATCAGCCTCTCTAGAAATGAAGCTGTAGTCCAGGGAAAAGCGTCCACTGCAGCGAAAGACTCCCATGTCTCCCAGCTGGTACGGCAAGATGAAAACTACTATGAGTATCTAAAACTTCTTCCACTCTCTCTTTGTTTAAATAAATCCCTGGAGCTTTTGAAGCCCAGTGGCTTTCTAGGGGCCTGACAACTGCTTTGTGTATGGCTGTGTCCCAGATTCCTGGATAACACGGGAGTGGGTTTCAGAGCAGGAAGGTAGTGTAAACTGGAAAAATGGAGAAACTGTCCTCCTGCCTGGCATAAGGGGCAGCTGAGGTCTCCTTCCAGACCTGACAACCCCATCTCCAGGGAAGTCATCTCCCACTTTGAGCATGGGGTCACAGTCTGAAAGAAAAGTGGGAGGGATGGAAGGGGGCTTTTACTAAAAGATGGGGCAGGAAGAAGTTTTGTTCCTGAGGAGGAGCTGAAGATTTTATCCATGGAGAAGAGAGGGAGCTTGGTCCATGGGAAGGGGGAGGAAGGGACCATCCCCTGGGGAAGGAGAGGTGCTCACAAGGAATAAGTGCGCTAGCTGCTGGTCAGGACAGGAGTCATGTTTGAGCCTTGCACGCTGAGGTCTTTCCATGAAGAGATGTGCAGTAGCTTGTCCTGGCGGGTGTGGTGGGTCCTACCGCTGTGCTAGAAAGTCACAGGTGGCCTTCCATGGCTTTCCTGCCCTGGGAACTGTGCCTACTGCTCAGGGCTGAATGCCCTACCCTGCTGATTCAGGCTGAGGTGGCATAGCCCCCACCACCACCAGGGCCACTGCAGGCCACAGGGGCAGCAAGACTGCATGGACTGTCCCACAGTACCGCCTGAGAAAGCCATGGATGGTCATCCCATGGGTATCTTTTCTGGAAAGAGGCACCAAGCAGTCTGTACTCACTGATGGCACTGCCCAGTCTGGTGGGCGTACCTATTTCTGCATGGCTGGCCAAGCCACTGTGCGCTTGCTCGGAGTACCTCATTGTGGCTATGGAGTAGTCTCTGTGGCTGATGGAGGGCTGCACTAAGAAGGCTTCATAGCCTTGGGCATTGATGAGTGGTGAGCCTTTAAAGGAGGGCTTCAAAGAGAGGTAACAATCTCACTGGTGGGTGTCATTCAGCTGGAGAAACCCCTGAAGATGTCAGTGATGCCAGAAAGGCCTGTGGTGCCACCTCCTGAGCATCCCTTGCTGTTGCTATCACTCCCACACCAACACTCTGAAAGCTCCCGCTGAGAGGAGTCAGGAGTGAGCTGACCATGCCATGGACATGGGACCCTCAAGCACATGCGTGGCTACTGCTAGATGGGTGCCAGCTCCTGCTGGGGGACTGAGGGGTTTTTCTCAGCAAACCTCACCAGTTACCATCTCAGGCTGGAGAGTGAGACCCTCCTGGTGTTCCGGTTCCCCTCCTCCAGAGCTGCTGGCTGACGGGGGTAGATTGGTCAAACCTTGGCTAGAAGGAAAGTGCTCTGGCTGGGAGAGCTACGGTTCTCTAGTATGATGAAGTAGAGAGGAGACAATCCTATAGCCCACTGCTTCTCAGAGTTTCATTTTCTTTCAGCGTACATTGCTGCTCTGGGGTTGACCCCTTACATATTCCCCAGAAAGCGTCCAATGGCGAGCATGTATCCAGGTCCTGGACGTACCTTTGAGCCCATAAGAGCTATTGCAGGAAGATGAGCTGTGAGCTGTGCAGAGTATTCTCATCACCAGCTTTCCCCTGTGCACCATCTGCTGAAACCCCTCTGCTGTCCAGAGGCTGTATTTGGCCTTGTGGGTAGAACCAGATGGCTTCCTCCATAAAGAGTTAAAGTTACTTTTTACTGCTGAAGCTTTTATATTTTTAAAGGTGGACAAACTGGTTTAATTTAAATGTCACGCCTGAACTTCTGGGAACTTTTCCTCCTCTACTTGCCCTACAATTTCTGTGCTGCTAAACTACCACTTCTTGTTTTTTTTTTCTGTTTTATCCTGCTTGCTCCATCCCTGTACAAGCTCTGATGTTCATCTGTTGGAGCAGAAGATGCTCTGGATGTGGTTTTGTAAGCCTGTAGTGGTTCTTTTATGCCACTGTGCCCTGGACAAGGACAGACTTGGCTTCTATGGGTTTTTGGCTCTCAGTAGTATGTAAATAAATCCACTATTTGAAATATAGGAAAAATATGCCATTGGCAGGTGAAGAAGGATGTTCATATGTTTGAAGTTGTACCTAAATTAAGTCCTTAACTGCTGTTAACCTTGAGACATTGTGGTTCATGCCTGGGTTTCACTAGCATAAATGTGTCTATGTCATGAAAATGGGCACTGAAAGAGCTTGCAGGAAAATGCGAGGTGTGTCGAACGGGGAAGGGGACGATGTTGCTTTTTGCTTTTAGGACAGGAAATAAGGATTGTATTAATGAGCTCTTTCTATTTTGTGTAGCTTAAGTTTAATGATCTTGTTGCTACAGCTAATGCTTAGTCACATATTTAGCAAACACCATCGGTGGTCACGTAGCTATAGGTTGCCAGATTTACACTAGGACTCACAGGTGGAGATCTGTGGCCTGAGTAGTAATACCAAGAAGTAATATTACTAATACCAAGAGCCTGAAAGAGAAGAAATATGCAGCTTCTAAACACTCAAGACAGAGAGGAGATCTGATGGAGAAACCTTCTGCTTGGTCGGCTAATTAATGGAAAATTAATGCCCCGGCTGCCCAGATGTCTTGTCCGCTTTGCTGAAAGAACATCAGCCTTGGGTTCCTTGGTTCCTCTTGAAGCTCAGAACATTGCATCAAGACGCCATAAATCCTAGTCGGAAGTGACGTAGGTCAGCTTGCCCGTGGACACGTGAAAGCCCTGGGTACTGCACTTACACCCAGGCTCGGGTAATTGCGGGGACACATGTAAGGTTAATGCAGCACTTGCATGGACGTGACTGCAGTCGTGGGAGCAGGCAGCGGGCCACCGGCAAATGCTGGCACACTCCCTGCAAGGCAGACGGTGTCCCTCTACCAAGGGCAACCGGGGGTTCCCAGGCTGTCACTGAGGCACTAATGCAATTGCAATGATACGTGTCAAAATACAAAGGAAATAGCAAACCCACCCTTCAGGTACCTGGGCTTCTGCTTACATAGGTTTTGCAGGCAGAAAGCTGGATGGACAGGTTAGAGTGCCTGCCAGGGTGATCAGAGTCCCTCTGATACGAGGGGCCAGCTTCTGCTTTTAATTTTGAATTTCTCTTTAGGGGAGAAATGTTGACAGCTTCTGAAAAACTGACCTGCACAAATTCTTTTTTCTTTCTTTCTTTTTTTTTTTTTTTCAGATTTAAAATAATACATGTTTGTTAGCAGTTTCCTTTTTCATATTTTCTTTTTATTTGTTTTGGCTTAATGAGAACTGCGAAAATATTTAAACAGCAGGAAGGATTGGCTACCTAATCTTGTGAGATTTACATGGCTGATAGTCAGTGAGAATTCAACATTGTCTTTTGTGATCAGACTGCCTGATGTTCACAGAAATTAATTGGTTTTGCTGCCTTCCTGTTTGTCCACTGAAGTACAGCCCTTTTTCCTACCGTATAGCTTCTGTAATCCACTTTGAAGCGCTCAGCTGGCCCACGACTTTGTTCCTTTCTAGACATTTGAGGATGGAATCTCCCATTTTGCACCTCTGGCCTGTTCTTATTTGCATAGATATAACTTTGTGATTGTCCGTATTACTACGGATATGATTTTAGTGGATACAGCTCAAGCTTGCTCTGTGCAACTGCCTTGTTCTTTGTCCAGTCTATGTCATCCACAATGATCAGCAGTTATTTTATATGCATTTCCAAATCACTGATGATCTGACTACTATTTAGTTATACATACCATCTCACTAAGCAATGTAAAATGGGACAGAACTTTGGTTTTCCTGGATACAAATGTTGGCAGGTCCACCATTCAGACACGTTGTATTTAGACCTTGGTATACTCCACAAATGCACGTTGGCAAAACGACCCATTTCTGGCTTCCCAAACCGTCAGAGCTGTCAACCAAGAGGGAAAAGCAAACCAAATTCCACCATCATCTTTTACCACCATAAAATTAAGCTGATCTCTTTCACCTGCAGAAAAGAAACACGTGCCTTTATTCTTTTTCCCTTTTTACTGATTTTTCAAAAAGGAAGGCAAGATTTACTCAGAAGGAATGGAGAATTGTGCACCTTTCTGCTTAATCCGGGAAAGCAAACCGGCAGATATTTCCTCTTGGCTCAATCTGGTCCCAGTTTCTCCCTTTTTGGCCACACCCAGGTCAGACCTGGCTAATTCCTACTCTGGCGCAGGTGCTATAAAGGACTGGCTTGCTTCCCAGTTCCTACCAGCTCGGCAGAGATGGCAGGTAAGATCAGTGCTTTTTAATTTTATATCTGTATTTGACTGATTTGGTATTTCTGGCGTGGGTATTGGTGCGTACCGTGGGTGAGCCCAGGGACATGAGGAGACAGAGAAGAGCGTTAGGAGCTGGTGGTCCTTCATACTTACTTCTCCCCTCATCTGTGAAATACATTTATTTTGAGAAGCAAGAAAAGAAAGCTTTCCTGCCTCATATAGCAACATAAGATTGCAAGGAATAAGCAGCCTTCCATCCCCGTGAAGATATTTGAAGAATTTCCACAGATTGTAAATGTAAGATAACCTGTCCCACTGTGAGAAGTTCGTTAGCCCTTCCAAATTTTGTCTGACTTTCCTGTTCTAAACAGCTAAAACTCGGACTAAATTACTTAAAGTTTATTGAATTGTAACCTTTTGGCTAAAGATCTGCTTTCAGGGGAGGCACTGTGCCGTTGTATATAATATTGGTGAGAACAGATGATACACATTTCTAATGCTAATGTGAAAAAGGAATAGAGACAAATTTTAGGGAGCATCAAGAAGTCTAATAGAGATGATTGAGGGCTGAAGGAGAGGACCGGTGCTCGACGTAGCAGCTTGTTTTGCTGAGTAACAAGTCAGAGAGTGTGGAAAGGGATGTGTGAGGTCTCACCTCCTTTACACCGGCCACCTGAGAAGGACCCTCCTGAAGGCAGGATGCCAGGAACCTGCCCTCTTCCAGCGCACCTTCCCAATAGTCTCCATCACCGAATCCTGGACTGTTCCTGGCTGTCTCCTCCTTGGCTGTTACTCAGCCCGGTTTGATGAATGTCCCACACCGCAGGGATGTCCCTGGGTCCTGCCGACACCTACAGCTCCAGCCCTTGCCGGTCCCACTTACGGTCCTGATCTGAGGGGTGCTGTATTTTGTTGCTGGACCCTGAAATAAATATTCAAACCAAACCTGTAAGTCTCTTCTGATGCTTCAGCGAAGCCCTGCTCATTCTGAAGATTTATGTTGCATTTCTTTCTAGGCATAAACCCAAGAATTACTCTCTTAGGATCCATCATCACTCTCTGCTTCATCGGAGCAATGGAATCATTAAATAGTAAGTTTTCGTTTCTCCTTCAGCCACTACCGTGCTTGAAAGGGTGTGAGTCAACACTGTCTGAATTCCTACTTAGATACTGCTCTAATATAAATTCAAAATATCCTGTAGATTGACTAACAATGAAGTCAGTACCTAAGAAACTTGTCTAAGGAAATTGCCTGTTTAACCAACAGGTCTTCCAAACACATGTTCATCGTTTTATGATGAGGAAACTGGGTCAGGCGTCATATATTTGATGCCTTCTATGCATTTCCCTTCTCACAGGGAAGAATAGCTTCAAAAATAAGGGTGAAAAATAACTCCCTGAAAGCATCCCAAAGCCATCAGAGCCAGTTCTGTGAAATGGGTAATAAGCTGCCACTTTACACTTGTCCTATGACTTTCAGGACCTCAGCAATGGGGTGAAGCAGATGAGCAAGAGAAGCACAGATAAAGGTGTCCAGGCAGCACTAAGCACACAGTGGGAACTGTGTGTAAAGCGAATCAGTGCACCTCAGCACCCAGAGATGGGGTGTTATGTGTAGCTCCCGGTGTACGTTACAAAGTACCCTCAATTTCTGTGCTTTCTTTTTTTTTTTTTTTTGGTAGAGGACCCAGAGGTGCTATCAGACTCATCTCTTCTGAGCAGCATTAGTGAAGCCAAGCAGCTGGTAGACACAGCGTATTTACTTGCCCGAAAAAGGTGAGTACTTTTTGCATGAGGACCTCTGCATTATAAGGAAATAAGAGAAAATATGTGTGTTTCTTCTGTTTTCCAATGCGTATTTATTATGGAGACACCTTTGTTCAAGGACTCTCCCTGTCATGGTTGGAGAGATTGCTCAGTTTGGCTGGATTCTGGCGTCCTGTCTCAGTCCCAGGGCCACCCTTCATCACCCAAAGCTATTGCCTCCTCACCCACACTGCCATATGGGCAACTCTCAGTAGCTCATAGTGGTATGGGCTCACTGGGCACATCTTGAGTCCTCTCCTGGCTGCTGAGGTTCTGCCTCTCTCTGGAAGGACCACAGTCATGAGACAGCTGTGCAGATGAGCACCCCATCACAAACAAGTCTCTGTGGAAGACGAACCCCAGGTGTCCCTCCGTGTGTTGTCCCAAAAGGCTGGTTCCAGGCAGCACGACACTCTGGGGAGGAGTCTCTCTCCATCCACCCTACAGAAGGTTTCTCATTGTGCAAGGGTCGTAGGACTGGGAAGAGATACAACAGGACCAAGGTTGTGTCTCTGTTCAAAGAATATATCTTGTGACAAACTAAATGTAAAAGTTTATCCAGTCTCTGAATCACTGTTTTCCACCGATCTAGCTTTCCACACAATATAACAAAATTGATTGTGACGAGGAAGGAATGCAAACTTGAAGTAGGGGATCACAATGATTTGTTTGCCAAAATCTGTCTGAGATAATGTGCAGAGCTGACGAGCAGCCAGCCTGCCCTAGGTGCGCAGAGCCTGCCGGGGATCCAGCAGTGCTGTCACGTCGAAGTGCACCCAGCCCAGCGTGACAGAGGAGGTCTGACTTCAGAGAAGGCGCTTCATGGGACCCTTTTTTATGTTCAGCTTAAAGAGAAAACTAGAGGAAAACGTTGTCAACCCCATGGATTTCCTGAAGCACTTGAAGGACCCAGTAGGAAGGACCAGATCTGCAGTCCGCGCTGCTGATTACTTGGAAACTACGTTGAAACTCCTCAAAAGAAAGCTGCACCTCTCTGGGAAACGGAGATTCAATGTTACAGGTAACACGGTTTAGACCAGAATGGCTTACAAACAGCTAAGAACAGAAAATCTACCACAGCAGGAGTGTCAGAGAGCAGCTCTGTCATGACCCAAATAGCTGGTGATAAACCTTTTCCCCTTGAAGCATGCTCAGAGGCAGATCAGACCGCCCGGTGTTTTAATCACCATTATTTGGCAGTGCCCGTCTCACCTCTTTGATCATAAAAACAGCCTAACAATAAGTGTGACAAACCTGGGGCAAAATGTGCTGAATGGCAGGAGACTCCGACCCCTGAGAACAGAAGCCCATCTTCCACTTCTGGTCCTCACACCCACCTCCCTGGGCTGGACCACTCTGCATGTTCGTGATTTTGTTCCCAGTCTAGGGTTGCTGGTGGTGATGCTTCCCATATTTACCTGGAAAGTTGTTCCATGCCAACCCAGTCTCCCTAGCCCGGAGGTGATCCACAAAAGGGTTGAGGTGCCAAATTAACAATTCGATTCCAGATGTTTTATATCCACAGCTCTGACTCAGCTGACTCAAACATTGACCTAGAATACCGAGAAGCTAAATAAAAAGGAGTAAGAGCAGATGTTATTTTGCATGGTTTCTTTTGTAGACCTACTAGACAGAAAACAGAAGGAGGTGATTTCCAAAGAAACCGGCTGTGCCTATCAAATTCGTTCCATTAAATGCCCAAAGCATGACGTTTACCGAACCATTACTGGAGAATGCAACAACAGGTAGGATTTGTGTGGGGGCAAGGAGAGTCCCCACTCTGTACTTTGACCCAGGACAGATGGCTTAAGGTCAGTTGTGTAAGTACCTTTCAACAGGGCAAGAAGAATGAAACGCTCCTTTTAGTAGTGCCTAGAACAGATGTTTCATTTCTACCTGCGCCTGGCAGGAAAAGATGTCATTTCTTGAAAATTTCAGGTATGAGCCCATGTCCCTCCACATGCTGCTTTGTATGAAGGAAAGGACTTCTTGATGGAGGAAGGTGAAAGGTTGAGGAAAGCAGAATTTGGGGCTGTGACGGCCAGCCTCCCGCTCAGCTTGAGGCTCCAGGAAATCACCCCTCCTCTCCTCTGTGGCATGGATCGTGTTCATTTCTCTGGGCTTAGGGATACGCCGTGCTTTGAATGTGATGAGGGCATTGACTGTCAAATTTCAGACTTCTGTTGTCGTGGACTGACTACACAAGCAAGGCTTTTAAAAACATAGGTTTCACGGGTGCTGTGAACATATATAGGATACGTTCACTTTATCCGACTCAGCGTTATGGCACAGAAGATTAGATTTGGTGCCCAGTTCATATAAAAATATACAGCTCTCAACATATCCGTGCAGCTACCCAAATACACACTGTGTTTTGATGCATGAGGAAGGGAAGTAAATAAGAGTTTAATTCTTGGCTCCTCGATGTGTATCCCTAATGTGAAAAAAATGAGTTCTTCATCTTTTTGTGCATTGAACCCTCCTGGTTCAAACCTGGGATCATACGCTTATTTATTTCCTTGCCAGCTTTATTTTTGACGAGAAGATGGCAAAATTTCTAGCCTACTACTTGGAAGTCAGGGCTCGCTGTCCTGTCCTGCCACGGAGTTGCTGCCTGGCGTGCGAACTCCAGCCCCCCGAGTCCGAGCGGGGCTTGCATCTGATGTGCATCTAGCGTGAAGCAGATGTGCCAGATGTGAGGAAATAACAACACAACTCCACACCGCACGCGCAGGGAGCTCACACTCACCGTGTTTGTGTTACAGCCAGTCTGTACCTTTACCCACGGGCACCAGAGCCTTCAGCTCCCCGAGGACAGCAGCGTCCACGCTGACTTCTAGACTCAGGGCAGGGTTGTCCTTGGGCTTCCTGATCAAGTGGGCTGCCAGTGGGATAATGAGGCGCTCGGAAGCAAGGGGACTCTGTGGTATGTTAACATTTGTCCAAGGATCTTGCTCAGCTTCAGACGCGCACCGTGAGATAGCACTTCAATATTTGGCAAAATTCTGCCCGCGTAGGATGGTAATAGCGATTAAAACAATAGCTGTGGTGGTACTGGGCTCTTAATGTTTGATGGAATTGCTTCAGCTATGGTGTGGCAATTGTTCTAGGGCATGCTCTTACTTCACAGCACACTGCTGTAAATTCTGGGTATAACGCTCCTTTTTTGGTATAGGTAGGTATTACCCAAGTTTTATGGATTTAAGAGCTTAAATATAGGAAGGTGCTGTGCGCCAGCTGATATTCTATAACTCAAAATCACCTGCGTTTCTCTGTCCCTAGGGCCACAGATAATTGGCTCAACCAGCTTTATTGTTCTTCTGAACAAGTGTTGCTGAATTTACCCATTCAAATTCTTCCGAGTAGCATGAGACGATACAACAAGTGGCCACGGCTGCGGATTGCAGCTTGAGAGGTTCTGTGTTGGATGTGGGGGAAAAACTTCCTGAAGGTGTAGCCTTGGCACAGGTCCCCGCAGAGGTGGAGTGTCTTCATCCTTGGAACCTTCCATCCCTCAGCTGGAGAAAGGCATGCCCCCCCCCCCCACCCCCCGATCACTGGTGATGGCCCCGCTGTGGGACTGATTTTCTGTGGAGCAGCAGTGGAAACGGAGGTGCTACAGAAATTTAAATGCCAAACAAAATTAATATAATGGTATAAGGAGTCTTTTCTTAATGTCAAAAAAGGTTCATTTCTCTCTGCGGTAATAATCTTGGTATTATTTACTTCTCAGTGTTTTCTGGCTATATCACCTCTGTTACCCGAGTAACCTGACACGGATTAAGGGGCTGCGAAACATTGGTCTCTACAAGCCTGTTCGTTTCTGAAATAATACTGGTGTTTGCTTTTCTTCTTGTGATGCTCCAGAAAGCGTTCTTATCTGGGGTCCTCGAACCGCGCGTTTGCTCGCTGGCTCCCAGCGGCGTATGAAGATGGAGTGTCTGTTCCCAGAGGAGCAAGTGAAGGGCAGCTGTACAATGGATTTCCACTCCCGCTGGTGAGAACTGTTATTCTTGTCCAGGTAACATTAGTGGGCACTGCCCTCCCTGCAGCCATCACAAACAGTGGCAACATCTGGAGTGCAAATTGCTTGATCGTTTCCTGTCATCTCAGGTGCTAATTTGAGGGTTGTTTTCTACAACTGAGCTATGGCTTGGGGTGATATTTTTTGTTGGAGACAGAGGTGAGCGAAAGGGTTGTGAATACTTCACTAAGCAAAGCGTGGACAACATCACGTTTTCAGAAGTGTGCATCCCAAGGTGTGATGCGGGCAGCACCACAGCATGCTCAGATACACCAGGAAGTTTATACAAACCATAAGGCTTGGGTGTTCCTCAGCGGTCTTCCTGACTTTCTGGATGTGTGCACATGCATTCCTTTCAGCCTTAAAAGGCTTTCCATGAAGCTGAGCTTGGCTGAGCGACTGTGCAGTCAAGAGGGTGCTACTTATTACGTCTCTTTTGATAGAGCTGGGGCATGGCAGGGGTCTGTTTAATACCATAATTAACTCTTATGAACTCATCTAAGATCATCTTATGCATGGTCTCATAGTAGGTGTTATGTTGAGAGGTGGAGATAGCCATATACATTTTCATTTTGGTTTTCTTCAGGTTCGAAAGGTGTCAAACGAAATTGCTCGCACAGGCAACGAGAACATCACTCAAGATCAAGAGCTCTCTCTTGTCTTCATGCAGTGGGGCCAGTGGGTCAACCATGACATAGACTTAGCCCCTTCCAGCGGAGCAGGAGTGAGCCCGGAGCTTCACTGCGGTTGTGCCTTCGAGCCCCCTTGCTTCCCAATTAAGGTACCCCAACTTTCATTCCATCCCACGCAATCTTAAGACAGTAAGAACAAAACCACATGACTTTGCGGCATTGCTTATGTTTGTCTGCTTTAGTTTCCCCCCGATGACCCACGGATGCCGAGGTCGAACTCTTGCATGCCGTTCATCCAGTCGGCGTCCGTCTGCAATCCCAGGACACTTACTCGCGAGCAGATCAATGCTGTCAGCTCCTTCATCGATGCCAGCACGGTGTACGGCAGCGAAGACTCCGTTGCAAAGAGTATTAGAAATGAGACAAACCAGCTGGGTTTGATGGCTGTGAACCAGAATTTTACTGATGCCGGGTTGGAATTATTGCCCTTTGAGAACAAAACAAAAAGTGTTTGTGTTCTCACCAACAAGAGCATGAACATCCCCTGCTTTAAAGCAGGTAAGGTGCATCTGTGGAGGAGTTTTCAGTGGCCCATAAACTCAAAAGAGATCATTATGGTTGGGCGTCTGATGTCTCTTTACATTTGTATGAGGTGTTGCAAGACATGATTATGTAAGGTGAAAGACAGGGGACTCTCCCCCAAATTAAAAAACCAAAATACTAATTGAACAATAACTGTTTAATTAAACACAAAAATTATTTTGTTTTAATTTCCCAGAAGAATTACAGCAAATCATCCTCCCTTAAAAAAAGTCTCTTCAAAGTTAGGAGAAATTTTCAATAGAATAACTGCCAGTGTTTAAAACTTCTCAGTGACTTTTTTATCCCCTCCTACCTAGAATTCACCATCCAGTTTTCAACTCAGTCGTTACTAACAATTAAACGGCCTTAATCAATTTAATTAACTCTCCCTGGTACCACATTCTAAATTGCTAATATCTCAAATATCCCAACCTCTGTCAGAAGAGAAGTCTAGAGGTTTGTCTGAAACTTAAACACGCTGATGACTCAAAATGCGGAACTTTTTCAAATGGGAAGTGATCCGTCATAGGCACGACATTAAAAAGAAATAAATTATAAATGTGAAGCTTGCAAAGTCAATCAGAAGTTGTTCTGAGCTTGCAAAGTCAATCAGAGTGTTCCCGTTGCACATTATTTTCTCATTCCCTGCACATGGGAAGAGCTCCTGGCTGAGTGAGGAGATACTCAGTACTTCTTCCATCAGCTGTCGGAGGGTCTTCACCGCCTCCCCTCCAGTTTCCTCTCAGCTGAAAGCACATTCACAGACCGCTCGGTGGTGTTTACAACTTGGGTGAACTGAGACAAATTTTCAAAACTAAACATTCGCAGTACTGATATAAAAGAAGATTGCATCCTTGAGGTACAAAAGGAAGGCAGACATTAGATTTTCACACAACAAGATGTTCACAGCTGGTTCACAAAGGTGTGCAATATAGTTTAAACTGCCCGAAGCCTCTTCTCTGATGGTTTTGGCGAAATGGTTTGGGCAGAGAATGGTTTGTCTGTGTTGGAAAGAAATGCCTGATGTGAATGGTGACTGCTAGGAAGCTTAACCATAAGCATTCCTGCCAGTAACATTGACTATCAGTTGTTACTCATCTGTCCTAACACGGAAAGCTGCCGCTGAGATAAAAAGCAGTTTACAAATTTCCTACAATATTTTCATTTGTAGGTGACAAGCGGGTAACCGAAAACCTGGGACTTTCTGCACTGCACACTGTCTTTCTACGAGAGCACAACCGCCTGGTTACAGAGCTGAGGAAATTAAATCCTCACTGGGATGGAGAAAAGCTTTACCAAGAGAGTCGAAAGATTGTCATTGCCATAAACCAGGTACTGGTCACTGCTCACTGTTTATCATCTACATGCTTGGGAATGGTTTTTCCTCTAGGAAAAGGAGGAAAACCATGCTTTGCAGATCTAGTGGAGTTATTTGTGAGAGTCAAAAATCGTGAGTAAGGACGGTCCATCTGAGACAGCACAGGTACTCAGAGCCTTTTTTATCCATCACTTTACCAATTTATCAATAATTTATTATATTAAATAATTTTAATATATTATGCCAAGTTCGTGCCATTGCTGCAGCTCTTTTTTCTGAAGATCTTGTGAACTCACTGCCACTGAACGGAGAGTCCAGGTTCATGCTCTGCACTTGACTTTGATGGCATTTCTGCTACACCTGCTGACAACTTGCTCTGCTTTTGTGCTTTTCAGATAATAACATACAGAGATTACCTCCCACTTCTGCTTGCGGAGGAGACCAGAAAATGGATCCCTCTGTACCGTGGCTATGATGAGAAAGTGGATCCCACAGTCTCAAATGTTTTTTCCCTGGCTTTCCGATTCGGCCACACGTTGGTACGGCCTTTTGTATCCCGTTTGGATGACAGTTTTCAGCCTTTGGGTCCATTCTCCCACGTCCCTCTTCATTTGACCTTTTGCGCTACATGGAGAATTATAATGGAAGGTAAGATCGTGGGGCAGCCAGCGGTCCTGGTCTGGTCCTGAAGTAGACACTCAGGTGAAGGTCAGCTGGTAAGACACATGAGCCTAGACTCCAAGAACTGCTTTAGCTCCATTTATTTAACTGGCCTCGCACAAATTACAGTGCCGTTCAGCTCGGAAGGTGTTCATGACATGTCTACCCAAGGGGCTGCAATTCAGTGGTCTGCCAAATGTGGGGCAGCAGGACAGTCCTGCAGAATTGCCACCAAGCCTAGCCTAACGCTGGTTCTGCATTGTACCCAGACAAAGAACCTCTGCCAAAAATTATATGCTGTTATACTCCAATCATTGAACCTTATCAAGACCAGCTCCTGCAGAAGCAGCCACGTTGGAGCAGGATTTTGCATCAGAACATATAGTTCTGTAGCTTTTTTTGCACAGTTTTTCAGTATTGTCTTCCTCAGTTCATTGCATGATAATTGTATTCGTATTCTGAACATGTCAGTAAATAACCAGAATACGAAACAGATTAAACCTCCTTCTCAGGTTGCCATACATCTCCCAGCGCAGCGAGACCCAACAGTGTGAGCATTGCACGTTCACCCAAATAGGGCAACTGCTCATGCTGTTCCAGGAGACGTGACGCTCATGGAGACAAATGTCAGTCAGCCAAAATTTAGGTCAATCTAATCTAAGCTATTATAACCCCCTGTAGGTGTTGCCATAGGGTGATGCTTCCAGTCTAACTGAGCCAAGACAGCATAATTTCTTCCTAGTGGTGGTTATCTCTCTTCATGACTCTAAAGGGAGTTATGAGATCCTGCACTTACATAGCCAATATCTGCAGGCAAGAGTCTTTCCAAGGAGGACAAATGTCTCTTCCAAAATGAGTTATCTAACTAATTACAGAAAACATACCAAAATACACAAGTGCAGCCAATTTTGCTGGGTTATACTAACACTAGGCAAGCAGACATGGATTGATTCTGTCATTGTATTTAATGTTTTCATAAATATTTTGCAGTTACTAGCTGATCATAAACAAAATCTATTGCAAAACCTAAACCTTGGACAGAACCCCATGTATCATTACATGCTGGGGACCGACAGGCTAAGGAGTCGTTCTGCAGAAAGTGACCTGGAGATCCAAGTGGGCAACAAGTGGATTTAGGGCTGCGGAAGGGAGGTTGAGGGATGGAGATGGGGAGGGGTGGGGAGTCTAGTTACCAAAGGGAGACCTCACCTACTGGCATATAGAGGTATGTACATACGTAGTAGTATATGTTGAAATGGAATTACGGAGCTAGGTGAACCCCACACAGCCCAGAGTAGAAAAGACATCTAATGCTGCACTGTTTCAGCTGCACAAAAGGGATCATCAAAGCTGGAACTTGGTACAAAAAGCCTTTTCTTGGTTTGCAATGAATGCAGGTGGTATTGACCCACTGATACGGGGCATGGTGGTCGATCACGCAAAACTGACGAAACAGAATCAACTGCTTGTTGAGGAGCTCCAGAACCACCTTTTTGAACAGACAGAGGTAATGGGTCTGGATCTAGCAGCCCTGAACATGCAACGGGGAAGAGACCATGGCCTTCCAGGTAAGGAGACACAACTCCACACATCCTGTGAACAGTACTCTTTTTTCTTCTGCTGTTTATAGTAGTTCACAAATGCACTAAGCTTTTTCCATACCAATGGGAAGAAACGTTACCTTGATTTGAGGGCAAAGGATGGATAGACAGTCAAGCTCAGGGAAGAAAAGGTCTCTGTATTATAAAGGCCTTTTTTCTGATGGATTTAAGACAAGGACAATAATAATAATAATAATAATAATAATGTAATAAGGAGGGGTAGAAACAATGGTGTATTGCAAAGCGAGAGCATGTGGGGTACAGAAGGCACAGACTCAAGCAACCAGGTTCAGCTTTGACGTGGACTAGACAGACCATCTGTGTTTTGTTCTTTGCCCATCAATGCCTACTTTGTGCCTTCAGACAACTCAGAGCTCTGAGCAGAAGTGGCTTGCACCCACAGGTATGATTGCCCACCGGCGCTTGAGAAGAACGGGTGCGCTTGGGTTAAGCACAACCAAATGTTGCTCTTTCATAGGACTTTTACTGCAGAAATTTTGCCTCCCAAAACTGCAAAGACTCGTGTGTTCACTCTCAGCACTAGGTAGCTCTAACTGACAGGATGAGATGAACCTGTAGTCGCGTATGAAGACAACTCAAGTTGTTAGTTTAGTGTGTGCATAAAAAGTGAACTTTGACAACATGGCATTTGTTGTGACTGTCTAGGCAATAACGTCTTCCAAATCCTTTAATGCCATGAGACGAAGTAGACATTCGTCATGGGCCAAGGGGTCTGTTTAGCTGCTGAACTTAGGCAGATGCTGGGGAGTCATGGGTCCTGATCAGCTGCTGCTCCTGTTTTTGCAGGTTACAATGCCTGGAGGCGCTTCTGTGGGCTCTCCCAGCCTCAAAACTTGGACGAATTCTCTGAAGTGCTAGGCAATTCCAAACTGGCCAAGAAGTTCATGGATTTGTATGGGACACCGGACAATATTGACCTCTGGATTGGGGCAATCGCAGAACCCTTTGTTCCCCAGGGCAGAGTTGGACCCCTCCTGGCCTGCATCATTGGCACCCAGTTCAGGAACCTGCGTGATGGGGACAGGTTGGTAGCTCTGAGAGCACACCTTCCCTGTGGCATTTATTATGGGAAAAAATGCTGATATTTTATGCAGCACACTGATCCAGCCCATCTCCAACATGCCCAATGGCTCACAGCTTTCTTTTAGGCGGGTTGCCAAAGGGCTCTTTTTTCGCAGCTGTTTCTACAGACCCACACTGGAGACATCTCTTTCCAAAGGGGTGTGCTTGCTGCCTGATGAATCAAGGTGGATCTAAGCAGAGACTCACCTTGGTCAGATTCCCATCTGGGTAAGTAAATGAACTCTAAGCTGCTTCTGAAAATATCGTTGCAGATTCTGGTGGGAGAAACCGGGAGTTTTCACTCCACAGCAGTTGCATGCGCTAAGCAAAATCTCACTGTCGATGGTGATCTGTGACAATACTCGTATCAAAAAGATACCCAGGGATGTGTTCAAGTTCAACAGTTATCCTGAGAACTTCATTGACTGCGGTGAGATCGACAGGCTTGACCTCTCACCCTGGAAAGATGAGCCCGAGAGTGACACAAAAGGTACGCAGTTGCCTGAGGTCTCCCCAAAATAATAAATACCTTACATGGTCAGACTCTTCCATGCCTAAAAAACAAAATAATTAAGGTCATCACAGCGACTCTACCCTAAAAAGGCCTTGCCCGCCCATTCAGCCCTACGCAGACACCACAGGAGGCAGAGGTGCTGTTAGTCTAAGTATCCTTGCAATCCATCACCTTCATCATTCCCCACTAGCCTGCTTCTTCCTCTTCAGCTAGGAGAGAAACCCCTGAAAATCCAGTCTGTTCTGGTCCTTGTGAACATGTCCTTCTCTGAGCACCTTATTCCAGGACAACTGGAGTCTTCCTTCACGGGAAGAGTGTCCATGAAGAAATCAATCAGAATTAGCCAACCTGCTCCAAATTCTTACTTCGCTGCTCCAAGCCCCTGCTCTCCTCTTGCCTTCCCTTAAGCTTTAAGGCATCTTAAGGTATATCTGGCATTGTTTTGACACTGTATGACCTGACACACCAGTAGTTTAACACACATAATCAGAGATTATGATGTGCCACATCCTGAAAGACAGCAGAACAGTGTCTTCATACAAGAGGTGTGGACACTAGCTGTGTCCTCCTACTTGTATGCTTTTGGCTGGAGCTCTTTCAGTTGAAAATGATGCAGGGAGAACAGAGACTTGCAGAAGACAGGTATGACCTGAGGAGAATGGACTGGATTGAAATTTTCCTTCTGGCAACCCATTTATAGATGATCACAATACCTGGGGATCACCTACTCTGTCCTTCTTCAAGGCACAGACCACAAAGCATCTCCATGCAGTTCCTGTATTGAGTTTGATAAACTATTTGAGACAAATCCTACCATTTAAGAAACAATTTGCACTTGATATAAAGGCTAAATTATGGTGACTTCACCCCATTCTTTAGGAACCAAGCCCAGCTGATCTTCCCTTCTCTATAAACATTAAAGGCTTCCTGATTTCTTTTATTACCTTAGTCTTATGGTCACTAAAAATCGCTGAGCTGCTTCCTGTGGCTTTTTTATCACCAGGCTGGGAGGAAGCTGAACTGTGTTTGCATAACCCAGAGATGGTGAAATCCCAGGGTGTTAAAAAGCAACTGCTAAAAGTTTAACCTTTTCAAGTGCCAAGAAATTGCCCCAAAAGCACTCGTCCAAAGGGCTGTCTGGTGTTAGGTCACCACAGGTGCCTTTTGACAAGGCTGGAGGCACCACAGTGTCTCAGGGGTACAAGGATACAGGGGTGACCTTGTACGCAGTTACCCATTCATCAGTGACTATTTTAAGCTATAGAGTAAAAAAAAAAATGTGGGGAGAAATATCATGTCCCGGAAAGGAGTAAAATAAAAATGTGGGGAGAAATATTGTGTCCCGGAAAGACTTTCTGCCTCTCAGTAGCTTTTTCTGCTTCGCTGACAGTTTCTAATCCTGCTCGTCAGACCAGAGTTGGAAATTCCTAACGGTGGCACTGAGCTGCTCTTGGGAAACTGCTGCCTGTACATCATGCTCAGCTGACTGCTGTCCACTGAACCTCGGCACGTGATTTCCCAGAGAGGAGCTTAAGACTGTCTCTACTCTTTTATTTGCTGAATGGTGATTTTTGTTTCATTCATTTGTAAAAGCCCCCAATAATGTAACATTTCAGACAGAAGGGTGGTGACATTTTATTGTCTGTTGCCCTAAAAAAACGTTCAGAGATGTGCGAGGCTTGGTTAGGTGCTGGATGCTGTATGACTCTCTAAAGGCACAATCAAGACAAATTTTTTACTTCCCGTCCTGAATGGGTGTTAAATGTGGAGGTTGGTGTGCTTGCATTTCAAATTCAAATTCCTTATCCTTTGTACCTGCTCAGAAATTAGCAAGCTCATGTAATCTTTATCAAAACTTTTCTGATCTTGTTGTTTTGCACAAGAGCATAAACTGTTCACTGTTTCTAATTAGCAGTGAGATTTCAGCCTTTGAAGACACTGTAGAATGGCAGCTGCATCTTGAAGCTTGGAGACATATTTTATTCCTATAGTTCCTATAGTGAACATGTGCGTGTTTGGGTGTGCTGGGCAGTAATAAAATGCATTATGTGCACATCTGGCATCAATTCTGGTATGTCAAGCATGTGTCCAAAACATTCTTTGGCTATGGTTCATAGCTAAATGTATCAGCATAGAAAAGCAACCCAAAAGCTGGCTGATATGTAAACCACAAGCATTAGGGCCAAAAAGTAATCGTCTGGCTGGGATGATCACTCCCGGGAATCATCATCATGCATCAAAAGAAGTGCGGCCAGCAGGCAAGGGAGGTGATTCTGCCACTCTACTCCACTCTCATGAGACCCCACCTGGAACTTTGCCTCCAGCTCTGGAGCCCTCAACATCAGAAGGACATGGACCTGTTGGAGTGGGTCCAGAGGAGGCCATGGAGGAGATCCAAGGGCTGGAGCCCCTCTGCTGGGAGGACAAGCTGAGAGAGTTGGGGGAGTTCAGCCTGGAGAAGAGAAGGCTCCGTGGAGACCTTATCACAGCCTTCCAGTATCTGAAGAGCACCTACAGGAAAGTTGGAGAGGAACTTTTTACAAGGGCATGTAGTGATAGGATGAAGGGTAATGGCTTCAAACTGGAAGAGGGGGGATTTAGAATAGATATTAGGAAGAAATTTTTCACTTTGAGGGTGGTGAGACACTGGAACAAATTGCCCAGAGAAGTGGTGGCTGTCCCATCCCTGGAGGTGTTCAAGGCCAGGTTGGACGGGGCTTGGAGCAACCTGGGCTGGTGGGAGGTGTCCCTGCCCATGGCAGGGGGGTTGGAACTCGATGATCTTCGAGGTCCCTTCCAAACTAAATGATTCTATGACTCTTTTAAGACTGTATTAAGTCAATAAATACCAAACATTTAAAAATCATATCAAGTTACCATCTCTCCTTGGCACAACTGGGAGGGAAGGAGGGGACTGGGAGCAAGAAGGGAGAGTCATGAGTAAAGCTCCTGGGTGGAGTAGGTGCCTCTCTGATGAGGGAATGAAGGAGATGCCTGGTAAAAATCCTACAACTACAGTATTGGATGCATGCTTTGCCATGGGAGGGTGTGCTGGGAGCCCAGTGCCCCGTGCTGCCCACCCACTGCCCAGGGAGTCCTCGGGAGACCCACAGGGCTTCCAGGGCCCCAGGTGAGTGATGCAGCATGGGGACAGTGCTGATCCATGAGCCCCCAGCATGTGGGGAGCGGGGAAAGGCTGTGGTGACCCTGGGCAGAGGAAGGCAAGACATCGTCCTCTGACACACGGATGACAGGGCAAAACCAGGCAATATTCAAAAATCGGGAGCTGTGGCTCCCAGGG
Organism: Vanellus vanellus; assembly: GCF_965231255.1. Taxonomy (NCBI): domain Eukaryota; kingdom Metazoa; phylum Chordata; class Aves; order Charadriiformes; family Charadriidae; genus Vanellus; species Vanellus vanellus. The sequence goes on from NC_138924.1 coordinate 680,810, forward strand.
TGTATTTGCACTGAAACATATATAGGTTGTGCTAAAACTCATGAGATTATTGGGGCATGGCAAGGATGTTAAGCCACACGTTTTCGCTGTTGGCCTCTGGTTTCCGAGTCCTCAGGCATGTTCCCCTCACGCTCTCAAAATCTGCCAAACCACTGAAAGTGAAATCTTGCTTTGCTTAAAAGGAAGGCTAAGAAAAACAAAGAAACCACCAGCCCCTGGAGACACATGTAAGGTCTTTAATTGCCCTTTTGTGGCAGAAGTACCCGCCAAGTCCACCCCATGGAAGGAGGCAGGAGACGGTCCCTTCTCTCGAGTGTGCTTCCAGAGGAACATGGCAGCCCTCAAACCCCAGGACAGCCACTTCCCCAGGCAGGACGACCACGGGATCAGGGATAAATGCCTCCACCTTGTTGGTTTGTAATAGGAAAAGTTGGTTATAAGATGCTCACAGGAAGGCTCCAGCTTTGCCTGGGATCCAGCTGGAGAGAAGTTCTCAGGGTTACGGTTACAAAGAAATGTGTTTGTCCACACAGGTGGCACAGTCCTCTGGAAGGAACATGGCAACCATTTCACCACCTCCACTTACAAGCTCTTCTCCTCTGTGGATGTTTTTCCTGTCTCTGGTGTGTCAGGGTTGCAATCCATGGTTGTCTCTGCTTCCAGATCTTGTGGTTGCCATGCCCCTCCCCCCCCTCAGCTGCTACACACACAGCTGGAGCTGGAAGACAGGATCACTAATGGGAAGCCCCATTCGTCATTCCTGATATTGCCTGATAGGTAGTGAGCATGGAGTCACGGACTTGCTCGGTGAGCTTGGGAACATCATCTGGGCCCAGGCCGAGGGTCTCCACTTCTGGCAGGATCTGGATGATGCTTTTCCCTGTAAGAGGGAGACAGCAGGGTCAGAGAGTGGGGAAGGAAATATATGAGTGGTGTAGAAGAGCGAGAGAAGATATAGCAGAGGGATCAGTGCAAATGAAGGAAAAAGACAGAAACGAAGGGAAAATGCCCTCCTTCATACACCAACAGCTGTGCAGCAACTCAGCCATGTCCCAGATGCACACAGCAAAATCCTGAACCAGACTTTTCCCACCCACAGAGACCGCAAAAATCATAAATAGAGAAACAGGTGAATCTCTCCCCAAATACATTCAATGCAATGATTCACATTGAATAAGTTTTTGCAGCGGAAAGACCTCAGGATCTGTCTGGATCATGGCAAAGAGAACGAGATGTCTGTAAAACAACACATCCAAACTGGCCATACTCCAATCTACGCGTATCAAATTCAGCAGGGTCCCTCTTTCCAGAAGCACGCTTCGGGATGAGATAAATTGTGCCCAAGACTCCCTGTTTGGCCAAGGTTTGTCAATACTCTTGGGAAGGACCTGAGCAATGGACTGGTGCAAACTGGAAGAATATACTGGGGAGCTATCATTGTGCTCTTCTGCTCTTGCATCTGTGGCCCTTGTTCTGCCCAGCGGAGACAAGACACTGCCTGTGCAGACACCCACCTACGGATCCGGGGAGTGTCTGTGTTATTTTTTAACTTTCTTACGTGCCTTTACATGTGTGCTGGGAAACGAGATCCAGAAATGTTGCTAGCAGAGCCACGCAAGGGAAGCAAAACAGAAGCGTAGAGAAGAGCTTCGCAAAAGAAGGGGGCGTGCTCCCTGCCTGCACATCTTACATCCAAAGCTGGGTCTGGTGTCTCAGGAGTCTACTATGCTTCACTTGGTCCTACAGAAAGAGCTGAGTGAGGATGGGGCTGTGCTGAAAAGGCAGGTCTGTTGGGGCGTAACAGACTTCCAGCAAGCACCAGACTTCCTCCACGCATGACAGTGCGCGCACACTGGACACAGAATTGGGCTTTCCAGAAGCTCATCAGCATGCCCAGAGCCACTGTGGACATGACAAGCTGTCCTGACCAAAGGAATAGCCTGCTTAACGTGCAGAAATCCCGGCCATGTGTAGCACATCTTCAGAATCAGCCCTGGCAGGTGGGAAAAGTGGGGAGGTATAGGAAAAGCGAACTGTGGTTCTTCATCAGTGAAGGTCCTACTTTAACAGCACTTAGGAAAAGGGCTTAGGGGTCAGCTAACCACAAACTCCCAAGGGTGAGGTTATTATAAATGCAAATGTACATGCAATTGCAAACAGCCTTTCCTAAAAAGCTCAGGGAGGCTGTGGAATCTCCTTCCTTGGAGTTACTCCAAACTTGGCTGGACAAGCCACAGAGCAAACTCATCTATCTTTGCAGTTGACCTTGCTTAAATCAAAATGTTCAGCTGCTCCAGAAATCCCTCCCCACAGCGTTATTCTCTGATTTCCCAGAGGAGTGCTCTGTCTTGGTTGCCCAACCGAGCAGGGAAGTGACGGGGAGGGAGCGGGCTGTAGAGCAGGGCTGACATCCCTGCTCATGCTCCTATGGACCCCCACGTCGGGGAGTGCTTCCAGTACCAAAAGCCTTTGGTGTGTGGCCAACAGAGACAGGATAGACCCAGCGGGTGAAAGATGAGTAGAACCAGACAAGGCAGTGTTAAACATCTGCACCGACTCTCTCTTCCAGGTGTCTGCCTGCAAGGAATGACTACACCCAGGTACAAACAATGGGAGGAATGAGAATTTCAGATGCAAATCCTCCCCTTAGGAAGGAGCAGAACTGGCCTGAGGGAGGGTGGGAAGTGGCAGAAGTCCATTTTGGCACGGGAGTCAGGGAAGAAAGTGGAGGAACAGAGTGGGTTACTTTTCTCTGTTCAAATTTGAAAGATTTTTTCCTGCATTTTCCATCTGAAGCCCATGACTTACGCATTTTTCCCCAAAAAAATTTTATCAGTGACCAGCAGAAATTTTTGTCACCATAAATGGATGAAACATGAAAAGAATAGGGTAACCGGGAGGAGACATGCTCTCAACATGACTTTTGCTGAGAGCTCCATGTTTGCTTTGAGCCTCCATTGCTCCATGCACCTGCAGATCCAAGCACAGCGTGGTTGGACCAGGGCAGGACCTGCCCCAGGACTCTGCTGCTTCTCCAGGTTCCCTCATATGAGTATTGGACAAGCTGTGAGAACAGTCTAGGCCATGTTTTTGCCAAGAAAGCTTGGACCAGATGATCCTTGAAGTCCCTTCCAACCTGGAATTCTAAGATTCTGTGACTGACATCCAAGAGAAGAGTCAAAAGTGATGCCTGAAATCCCCCATTACCTCCCCTTCCTGAGAAGACAGAAACTGCCATTTTCTGGCTGCTATCTCCACACCACGCATGGTCCTCTGCCCACCCACCTTATGGTTCCCTCCAAGGACTAAGCTTGCACTAACACCTAGCCCGCTCGCCGTACCAAGTCATCCTTACCTGGTGTAAATCTCTTCTCCTTCTGGTTATAGAAGTCCTGGTAGGACGAGATCACTACAGGAATAATGGGGACCTGGAGGGGAGGCAATCTACAGTGAATCTACATATTTTCCCATTCCTCCCCCAAAATGGAACTAGTGTTCTTAGGTGAATCCTGCACCTTGCTGATAATTATCCCAGTCACCTTCGTAGTAGGTACTCAAAGGGGTATTTAGAACATTTAACTGTATCACCCAACATCCTCGTTGTTAGTTTTTGCACTTCCACCTTTGTATTTAGGCCAACAATGCATGGATTGCCAAATCAGTATGTACAGAGGACTGTTCAGCAGAAACTCCCCCCAGGCAGGCCCAGGGCTCTTGTCAAGGTCCCCCCCACTTTTTCCCAAGCTGAGTCATGAAGATTTTTCACCTGTCCCTGAAACAGCCCCCTCCTGTGCCATCTGCAAGTTCCTGCTGGGCTCTTGGATATGTGCTTTATCCAAAGGGAAGTCAAGGACCAGAAACCCTGGTTGCTGGTAGACCATGGTAGGCAAACCACACCCCAAGGGGCAGGAGGAAGGTGGCTCTCACCTGGGCTTTCACAGCCAGCTGGAAGGCTCCACGTTTGAAGGGCAACATGGAACCACCATGATTGCGAGTTCCTTCAGGGAAGACCAAGACACGGAACTGCAGGAGAGAGAAGACATTGAGATAGAGGGACCTCCAGTTACTATTCTAAGCCGCTGCACAGATGTACTCCCCTGGGACTGATCTGTCTGCTCCTGACCATGCAGAGACATCCACTTCCTCCACTTCAAGCACCTTAAGAACACAAAACACACTGAACCCACCAGAGATGCTCTTACTCTGTTCTGCCCAGTCCCCAGCCCAGAGACAAAGATCCCTTTCCAGCTGAGTCAAGGTCCATGTTTTCCAGTGGCTCCTCACCAAAGAGTCCTTCCCACTCACATTTTCTTTGTGCAGGGAGTGTGCCACTTCTGTCAAGGTAGTGATAGACTCTTCCCTCTTCTTGCGGTCAATGAAGATGAGTCCTGAAAGCCAACACGCTAGGCCAAAAGTGCCCATGTATAGGATTTCCTTCTTTGCAATGGGCACACAGCGACTTGGTAACATCTCCATCATCACTGGAAGGGGACAACAAGGACAGAACAAGTTGTCATCTGCACTGAGGATTCCTCCAGATTCTGGGCTACAGCCCTTTTCTCTGGGAGATGCCATGCTGCAGGCGCTGCAGGCGCTTATCCAGCTTCATAGGATCAGAAACACGTTGGGAAAGGAATTCTGAGGGTCTCCAGACCAACCTCTAAGGAGGATTATTACTGACAATGAATGAGAGCAGCTGTGACATAGCTGTGATCCACTGACACTCTCATCCCCATTCTCTTGGAAAGGATGAAGCTGGTTTAGCTTGAAAATACCTATTGGGATCTAACACCCTGAAGAACAGCCCTGGCTTGGGGCTTGCTGGTAATGGACTATGTACCAGCCACTCCTGCCCCTCTGCCTGTGGTGCTTGGGATTTTGTACTACCCTCCCCTACAGACAACGGGGGCCAGGAGCAGGAAGCAGGATCACCGCTTACCCATGATGTCAAGGGAGGTCTGGTGATTCATCACGATGACAAAAGGTTTCTTAGTCCTGAGGTTCTCCTTGCCCTTCACCACTATCTTCATCCCAAAGATGTATTTGAGAGGCCACAATGACATGCAGAAATACCTGGAAACGGGGAGCAGACATCAGCCAAAGAGATGGTGAAACTGGGTAAAGGATCCAAACGCCATTCTTCCAAACCAGCCCATCTCAGACTGCCTCTGCAGAGCAGCCTGTTTCTCCACACTCCCAGATTTGACCCAGGGCTTGGAGAAGAGCAACTAGTAAGTCTTTTCAGCTCATCACTTCATTAAAGACCAATACACCTCGTAGATTTTCTTCAAGCCAGGTGAGACCAATGGCCAAACAACTTCAGCTACAGCAATTCTGTGGATCAGCCAAATATTAGATAATGCCCAAATTCGTAGTGCACCTGTTGGTACTCTAATTCCCTGCCCACCTTGCTGAATAGTGATCACAGGCTGCCATGAACATGCCATGCACCTAACTCCACTATTGCCCACGCTGTGGAAAGTGATGATTTTGCCTGTGGGTGTCATTAGACTGTAATTTTGGCAGCCATATATTAACAAATACTGGAAAAAATAAAGAAAAGAATAAAAGGCACAAAGGCCAAAAACTAAAGAAAATTTCTTGAAGTGAAAAGCTGGTGCTCAATTAAGAGATACCAACTTCCACTGAAGCATAAAAGGGTGAAGTAGTAAATCCTTCTGCCACAGCACTTGAGGAGGCTACAAGCACCGTGTTGCCGTATAGCCGAGTCAGCTTCTAGCCCCTGCTCAACCCACACCCCAAGTTACTAATGCCCACTGCAGCTAATCACACGTGCACACCGGCTGCCCAGCCTCTGGGTGGGTCCAGCAGCCCATTGCAGAGGCAGTAACGGATGGATAGAGGGGATGGGCAGCAAGGGGACGGGCTCAGAGACTGCCAGACCTGGGGGCACCGGGCTGTCATTGCAGTGATGGGGACACCAGTGACCACGCAGGCGCCAGCGCTGCACTGTGGCAATGTCTGCTCGTGCCTGTTCAGGTGGGTACTGGCTCAGAGTAAAGTGGAGAAGGAGAAGAGCACCTGCAGAGGGTTTCCCAAAACAACTTAGAAAGGGATAACCAGCCACATGGTGGAGGGAAATACAGTGCTGAAGTTACTTTACCTGTGCATTACATACAATTTGTTGGCATTATCTCGTTTGTCAAATTTATGTCACCTTTTACATCCTTTCTCTCCATCATTCGTTATTCTTTCTATCAACTAAAATACAATACTGAAACCCACATCCCTTCTCTGAATTACAGAGCCTGGCAGCTCTCCACAGCAATACACAATTAATTCCTCCCCGCTGCAGTGCAACTCCCAGGACGCTCTGAAACAGAGTGCGAGTTGCCTCTATCCATGCCCAGAGCAGAAAGAAGCCACAGACAACTTACTTCATGTTTTCCACATTACGTCCACGAGGAATAGACAGCATAATAATCAGAATGCTTACGGTGAAGAGCCACAACTTATAGAAGGTCATCTTGCAGAAGTATCTGAATGCAGGATTCACCTGGTAAAGGACTAGAAACGCGATGAAGAGAAAAGTAAATGGGTAGTGAAGGAGCAAAAATTCCATCCTTCCAGCCCAGAGTCAACCAGAGGAGCGTTGCACAGAGCAGTAAATGAGTCACGAGCACCCGATGTTGTGGAGCAGAGTTTAGATTCCCTTGATCAGCTACATGTGGGTGGCGCAAGGCTGGAACGAGATTCGGGAGCGATGCTTCAGAAAGGCTGTGTTCGCTGCTCGGTGCTAAACGAACCATGGAAAGCCGGTTTAGCAAGGGATCTCCAGCGGCACTGTGTGTAGGAGCCGGCTGGCAAGCAGGGGCAGACACGCAATAGCAAGGCTGCCGATGTGCAGGGGGTGTGTGGCTCTGGGCTGGTAGAGCGTTGACTGCTTGGAGAGATGCTCCCCCCCACCACCACCTCTGGGGGAGCTCTGTACATAGGAACCCTGAGAACTTCTAAGAAAATCTTTAATGGGAGGGAGTGTGTTGTGTCAGACGGCACAGACACCAGACTGTGTCACTCTCCGTGCAAACACAGAACTTCACCAACAAGTGAGCAGGCTACAAGATGTCCAGGGAGTCAGAAACGCGTATTATGGAAGAAAGAGAAAACCAGTGATCTAAGCAGCCAACTGCTGCCCCATACATCTGGCCATTAGAGGGACCAAGTTGAGCAGCTGGACATTGCTCAAGTAGAGTGGCAAAAGTGGAAAAAGTGCCACATGTCTAGACAAAAAGATAAACAAAGCAAGAGCAGCTACTCCTGATGTTTTCATGGCCAGAGGCAGGCACATGTTTAGACAGCATCTGCATACGTAAGAAGTAAATCATGAAAATGTCACTATAACCTGGGAGTGCTCCAGCTGCATTTCATCTCCTAAAACCACTGCATGAAAAAGATCTTTGCAACAAGTACAACGACTAGGCTGAAAAACAAAAAGCTTCATGTTTCATCATCGGCACGACGGGCCTTGTTCAAGCAGCCAGCACTTGGGAGGAGTAACAATATTAAATTCCAGCCAGGACTGAAAGCTGCAGATTCTCAAAAGGGAACGGGGAGGTCCGACAACCCATAAAACCACATCGATAGTCACCTGCAACCTAAAGAACAACATCAAATCCCCAAGAGCAGTAAAATGGACAAGGCTCAGCAATATTTAATGAAGAAAGTGAGGAAAGGCATGATAATAAAGAAAGGCATTGGTGGTGCTCCCTGCTCCCTTGGCTTAGCCAGGGACCCATCTTCGCCTGTTTTTCATGGAAAAACCGGAGAGAAGAGACTGAACATGCTGCTGCTGGGCTCTCCCAAGGCTTCCCTGCCACCACAGAGGCAGCCAGAGCAAAGAGCTTCGTCCACAGCTCCTCACTGTCTCTGCACCAGCACATGGAAAAGACAAGCACACTGTGCACACTGGACCCCTCTGTACCGGCGCTGCAGAGACTAGCTCCCTTTTGGAGCTGGTCCGTAGAGACTAGCCATGGCTGCTTTGTGCTTATCCAAGGCCTGATCCAGCAAACAGTTACTCTCTTAATGCCTATTTACCTTCTTAATATCTCACCTGTATCGATTATGGCCTTTCATGTTTGGGTGGATGTTGATTTGACATCCAACTGGTTCATCCTGACCTACCAGGAGAGAGGTTCCTAAAATGCAATGCCAGTGTGTCATGGCTTCAGTTGGGATAGAGTTAACTTTTTTACTAGCAGCTGGTGTAGCGCTGTGTTTTGGATTTGGGATGAGAAATACTGTCGGTAGCGCAGTGGTGGTTTCAGTCCTGCTGAGCAGCCAAGGCCTCCTCACACCGCCCCGCCAGCGACGGGCCGGGGGGCACACGGAGCTGGGGGGGGACACAGGCGGGACAGCTGTCCCCAGCTGACCACAGGGATGTTCCACACCATGTTGTGCTCAGTTCTTAAAGCTGGGGAAGAAGATGGAAGGGGGAACATTCGGAGGGATGGCATTTGTCATCCCACGTCATCGTTACACGTGATGGAGCCCGTCTGCCCTGGGGCTGGCTGAACACCCACCTGCCATGGGAAGCGGTGAATGAATTCCTTGTTTTGCTTTGCTCGCGTGTGCAGCTTTTGCTTTACTTCTTAAACTGTCTTTATCTCAACCCATGAGCTTTTCCTCACTTTTACTCTTCTGATTCTTTTCCCCATCACAGTTGGGGGGTGAGCGAGCGGCTACGTGGTCCTGGCTGCCGACTGGAATTAAACCATGACACAGCAAAAGGCTGGAAGGACAGCCATAGCTTTCAAATCAAGCTGGCCATTGTCAGGCTCCTAATGGAAGAGGAACATCTTACACAACTCTGCACATGAAAACTCATCCAGATTTACAAGTGTGAGGATCTGTTAGACCTTCAGCGTGGCCAGTTTATGCGAGGAATACTTCTCCATGGCACCACCAAACTGAGGAATAGCCAACATTGGCTAGGCATCACTGAGCTGCTCCGTGCAGAAAGGTAACTGATGCTTCTGATGCTTCTGATGCACTGATGCTTCTTGAGACGGACACAGTCTCAAGAAGACATCAGATACGCAAGATCTTGAAGCTTGACTAATGGTTATTTGGGGCTTTCAACAGCTGGTATCTCTCATGAGCATGGGAAAAGGCAAGGCCATAACGAGATAATAAAAATTATGCCATTCCCAACTTGCCACGGAGAGACAGTCAGCTCAGATCTAACAAAACACGTAGGCTCCAAACCCACAGATACCAAAATCCTCAGCTATAATTTTCTTCTGTTGCAAGGCTCCCTAGCACCAAGTTCCATCGTGCTTCCATTGCAAAAGCAGCCAGGTCTTGCCTAACCTGTAAGGCGTTTTCAGAAACTACTAATGAAGCTCCCAGTTTCCAGAGTAAACGTATCCATGCTCAGCTGACTCCCTTTTGCCCCTGGGTCTTTGCACCTTTTCCGGAGCCTGGCCCAATTTAAGTGAATCTTAGATAGGGAGAGGAGGGGCTTGCTCACATCATGAGCTTTCACCACGCAGCTTTAATGACTCTCCTACTCACCAACTCTGCTAAGCCACACATTGGCCAGAAGAGAGAGGTGGAGGCAGGGAAGGTGATCTAATCTAATGGGAAAAAGTTAAGAAATTTGTCCTGTTCACCGTAAGCAAATGAAGGCTCAGAAGAAAACGGACTGTCAATACAGCAACACGAGAGAGAGAGAATTGTTTCTTAAAGATCACAATTGACTTTTAAATGCAAAAGCAATGATTTCAGGAGAAATAAGGGGACTGGATTCTAAAATGGGAGCACTGGAAACTGCTGACAAAATAGTTCCACTGGAAGAGACCGGAACAAGCTATCAAAGGGCAAAGTGTTGGGACTGCTCACATCAGCCACCCAGTCTTCAAAAGAAGAACAGTACTAAAAGGAACTCATCTAGCGCATACGGTTACTACACAGTTAAACAGAGGCATTAAAACTGATATTAAAAACTTTAGAGGGATTCCAGGGTAAGCATAGTAGCGACAGGTCATCAAGACTAAGGAAACTGTGTTTCTCACGCTCCGGCTGCAGCTCCACGATGAATCCGTGCATCACTCAGTTTCTCAAAGGCACAGATTTGCTTTGGATACCTACCTATGAGCAAAGACATAGCTGAAAATTTTTGTAATGACAGCAGAAAAAGAGTTTCTACAAGAAAATGTGTCCCAATTAATGAAGATTTCTGTGGCATCCAGACAGCCCCGACAGAAACATAATGTGACAGGCTAGAATAGCCTTACATCCAAGGAGGTAGTACAGTCAGGTGAAACGTGGGCTGGAAAATAAATCAGTTTATCACTTTAAATCACAGAAAAATTGAGGTGGGAAGGGACTCCTGGAGGTCTGCGGTCCAATCAGCTACTTAGAGTAGGGTTAACTTCAAAACCAGATTAGCTTGCTTGGGGCCTTGTCTAGGCAAGTTTGGAGAATTTCCAAGGATGGAGATCCCATTAGCTCTCTGGTCCCTGTGTCTGCATTGCACCACTATCATGGGAAATAATGTTGTCTAATGGGAATTTCCTTTGTTGCAACCTGTGTCTACTACCTCTCAGCCTTTCACTGTACATCTCTGAGAAGCGTCTGGCTTCATAGCTACTCACTAGGAAGCTGACGACTGAAATCACCCCCTTCTGCTCTTCTCTTCTCCAGACTGAGCAAATCCAGCATCCTCAGCCTTTCTTCATACACCTTGTGCTCCAGCTCACTGACCACCTTGGTAGACCTCCACTCCAGTGAGGTGTAGTCATCACTGGGAGAAGGTCCTGAGCAAGATGGACTCAGGATGGACATCCATCCCCAGAGCTGAAACAGCTGGGGAGGCTGCAGGTGGGAAAGAAAGTGAATGAGAGGCCCTGACAGAGCTGGGAGGGAGAGCTGCGTTTCTGAAATCCGCAGCAGAGGCTGAGGAGGGCAAACAATCCCGTCCCACCTCCTGCAGGATGTATTCCCCATCTCAGTGGCTCCACAGCCAGGGAAGGCATGCCCCGGGCAGTCCTGTTGCAGCAGCCCCCATCCTGCTGCACATGCATTTCACGGGTTTGGTTAAGCAATCAAGCCGATAAACTAGATTAAATTTTCCAAATTCCAGCCTTTTCAGCTAAAATTGGAAAAAGAGGTCCTCTGTGCTTAGCGCACACAGAAAGATTTCGAGACGGTCATTTTCTCCCCCTTAAGTTAATTGCTGCAGTCCGAAGGTAATGAGTGACACCGCCTCTGTCCCCAAGGGGCTGAACAGAAGTTGGAGGTGCAGACATCAGACAACTAATACTAGAAAACGAAAGCTAGAGAGACTGAGCCACGCATCCCCCATGTTGTTCAGGCATCTCACACCCATCAAAGCTGTTGCCTAAGCCCTTCCATCTCTCAGCACCAAGAACTCACCCAAGAAACAGTGGGCTTCAGCCCACTCCTAGGGCAAGCTTGCACGCTTTCTGCCTTCAAAACGTGTCCAGGCTTATGTTTATCATCTACACCCCTGGGGTGTTACATAGCCCCAGCATCGCCCCTCCACCCTGGGCAAGTGCTGGCAGAAGTCAATATCTATGCCTGTTTTTTTTCTCTGAGGATCTCACAGGGACTCTTTGCATTTCGGGGGCAATGAGAAGGAGATTATTGTCAAATATTTGTTGGAACTAAATCCTGCACCAGCCCCTTTCTTGGGGGAATATTTCATAGTGCCACACAACACGGGAGTATGGGTCAGAGACTTCAGCAAGAAATATCTTCTTTCGTTAAAAATACACAGGTTCTTGAATATTCTGTGTCCAACATCCCCATACAAAACCTACCACCATCCTCCACTCACCTGTGGTTACTGCACCTTTCACAAAGTGCAAGGAACATTCTGGCCTCAGCTCAAAATTGCAATTTATTGATTGATAGCAGTAACACAACAAACTACAGAGGAAGGAGAAAGCCATTTTGCTCCCTTTCAAGAAAAGATATTAAGGGAACAAGGTTGAAGTAAGACTACATTAGCTTTAACTTTCTTGTGCTTTATGACTGTTCTTATCTTTGCAGGACACATCCCACCACCTCCACAGCCCAGGGATAAGTCACTCGGCTCATGCCAGGCTGCAGGAGTAACTTGTCACAGTTTTCCATCACACTATGTGATGCTTTAGGCATTCTGGACTAAGGGCAAAAAATGATGAAAGAACATCTTTCTTCCACGTGAACAATTTCTTCACTCCATGTTCAAGCAAAACCTGAAACAGGACATTTTAAACAAGTCTATTTGGGGTGCATTACAGCTATTGGTGCTTCACTCACGGGTACTATGAAATTAGTAGATTTTCTCTGGAAACTAAAGTATACGTCCTTCTTTTAAACAACAACAACAACAAAAAGTGGAGAGCAAGAACAAGCAGTCATTCCAATGGCCCAGTCTCTTTCTATGCAGGTTGGAAACTTTGAAAGGAGGGTCCAAACCATGGTTTTGACAGTAAACCTTACTGAAACCCAGTGTAAGTGAAATTGCCTAAGCCAGCAGTTGATTTGATTGGGAGTCAGTCTCTGGATAACTCATTTTGCTTTGTTTTGTGATGTTGAGTGATTTGCATGGGTTTGGGACATCTTTTCATGAAGGTCTTTTATCGCTGGACTCCATCTCACTGAAAAAGCTTCATGCAAACTAAACTGAGCAAACGACAGCAATCATGCCCAAACATTTCAGGCAATAAAAGCATACATACAGTAAAAAAAAAAAAAAATAGATCCATCTCCGTAGCTTCCCAAGTCCAGACTTCTGGGGAATCCTCAATATTCAGCATTAGAAGTCACCAGATGCTTCTTCTACAGGGCATAAAAAGCAAAGTGTTAACAAAAGAGTAAAGGATATGCCATAGTTCCCTGTTAACTTGTGTGATTTATTTGCACAGATTAAGCCGGAAAAGAGGGACCAATAACTCTGGTATTAGTCTTTATTGCTCTAAAGACCTGTGGGGATCCCTCCTTGACTACTATATCCTACAGGTCTCACTTTTTCTGGCACCATGAAGATGGCATTTATGGTTGTACCCAGCCACACTGTCAAGCTGATAACCCCATAGCCCCACGGAGAATATAACGAACCATCCTCGTGGAAAGTGGGAGCTGACAGCAGACGCAGTTGTCAGAGCTGCTAATGACTGTTGTTAGATTGCAGAGATTTTTTCCTTCTCACAGCCTGGACATCGCCATAAGACCACAGTAGGGCCTGACCGTCAGAGCAAAGGAAAGGCAGTGTTTTGTTAGGAAAAGGCATGGTTTAAGGCACTGAAGCAGCCCACCTTTCCCAGGGGAGAGCCACTCTTGCCTACATCTACTTCCCAGAGATTTCAGAGAGCACTTCTGAAGAAAAGCATTAAACCTCAAGAACTTTACAAATCCTGAAGGCAGCTGAGGGAAATACTGTAAATATATGCAAAAACTTTTCTAGCAGAAGTCAAACTCCACGATCTCTTCCATAAAGTGGGAATCTCTATTCAAGCACAGAGCTGCTTTTGGCCTGACCAGGATGTGCTTACAGCCTGCTCAGAGCTGCCCAAAAGACAGACCAGCCATCTAGACAGAAAGACTAGCCTGCCCGGTCCGAGCATCACTTCCCATGCAGAAAAGCACCAGCATCGACAGCGAAGAGCCAAACTGAAAAGTCCATTCATCAGAAAACTCCCAGAGTGATGCCCTTAGCTTGGTCTCGCTATGCCGATGCTGGAACATCTGCGTGCTTGGAGGAGCTACTCACAGTGGACCTGATGAAATGGAGTATGGAAACGTGTGCTAGATATGTACCCGACGCATATGTTCAGACCTGTGTGAGGCAGCTCTGTTTTAGAGCCTCGGGGTCTGGCTACCCCACGTGTTTGCAGGCAGGCACTGTCTGCTGTTTGAAGCTTATACCTCGCTCTGGAACCTCCTCGGTCCCCTTCGACTTCCAGGCTCTGAGGTCCAGCTTTGGGATCTGGTTGCAGCTCACAAAGTCAGAAGGGTATCTGTTGGCCTTGAAGATATGCCTTGGTACTTTAATGATGCGGGTGTTGTCACATATTATTCGTGACAAGGAGATTTTGGCCAGTGCGCAACGCTGCTGAGAAGTGAAAACCCCATTGTTCTCCCACCAAAACCTGCAGGAGAAAAAAGATGACACAACAGGTTTTTTTACTTCTGGCTTCTTCACGGTCAAGGCTCCTGCAACATTATTTCCCATTAACACCAGTAACACATTTCTTTTGCCAAGAACAAATTTAAATTTCTGTTATTTAAATATTCTGTTATTTAAAAGTCCTGACTCACCAGCTGGATAATTTAAATTGCTTTTCTGCCATGGATATATAATCAAGATACAATTGAATTAAAGCCTTTCCCTGTGTTCCCTCAAATGGGGCACAAGCACCTTCTTTCGAATACAAAAGTCAGCACATACTGAGTGCCGACTGTGGTTACATCCACACGATTGCCATGCTGGAACCAGCCATATAATTAATGTCTTAAAAAAAAAAAAAAAGGCGTTTTGTCTCCTGCCATAAGGATAGGATTTCTAGATGTGCAGTGGACTGTTTGCAGTAGATTTTAAGCTCCCCATACTGGGTTTTGAGCTCATAAGCTCATAGTAAGTCTTTCTAGGCAGAAAAGTTTCCCAGAAACACTGGTCATGATCCCATTTTCAGGTGGTGTTGCTAGCTAGTGCAGGACCTTGCTTCAGAAGTGCAGCTTAAAACGGGGCACATAATTCACTTCTGCACCTGACGCCCCTGAGCAAATTCAAAGAAGAGGACAACTTCAGGTACACTGAAAGCACAGCACTGCTCAAATGATTTTGGCTGGCAAGCAAACCCCAACCCACCCATCTCCTGGTGCCAGTGAAGCCCGAACACAGCCACGTGTCAGACCGCAGGGTTCCAGCTCACAACTGGGATGGAAAGGAGAACTAGTAAAATATCATCTCTAAGACCCTTGACAAGAGCATAAGCCACTGCAGTGGTGCAAAGCTGTGTATTGCGAACTCAGGAGATGGGAAGGTGGACAGATGTTTGACTTTTGCAGGGCACAGCAGCCCGGAAGGAGCAGTCCCACAGAGAAGGGCCAGGGATGCTGCCAGTGCCGGGGAAGCAGCTTAGGCTGAGATGGGGCTTAACCAAGAGAGAACAATTAACTTCTTTTACTCTCTGCAAAGCCTGAAAGTCTGTTAGTCTTTCAGCAACATCCCTTGGTCTGCAGGCAAATTTCCGAAACTACCCAGAGCATGAACCACCGCATCAAGAGATGCTGAGCATCTACTGTCAGTGCAAGCCATTTAGGCTGATTAAACCTGACAGCTTTTGTTCTAATTGGTGAAGTCAAACCATCCTGGTTGTCCTACCTTTAGAGCTGTACCTGTTTTTCTTGTTAAGGTATTTATGTATTTCCTTTTGCTGGAGTGAGCTGCTGCTTGGACAGACAGTAACATGGACCTCCTTGAAACCACTTATCTGAGGGAGGAGAAGGGCAATCCCATTTGGACAAGTAGGGAACAAGCTGAGGGTGAAAATACTTGGCTGGGAAGGTAGCTGAGCCTAGGATCTCAACCATGATAGATCTACACAGGGAATAAGAACATCACCAGAAACGGAAAAGAACAATTGGAAGAGTAATGAAAAAAAGACTCCAAACCAGTTGAAACAGTTCCCAAATCTACATGAGGAAATCCGCATAAACTCCAGTCTCCTCCTGTTCTTTGGAGTTTGTACACCCAGCTGCTCTCTCACCTGTCTCCATCACGAACATTCCTGAACTGGGTGCCAATGAGACAAGCCATGAGAGGTCCAACTCTGCCTCCATTCACAAAGGGCTCTGCAAGTGCCCCAATCCAAATATCAATATTCTTTGGCGTCCCATACAGCTGTATGAACTTCTCTGCCAGAACACGATTCCTCAACACTTGAGCAAGTGACTCCAATTCGGAAGGTTGTGAGAGCCCACAGAATTGTCTCCAGGAGTTATAACCTGGAAGGAGTTGGGTATCAGAGCAGACAGAGGTCAGTAATGTGTTTTCCCCTCCTGGAAAAGTTTTTTCCTCTCTTTTCCCAGAGCTAGGGCACAGGTAGGTTCCCAATATCTTTAAAACACTTTTCTAAATTTTTCTATACTTCTGTTAATGCCATTGACTTTCCACTCCTCCAGAGCCAGTTCATCCTGGCTCTGCCGGGCATTTCAGTGCTGTTTGTGGAAGGACCATGTCTTTGCAAGTGATCTCTGCTAGCGGGAGTTGCTCTATCACCTCCCAGTGCCGTTTTGCTGTTCCGCTCAGCAGCAATGCAGGTGCCTGTGCACAGGGCTCCAAAGCCATGGTGTGTCTGAAACAACCTCCTGGTGATGTGACTAAGGAACTAGGGGAGACCCAAGCCCTGCTGAAGCTGCAGCAGAGAGACAGAGGAGTGACCTCGGGGCATGACAAACAGCAAAGGAGACCTATGTTCAGGCACTTGCACCTCCACGTGTTGTGACTCGCTCAGGTGAAGGGTTTGCACATGCCTAATGGCTGCCCCATCTTCACTGTGACCCAGGAACCCTAAGGGAGCTCAGGGAGCACACAGTCTCAGATACCTTCGGATAGACGCACAGGAGACGGGTCCTCCCAAAACTCATTGATCTTGCCTACATTGAAAGTGAATTTGGAGAAGAAGTTGATGCTACTTTATTCTGTACAACAGGATAGTGGCCAAATACTTCCCCACAGCTGGTCTCGCTTGTGTCCCTGTCCCACAGGGACAAGCCGTCTCACACTGCAAAGAGAACTCTACGTAGCCCGGGTTACTTCAGGTAGGAGAGGACCACTGGAGTTTGCCAGCTGAACTAATTTTTCTGTACTGCAAACAGACCACTGGACCACAACGGGTGCATAATTCTGCATCTTGGTGGACAGGGCACTATAGGCTGCCTGACATCAAGGAGTACAGTGGCACTCGGGGGTGGGCTGAGACCCAAAGGCTAGGAGCTAAACACAAATTCGCACTAGAAATACACGTCAGTTCCACCGCCGCAGATCAGCAGTCAAAGCTATAGATTCAGGATTTGTGATTCAGATCAGGTTCTGCACAACAGTGCTCCGAAACAAAACGTGGAAAAAAATCACAACCTTCTGTTGCAGCAAAGGCAGAGCAATCCTGTGACCCGACCATGCACCTGGATGCATTGCTAAGCCTCTGTCTGAAAACCTGTGAATCCAGAACATTTTTCATCACAGTTTCAAAGTGAGCCCTGTTGCATCTCCCGGGACGTTACTGACACGGCAGCTCCAGGCGCTTACATCAGCCTAATAACACTGTTAGGCAACGACCCACCCATGAGCCGGGTGTAAAGTCCTATCAACAATCTATTTCTCAAGACCATCCTGCAACGCCATTACACTGGTTTTGTATCTGGCAGAGCCCTGAGAGTGGTTCTGACGTGCTTTTTTTTTTCTGGGACACAGTCTTTATAGAGAGATTACAAGGAGATTTTTCTCATATATTGCGATCTGCTCGTCCAGTCGCGTGTGGCTGGGCTGGACCACTGCAGACACTTGGAGAGAAGCCACAGGGGATTTTTGGCCCTAATGCCACTCCTGCAAACTTGTTGCTGAGCTACTTTCCCAATTTTGCCATTTGAACAGCAATACAAATGAGCCGGTTACTGAACCCTTGACTCTGGTCTGTGCAATGCCCCGTGCTCCTCTGGCCGTGTGTCTCCACGTGTCTCCTCCTGCTCCAGCCAGGCTCTGACTTTGTCACTCAACCTCCTATCCGCTTACCTATGATCGTACAGCAATTATGAAAAGGTTTGGGAAAGACTAATTTCAGCCAAGCGTGGGCTGGAGATGTTTCTCGATGTTCAATCACAAGAGCACCTCGTTTCGACTTGTTTACCTTTGGAAGCGCTGCTGACACAGCCAACTTACCTGGGAGGCCATGATCTCTGCTACGCTGCATGTTCAGCGCGGGTAAATCAAACCCGATCCTTTCAACCTGCTCAAACATCCGATCCCGGAGCTCATCCACGACCATTTGCTGCTGTGTCATCAGCTTGGCCTGATTAGCCATCAGGCTCCGGAGAAAGGGGTCAATACCACCTGCAATGGTTACACAGGGACCGGTGAGCAGGGCAGGGTGGCAAGGGTGTGTAAGAGGCTCCGGAGAGCTGAAGGCAGCTCATGTTTAATTATAAGCTTCTACTACATGAGAATTAATTTTCCCGCACTCAAAGAATTAAAAAGAAAATACTTTGGATAACGTTCTTAGAGTCTACAGCAATTAAGCAATCAGACTGCGCGCTTCATAATAAGATGGGCCGCACCAGACTGCAGAGAACAGCTACATTGGGGAAAACTCTGGCTGGTGGTAAAGATCATTTAATACATTTAATGCAAACTGCTTTTAAGTTTGGCTTGAAGCAGAAGCTCATCCAGAGAGGGCACAAAAGGCTGAATGAAATAAGTGTACACTGCAGAGGTGCAAGAAAGGTTTACCTTCATTAATGATCCTCCAGACAGCGAAGAAGGTGTTTCTGAGTAGCATTTTGGGACCTATGGGCTTATAATTTTCATTTAAGCGGTCAACAGTTGGGGGAACCGAAGCATGAGCAAAACGAAAAGCCAGGGTGAAGACATTGGATATCCGAGGATCCGCAGACTCATTGTAACCCCGGTATCGAGGAATCAGTCTCTGGAAACTGGTTCCCAACAGAAGAGGCAGGTAGTCCCTGTAGGTTATAATCTAAGGGGAAACAAGGGAAGTACGAATCCTTAATTTCTTGGCCATCAATTTCCTTTGAAGCAAAGTCATTGTTCGTGTCTCAGACTACACGAGCTGTCACACTGAACTTCTTCGATGGGAATTATGTAGGAGATTTTGCTAGCACAGCTGCCGAGCAGAGAGACTCCCCAGGGCCAACCTTTCTTTCACCTCATCAGACCTTCACCCAGCTGCTCTGGCAGCCCAGTGAGGATCATTTCTGGCACTGTTAAATGACATTTTTGTTTCTTCAGCTCCATGGCCTTGGTTCAAAGCATCTTCTGCACCTGGCCACTGCACAGGCAGTGCTGCTCTGGGCACAGACACAGGCACTGCAGGCCACAGCCTGGGCTCCTGGTTTCTCCAGCCATGCGTGGTGGGATCTCTGCACTGTCTAGCAGTGATGAGATTTGCATGAACGTGCAGTGATTTGCATGAAAATGCAAAGTGGACATATCTGTTCCAGGAACATCAGGAAGCACAGACACTGCTTGTACCTGACCTACGCACACCTTCCACCTGTGCACCAGGATCCTCTGCCTGTTGGTGCTCAGGACTTGGCACTGGGGTGTCCCCAGACATGCTCCTTCCTGCCTCAACAGCTTGGCAGGTCACAGCAAGGTGAAAGCCTGCCAAATCCTTCCAAACATTCCCTCCGTGTCCTGTAGGTAGAAGCTATTCCCATCAGCCAGGTAGAACTGCATTTCCTCCTCCCTCCCGCCCTGCGTGCTTCAGATGACAAAGAAAAAGTCAACAGTGTTGGCACAGATGATATCACCACCCACGAACAGCTGTGTTAGTCCTCCCATAGTACAGGTTTCCAACCCTGGTCTCATGTCTCTTTGGGATGTTGAGGAGGCTGCACAATTTAATTTTAAAAATCAAATTCTTTGTCAGTAGGGGAACATGTCTTCATTGTCTAAAAACTGCAAGAAGATGAAACCATTGATCTAAATGGGGTGATGGAGACAACGCTTTTAGTACAATTGTTTGAGTGTCTCCACATTGGCTTACCCAACATGTTTATTCAACAAGACTATAATATTTAAAATGACAGATTGAAAAACTTAAAACGTTTTGATGTTCCTGGTTTTTGTTTGTTTGTTTGTTTGTTGAGCCAACTCAGAAGACAGGTTTCCAGTTAGGTATGATAAGCACTGCCTTTGGAAACTCCATGTCTTCTCTCATAGGAGTTGTTGGCCTTTTCTGTTGGCTGTGAAACCTCGTCTGGCTTTGAAGCTGGTCCTGCTCCAAACCAGAGTCTGGACCTTGAGAGGTCCCTTCCAAGTACAGAAATATTTCTGTGACCTTAGGATCTCATCCAGGCTGAAGTCTGTGGTGCAGCACAGTCCCCAGGGGATCTTTGCCCCATAGTGGTAAAGACAGAGGAATGCCATGGCTGGTTGCACCCACCAGCACATGGGGCTTCTTGAGAGGAGGAGGCTCACAAGCTAGAGGAATTTTAATCCAAATCTCCAATACCATTTTTATCCCGTGCCAAACACTGGTTAGAAAAACTTTTCCTGTGACTTTTTGCTTCTCAAACAAAACTGTGCAGCTAAAAACCCATCAAGCAATTTGGAAATTTAACAGTAGGGGCCATCCAAGATTCAGGGAGACCCCCCTGTTTGTTATTTCAGGTATTCCTGGGTGACTTTGTTTTGGGCTAAAGGGGTTGGTGAAAATAATTTGGTCATTTGCACCCCAAAATATTGCACCCTTTGGACACCTCACACTAATAAAACCCATCGTGCTAATTCTGTGAGACTGCAAGACAAGGCAGCAGAGCAGGGACACACGACACGGTCACTGGTACCTGGATCATGGCTCCCAGGATCTTCCGTGCCTCCTGGTAGAGCTGCTCTCCATTCCAGTGGGGATTTAGTGTCTTCAGCTCTCTAGCCAGGCGGTTGTGCTCCCGCACAAAGAGTGTGTGCATGCACGTCAGCTCCAGCATCTCGTTTGCTCGAGAATCACCTAGAAGTATGACAAGTGAGTGGACTTGTACTGTCAGCGACCTGCCCGTGCTTGGCTGCTTCCTACTGGAAGGAGGCGAATGTCACGTTGGGAAGCATGCACAGAGAAATGTTTAGATGTCTCGATATCTGCATCATGAAGAAGATGGGTCAGAAACACACGGGAGGAGAAGAAAACCAGGGTCTGAGCTCCAAGGGTTGGAGAGCACCAGTGAAAAGCCAAATTTCTGCTGAAGCAGCAAAAGCCAAGATGCCACCATCGCTGCACTTAGCATCGCGGAGAGATGGTGAGGGTTTTTTTCAAATAAGGGATAGGAGCATTAACTTAAGAAGATAAATACAAGTAGGAGTTCTCCAGGTTCCCATATCAGAGAGACAGTCTCACAGCTCAAAAGAGAAATGAAAATGTGCAGAGGGAAGTCAGGATGGCCAAGGGAGTCCTGTAAGTTCCAAGGCATCCTTCAAACCAGCTGAAACTATTGCCAAAGCAAGATGACAGTCACAATCAAGCTCTCTGGTGAGTAAAAGTAGGAGCAAAATGAGTCACAACTTGAAGGAATAAATTACAAACGGCATCACTATGAAATATTCAATCCTTCTTCAAATATCTAGGGCAGGAAACCGAAGAGCAAGCAGGTGATGAGAGTATAAAAAGGCACTCATAGAAAAGTAAATATGTCGTATTTAGTCCCCTAGTCCCATAGTAAATAGAGGGATTTGCTCTTGCATTCAGCACAGAGCCCTTTTCATTTACTGTCAAAGGCTTTCTGTAAGAGACTGCGGAAGAAGAAACAAAAGAAGCACTGTGAGGTTTCCTCGAGCAGAATGCATCCACCCAGGGCTTCCAACAGAGCTCCAGCAAGGAAATCACTGAACCCTGTTAGGCAACTGCACGCATAAAATTTCCCCAGCTCTCAGGGACCGGAAAAGCCACAAATAAGACACTGAATTTTCAAAGGAGTTTCTGAGCCAGCCTGAACTGTTCACTATAAATTCATTGGTGGCTCTGTGCCCAGCTATGGAACAGCGACTGCTCCAGCAGCCCTTAGCTGCAGAGTCCTGGGGGCTGGGAGCCCACCCTGGGAAGCATCCCGTATGCCTGCCCATTCTGCTCCTCACTGGGCACCAGCCTTTGGCCATGGGTCCTGCGTGGTCCTCACCAAGGAGAGACCTGCACAGAACTTTGGAAGCAGCTGAAGACACAGAACAACGGATGGGACAAATGGAGAGGTGTGAGAGGCTGCAGGAAACATAAAACACCAAGAGCTTAAAAGGAGGGCGCTGGAGGATGACACCAAGCAGAGCTCTCCCACTGGTCCCACCGCCAGGTCCTGATGGTGTCCAATGACCATGGGGATGTTGTTCAGAGGAGTTTGGGCCAGATATGTAGGGGTCCAAGGGAACAGAAATCAGCTCCGCAGCAGATGAGATCTGTTGTGCCCTCAAGCTTTCTCTGGCAGTGCCATGAGCAGCCCAGTGTGGCCAGAGCCGGCAGGAGTTAGCCAGGAGGTGCTGCTGGCCAAAAAAAAAGGACGAGGGAGAGACAGACAAATTCATAAGGTGCATCAGAAACATCCCTCTCCGGGCTCCCACAGGCTTGTGGCAACATTCAGGTCCTCACTAGCAGAAGCCAGGGAGAAGGGAGGAATGCTCAGGGGGTCAGCTAGTTTGTCTCTGTGTGCTGGACACTGGAGAAGACAGCAAACAGTAGCAGATGGGAAGGTTGCAGTGGCTGTGCAGTGTTTTGACTGGAGGGGAGGCATGGCCTTGGGGGGCTGTGCCCAGGACAAAAGGGCTTACTTTGGGCTGAAAGAGTGGTCAAGAGAATACCAAAAGCGTGACAAAGGATAAATGGAGCCAAGAGGCTGTCTTGATGGACTGAAGGCCTGTGCTGATGTCCTGGCTGGTGTTCTGCCAGTACACGCCCAGCCTTCTCCATGGTGGGGACATGTCTTAAAAGGTCACCTTGGTCTGTGGCTAGCCTCATTCTCAGTCCAGCTGGGATCTGAGCTCCTCTCGCAGCGCAGCAGACGCACTGATGTGCAGCAGCACAGGCAAAAAGTTTCATGGAGGTGACCCAGCCCAGCATCAACACACCTGTACCCATCCTGATGGAAGAGACAGCCACCAAAGGACAAGTACGGAGAAGCCATTGCCTTCAGGCCAGTCTGACGTTGCTGGGTTTGCTCGGCTCCATCATGGCACCTCCAGGCAGCCCCATGTGCTCTCCGGGCCCTACACCAGCACTGCTGAGCACAGATGGGACGCCTTCACTCCAGGCATATAGTCACAAAGAAGACTTGGAGACAGTGAAGACCTTTCTCCTACCTAGCACAGCCTGCCTCAGTCTTTCACAATGTTTTGCTACGCTCTATTTTCTACTTAAATAAGGAAAACAATTAAAGAAATGAACTGGAGCTGGTGGAATTGTTTGCTCTGGATTTCGGGGTGAGGGGCGCCAGCACTCAACTTACCTGCAAGAAAGCAAGGGATTTTAGCTCCCCCGCCGGTTTTAAGGCAGGGGTCCTTCTGCATGCTGTCAAAGGGCATATATGCCTTCCCATTATCAGTGAAATTCCGGTTCACAGCCAGCAAGCCCAGCTGGTTGGTCTGATCCCTCAGTTTGTTGGCCAAAGGCACTTCACTGCCGTACACCACGCTGCCATCAAGAAAGGAGGTGAGCGCATTGATCTGATCTCGAATTGCTCTGCCGCTGGTGCAAGCAGGAGCTGAGCGGAAGAAAGGAAGGCAATCTTTCGTGTTTTTAATTCGTGGGTCATTGGGTGGGATCTGCAGGAACATAAAGGAATAATTCTTCACCAGTTCAGGGGTGCAGAAACTGCACTGTGATACTACAGCCATAAGAAAAGACAGGGAGGAGCCATGTCAAAGACAGTTCCTGTGCTAGAGAGGGTGGAGATCAGTCATAAATCCCAGACCTGAAGGGTCAGATTGACAGCAGAGATGCTATTTCAGGAGTCCAAGTCCCAAATATGGATGAAAGCCTGGAGATGCCTTAATTACCATAAAGTCCTACGGATCATAGATACCTACACTTTTCCCCCTGAATATATACATAAGGGATTGAATCTTTAAAGCTTAGGTGTTCCTATCTCATGTTGGAGTCTAGTGTCCATATCTACATTGTGGACAGTTGTCATCCAGAACTTGTGACCCTGCCTGCATTCTCAAATGCATGTTGGGCAAATATTCAGTGATGCTCCATCCCTTCACTGTTGTCCCTGTCACAGTTGTCACTTCCTTGCCTCTTGCACTACTGAGCTTATAACCATCATGGATTTGCTGGGGTCTTGACAGCCACCAGCTCCTGCCTCTGCCACATTTACTATAAACCAGGCATCACCCATGTTGCCTTTGCACCATACCTCCAAAGCAAAGCCGTATCTTTGATGGAGAAAGGTAAATGTTTGGAAACAGGGGAAAGACAGGCTGTGACCGTGCCTGGCATCTGGGGACAGCCCCTGGGACCCAGCACCGCCACCTTACAGAGACGGTTTGACCCCTTTGGCCTGCTCTCGAAAGGTGTCCCTCCATGGCCAAGGACCAGGAGAGCCACCAACATCTCCTGGTAGGAAAATAGATACCCTCTCCCCTGCAAGAAGAAGGCTGGCTGTACCTCGATGGGAAAGCAAGGGGGCTGCTTGACACAGCTGGTGTCACAGTCCTCCTTGCCACTGAAGGTGACCCTGGCTGGGGTGTCTGGGCTGAAATCCAGGTCGTGGTCAATAAACTGGCCCCACTGCATGAACATGAGTGATCTCTGCTGGTCCATCTTGAGCTGCTCAGGGGGGAAGCGGACAATCTCGTTTGACACTTTTCGAACCTGCAGGGGATGAAGGCAGAACATGTACGTTAGGAAATGACTTGTACGAATGGGTGCATCAGTTCGTAGGGTCACCAGCAAAAATTCACAAGGTATCCCTTATACTTCACAGAAAAAAAAAACAACACCAAATCTCTGTCTGAGTTGGAAGGCATTACTGAGTGCCCCTTTGCTGAGCACTGATTTTTCTGGCTCTAGCCAGGTTTCTGAGCCTCTAGGCCAAGAATAACCCTTGATGGACATAGGGAAGAAACTAAGAGCGAGCCATACTGAATAGCCTGGGAAAGGGAGGCAAAACATTTTAAAAGACCCATTTGAAATAAAGTGTGGAAAAAAATAGTCCTTGGGAATTTCTGAGTTATCTCAGTGAACTCCTTCCAGCAGGACACTCTCCCAAAGCCCTTTTCTCTTCTCATCCCTTCCCCATCCACCATAATTCACCTGCCAGTTCTTCTTTCATGTATTATTACAGAAAAAGTGGTCAAAACTCTGCTCAAGCCCTGCTGTAGAGCAGAGTTAGCAAATACCATGAAAACATGAATGTAAGTCACACAACTCAGAAAATCGCAGAGCTCCTCATTAGTGCTGTTGTTGCACCAAGCCCAAGAAACCAGAAACCACACCACAGCGTCCCAGCTCCCATCCAGGCGCCCTGAGAGCCACAAGCACCCCACAGATCACCCCACCCGCGGACCCATGCACAGAATTTCTAGCTGGATATTTTTTTATTCTGGGGATTCACTTGTTCATTTTATCCTCTGCCATATTGCTTTTCAGGAGATGACCAACTTCCGCAAACCAAAACAGCTGAGCAAATTACTTTGGCTTAAGTGCACTTAATTTTAAAAGAACACATTTTGTAATTCTTTCTTTATCACGTGCTTCTGCACTAATCAGATCGATTATCCTTTGCTTTTCCTGAAAGCATGGGCATTAGAAAACATTTCTGTTAGATCACCCTGGGGATTCTCATATGATCAACGTGAAATTGGTGAATTTAACTTGCTCCTCCTGATCACCACCACGCCAGTCGGTGGACACGCACTTTGACACCTGTCATCTGTCCAAGGACTGGCAATCCCTTAGCCCTGATCCTGCGTTTTCAGATGACTGTTAAAACAATACCAGTGGAACGCGGAATCCAGAGAAACGCTTTCCTTCTGTCCACCCGCGGGGGAGCGACACGCCATCCTCATATTCTGCTGGCAACCATCTGACCAGGGCTCTGTTTGAAGCTCCTAGCGATGGGTTTCTCCTGTCAGAGTGAATGGAAGAACAGCAAACTAGTATTGTCATTAGGATCACGGCAGGGCCAAGACCTCCTGGATGTGGAGAGAGACAGGAACCTTGGAATGGGACCACACGGTGATGTACAGTGGTTGGGGAGCTGCTGCAGCCCTGTGGATTTGGTGCTATCAATAAGGTTTAATAATAATAACAGGTTTAATAATAATAACAGGTTTAATAATAATAACAACAATACTCATAATTCAGACCAAGATTCAGCTTCTCCCGGGCAAGAGCTCAGGTTGCTGGTGACTCCTGGTGTCATCCAGCCTGAAGAAGGGCCCTTAACCCCAGACCGTTGGTGGAAAACAAAGGTGAAAGCTTAACGTCAGAGAAAAGGGGCATAGACTTATGCCCATTCATTTAGCGGTATTACCAGTGATCTTTAATACAAATGGGGCGACTTGGATTGGGAGTGTTACTATGCTGTAATTGGACTAAGTGATTATTATAGTTTGATTAGACCATTGAAGCCCTAATTAGACTGATATATATTTAATTTTGGAGTGCATGTATAAGATGTGTTCTCTGGCTGCCTGTCATACCCCGTGGGTGTAACGCTGCCTAGAGCCAAGCAATGGAAGGACACTGAGCACAGGGCTCAGCTGAGCCCACCTCCTCCAGGGCTTCAGGGTCTGGTTCAGGTGTGATGGACCTGTCCTTATCCAGATCGCCCTCCTGAATGAGGACACTGCTGTCTGAAAACGGAAGGAGGCAGGTACTTCTTGTAGAGATACCTGGAGTCTAAAGCATCCCCAGGGCAGGCAGACCTGCCTGAACCCCTTCCTGTGCTGCAGGTGCTCCCAGAAGATGCTCTGCCTACCAGGTTCTTGGAAATAGGGGAGGGATGGGGAATGTTCCTATATTGTCCCTTTTAAAACACCCTACTCTAGCACAGCTTCTCTTTCATTACACTGGGAAAGCTCCGGATACACGGAGAAACAGTTCTTATGTCCCACATTACTGTCATACCCCTCCATTTGCCCAACCATGGGACATGCACAAGGCGCTCTCTCCCAGCCCGTGTGCCTGGGTTTCTTCTGAGGCACATCGAAGGACACGGAGACGGCGAGATCATGCCACAGGGTGGGTTTGGGTCAGGAAAGCACTTTGAGACGCTGCAAAGGGGCAGAGCCAGACACAGCCCAGGAGAAAGCAGAAAGATGCAGCCTGATGGCAGAGACCCCGGGCTGCAGGATCAGTCCCCAGCGCAGAGCTATTCGTACTCGGGCCAAAGAGTTAGTTTGGGTACAACACCAAGAACCCTCGAAGCAAGACTGTAATTAAAATCCCCACACATTTAGGAAACAACACTGTGGGGTGTGAAACCCTAAAGAAGGCATCCTGCATGGATCATCCTTGGGGACGTGGGTCTAGTTCTACCGATGGAGGACCCATCCATCCACCCTCCTGTTGACGCAGACCCCTCACCTGTTGTTGCACTCGCCAGTGATCGTTCGGTAGAAGTGAGAAACATCACAATTTATTTTCTTATCCTGCTGGTCACATCCACTTGCCTTGAAAATCATCCCCAGTTGAGCCGGTGTCAGCAAGTCTGCCAGGTAACAACAGGGAATAAACATGCAGGAACATACCGGCCCCACTGGGTCTGCGCTGGCCCCCAGGATCAGGAAAAAGCTTTCCTTCTTGTACCCTGGAGATGGTTTCTTATCACAGTATGGTCCAGAAGAGCACAAGGGGCTGCCATTTAGGGTATTCCTGCTCAAAGCTGTGCTGAGGATGCTCTCAAGAGCAGCAGATGATTGCTTTTTCTGGTTTGGAAAGCATTAAAGCCAACAAAGTTGTGGTGAAATCTTATTTATAACTACATGTTAGGCCTGTGCAGCAGCAGAATGATTTTCTAGCATTAGCAATCCTTTTTCCTTCCTCTCTCTCCCCTTTTTATCTCCACCATAAATTGCTAACAGCTACAGTCACCTTAGTGGTGTGTTACAAGTTTTCCCCCCTGTGAAGCAGCCACCAGCGTGTATCACCACCCTCTGAGCTGCCTGGAGAAGAATCCACCGGGCGGCTGGGCAGCACAAGGGGACGTTGGCTTTGCATTTCCACCGAGCAGATTTCCCTGTGCACGGGAGATAAGCGGCTGAGCTCAACCAGCAAAACCTTCCTGGCTGTTGCCGCCAGCACAGCATGTCCTAAGTCCCTTGGAGGTTTCCTAGTCACTGCTGCCACCAACAGTTTGGGTCACAGCATGGTTCAATAAGCCATTGTGGCCTCCTGGGCAAGCAGGTGAGAGGTGGCAGCCGGATGGTCCAGCAAGTGTCTGGAGCAGTGCTGGAGCATCGGTGCTGGATGCAGAGGCAGGAGCTGAGCGTTGTCAGCCCCTCTTCCCGCACACCCCGTGCTGGAGCGACACTGGAGCATCCCATGACATGTGTCTTGGCCTGCCAGTGCTTTGCTGTAGTGCTGGGGATCCCCATGAGTCCATCTTTACGGGGCAGGAGCCCTCCCAGTGCCTCCCTGAGCTGTTTCTCTTACCGCCCCTAATTTGTCTTCTGCTCTCAGCAAACTGGTCTTGCCGGGAGACCAGGACTGCCACCTCATGGAGGACAGTGCTCCTTGAAATGTCCTTTCACATTGTTCTGATCTCATTCTCTATTTGTGCCTTTCTCAGAGCATCCTGTTCCCGACACAGAACAGTCTGGCAGTGACTTTGACTATCGCCAGCTGAAGTCTGGCAGAAAAACTGCTTACCTTGGGGTTGAGCTATTGTGAGTCACATCCTCTGTGTTTGCTCATCCCCTGCTCAAGCAAAAGAATATTATCTAGCAAAGTCTTGCAAGCTTCGACCCATTGGTACGTTAACCACTATATTGCGGAGAGAACCAGGGAAGTGCACAAAGCACTTCCATTAACTGGCGAACCCTCAAATATTTTTTTTTAAGATGGAAAGAGAGCACAGAAAAATAACTCAGCTTTGCCTCACCGCAGTCACGTGGGAGGGATTTGAGTCGTGGCCCATCGTAACCCCCTTTCATCCCCACAAAGCCCCTGTGACCAAGCCCCGCACCATCCTCCTCTGCCTTCCCCCCTGCAAAGGGAGATCTCTACCTGTGACATTGAAGTCCCCTCTCACAGCCCATCTCAGCTTCTCCTTGAGGAGGGCCAGGGTGGTTTCCATGTAATCTGCAGCCCGGACGGCAGCCCGAGTCCCCGCCACCGGCTGTTTGAAATATCCCAGAAGCTCTGTTGGGGTCAAGGCACGGTTCTGCAGGTGGTCCTTTATGCTGTAAAGGAGAATAAAACCAAATCTGCAGAACTGAAATGGGGCAAAGCCAAGACTCCTGCAGGTTACACGCCGGGTGTCGGGAGAGCTCTCCTGGTGTGTTACGAGCCTGAATTGCAAACAAAGGCAGAGTTATCTGCCTCCCTGCACGGTAGCTGGAAGAAACCACAGCGGCTCCTGGTCTCGGCAGAGGAGCAGAGTGAGTTCCAGGAGGGAAATCTCTTAAATTGCCCACTTCCACCTGCCAGAAGACAAATCTTAGGTCTTTACATCCTTGAGGCAACCACACCTCACCCAGCTGTTATCCAGCTCATCAATATCTGCAGGTGCCAGCCTCCGTCCAGAGGTCCCCAAACGTCTCGAAGTCACCCTGTCTTAATGCTGCTGGAGCCTCCTCTCAGATGAAGGGGCGCCTCAGCCAGCAAGGGGTTTCAGAGGATGGCTACTGAAGGAGGATGAGTTTGGGCTGGTAGGAAGCCGTACGCTCCCAAACCACAGTGGCAAAAGCTGGGTTCTCCTGTTGGATCCCATGAAATGTCCTCACTGCAGCCTACAGCGGTTTGCTCCCTGGTAGGGAGGGAACCACTAGAAATCAGCAGGAACCTGACCTGGCTCCAGTCCTCCTCGGAGTGTCCCCGAGGGGTGGACAGAGCCAAGCAGTGCTGAGCTGGGAGGGACGGCATGCGTGGAGGGCAGAGTTACAGCTCTTAGTGACCCAAAAGATGGGAGACAGGGTGTGAAAAGAGGGCGGGGAGGGGGGGAAGCAAGCAAAATGCTGGATTACAGCCCATTGTGCTCCCAGAGGACCTCACGCCCTTGTCCGCTCTGCCAGAGCGCAGAGGAAAAGCCGTCGGTGCTGCAGTGCGAGCAGGGCACGCAGCCTACGCCCACGGCCGAGCCCAGCCCCGACTCTCACCGGTCGCGTGTGCGCTTGTAAGCAGCATCCACCATCCGCTTGGCCTCGTCCACGCTGCTCAGGAGGGACGCGTCCAACAGCTCCTCTGGCAGATCTCGGTAAGGGAAAGGGAAGAGCGGAGGTGAGAGCTGTCTCCCACCCGGGAGCATCCCTGTGCCGCTGTGGGGTTCGCTTTGTGCTTCCAGCGCCCCGGGATATCGGCACAGCAGTGCTGGAAGTAATTGCTGCTGCTCGCTCTCTAGAGAGACAGCTGTCCGTGCGTGTATTCCTCAGGGGAGTCTGAGAGAGTCACTCCCGGGCATGGAAAGGGCATCACCTCCATCAGCGGAGGCTTCAAATAGCCACCGTGAGAGATGCGGGCATCATCCCTCCTGCCGTTTCGCAGGGGAGCACTTGCTATTTCTTCAAGATATTTTGCAGCCCCAATTAATGTGATTCATCTTATTGCTACGCCTCCAGCCATAGCTGCCTTCAGAGAGCCTGCAGATACCGCTGGCTGCCGTAACAAGCATTAAGAGCCTTCGTCTGCTGTTTTTTCTCATCACTGTCTGTACTCCCCCACTTTTTATCCAAGGTTGGCTATAGCCACATTGCCAATACACCTATGGTGAGTTTGGGTCCTTCCCCACGGCACCAGCTGGCCAGAGCCCGTCTGTATCCCCCTGCACCTCAAGGCAGAAGGACACACAGCCCTATTTCCCCACTGCTTCCCCCAGTCCATCCTGCAGCCTCCTGTCACCCTCACTGCTCCCCTCCCCACTCGGGGGAGCTCCCAAAAATGAACTGCGTCCCTATCCTCTGCTGGCGGCGGGTCACAGAACAGGAGGGGACAGCCCCTGGTGGGCTACTCTGAGTGACAGCATTTTCCTACAGCTTAAAGGGAAGAAGAAATCTTCAAAAATTGGCACAGAGGGGATAAATATCTCCAAGTTCTCCCCGGATTCTTTAAAATATCTTCCCTGATCAACCCAGAGTTCATCTCTTGGACAATCTTGGTGAGAAAAATTATTGCCTGGACCACCATTTGAGACAAACGAAAAGTCAGGCATGTGCTTTCCATAAGGATTTTACATTGTAAATTAACAGGCGGCAGTCTCTATACATTTTGGAGCAGCGGTTCAGGGCTGGAAGAGAGCCGAGCGGCTGCCCCATCCCCAAACTCCACAGCCCCTGGTAGCTCCAATTCGCCAAACGCTGCAGCAGCTGAAGCGAGTTCCCTTAAGAGACAATAGTTCATGCCTGGCTTTGAGAGCAGGAACCAGCCCTCCCTGCCCCGAGAAGAGGAGAGTTCCATTTTCAGCCTCCATAAAATCCATCACGAATGGAGTCGGGGCGCTGCCTGGTGCTGCAGCCCCCAGCGAGAGGCTGCGCTCGCCGCTTTGCCCGGCGTGCGGGGAGGGCGATCGTTGGACCGTGGGGATGGAGCGGTTCTGAGAACAGACCTCTCCTGGAACGTGCTTTTAAGAAATCAGATGGGACGTTAACTGATAAAAACGTGAAACAGCCAGGATTGCTGCCACAGTAGATACAAACTGACTATGCTCCTCCTGGCACCTCTTCAAGACTTTGCTGCCTACAATAGAATAATTCAGGCTCTTCTAGACTGAACTTTATCTCCTGCTCAGAAAAGCCCCTGATCTGCAAAACCTGAGGAAAGGACAATACCATAGGAGGAAGATACAGACGCCTGGAACAGGCTGAGGATCACCAGCAACTCCAGGAAGATTTTTGCCTTCATCCCTGCAAAGAAATGCAAGAAGTGAAGAAAACCAAGAGTCTGTGGATCTCGCCATGTATTGGAAAGGTCAGTGCCCACGTGGCTGGTGGCACGTGTCGGGGAGCTCATGAGGTGTCCCTTTCCCAATGCAACGCTCCCCAAGAGCGAGCGCGCTGCCTGGGATGTCCTTGCAGCGGCACGTGGAGTGGGAGCTGCCTCCTGCCCTGGGGACCGCAGGCGGTGGTGGGAGCACGCTGCTTTGGGAGTGTGGGGGCAACACAAAAGGGAACGGGGGCCCGAACACGCTGCCAGCGCTGCAGGCAGGCAGCCGGCCAGGGAGCCCGAGCAGCAACACCGAGCGTGCAGGGAGAGTTGGTGCCTGGGGTTAGAAGGGCTAGAGGGCAAAAGGGATCAGCCAGGGCAGCATGGAAGGTCCTCGACACATTGGACATTTTGGGGTGGTTTTGCCCAAAGTTGACCCACTCACCTCCCAAGGTGGCTCCAAAGAGACCAGCTCGATCAGGATGAGCGCAGAGCTGTGAGCTGAGCCTACTACGCGTTGCTTAGCCCCCACCGTGGAGCTGCCGGCCAAGGTAGCCCAGACACCACCCTAAAATCCCAAGCTAAACCCATTCCCTATGGAGAAGAAGCCCCCAGCGACAGCAGCAATGTGGTCCAGCCACATCCTCGCCATGCTCCCGCTGCGCCCAGTGCCGGGTGGACAGTGGCTCTGCCGTCCCTGGTCCAAGGTGAGGGGAGCCATCACACAAGCAGTGGGAAGCTCCGACCTCAGCTGGATGCTCCAAACATGGCCCCAGGACCCCCGGCCCCCACCCACGGTACAGAAACAAGTGCTCCACGAAAGCAGAAGCAAGCGTGCCACGGGCCAGGCTCTCACCTGCCATCTTCTGCTGTCCTCACCACCGCCCCCTCCACGCCTGCGCTTTTATCTGCAGCAGAGCGTTATCTGCAGTGGGCAGGCGGCCGTGGGGCTGACCCACGAGGCTTGGAAACTCCCCCACAGGTGCCAAGGCAGCGCAGCACCCACCTCCCACCCCAGTCCCCTGGCAGGGACCCTCCTGTGCACCCCCCTGGATACGCAGCCTGAGGCTCACACAGAGTTTCCCCAGGGGTTTTTTGGGGGGCGAGATGCAAGGCAGCGCTTTGCCATGGTCTGAGAATCTTGACTCCTTTTGGGGATGTCTTACAGGGATGGGGTTCCTTCTCCCACAGTGCTCTTCATCCTTTGCTGGTCTTAAAGGTCAAAAATTATGTCCTCGTATCCACCTGTGGAGGCATCAGCTCTACAAAGTGCCTGCTCTGCTCAGCGCTCCCCATCTCACTTCCCTGACCCACCGTACCCCACGGTCCCTGTGGTGCTCAGGAAGGGTCCACGAATGCTGTTCCTTGCGCACTTCCCTGCATAGACAGGAGCAGCAGGAGGAGGCACCAGGATCATGGTTTGAAGAGGCTTCACCAACCTCCAGCTGCTGGTCTTGAGCACAGGGCAGCTTAGGCAGGGTCTCACCCTTGCCCAAACCGCTGCTGTGCTGGGAGCTCATCTGACACAGCCCCCCACCTCCTACAGAATCCCAGACTGGTGTGGGCTGGAAGGGCCCTCTGGAGCTCCCCCAGTGCCACCCCCCCCAGAGCAGGGGCACCTCCAGCAGTGGCACAGGACATGTCCAGGCGGGTTTGGAATGGCTCCGGAGGGGGAGACTCCCCCCCTCTCTGGGCAGCTGTGCCAGTGCTCTGCCGCCCCCACAGGAGAGAAGTCCCTCCTCAGGTTGAGATGGAACTTCCTATGGTGAAGTTTGTGCCCGTTCCCTCTTGTCCTGTCACTGGGCACCAGTGGAAAAAGACTGTTCCCATCCCCCCGGCACCCTCCCTTTGGGGATTTATAAGCGTTGATGAGATCCCCCCTCAGTCTTCTCCAGACTGAACAGCCCCATGTCCCTCAGCCTTTCCTCATGAGAAAGATGCTCCAGTCCCCTCATCATCTCTGTAGCCCTTTGCTGGACCCTCTCCAGCAGTTCCCCGTCCTTCTTGACCTGGGGAGCCCAGAACTGAACACAATACTCCAGATGTGGCCAAAGCCCCTCTCCCTGCCTGGGGGCAAATCCGCTGAGGGACACGTCCTCGCCGTGTTAGAGCTGGGCCGATGAGCAGGGCACTGGGACGCTGCTGGGTTGGGCCAATGATGCGCTTGAACACGCTGGTGGATGGAGAAGCAAAGGAGCTGCTCACCAGCTCCTCAGCTCGCTCCCAACTAATCGCACACTGCAATTGTGCTTTTCCTTCTGTAACAGAAACCTCACTCTTGGTTTCAACCATCTCCTGGGAGGGCTGTAGAGCAGAGAGAGCCAGAGCCTCTTCTGAAGTACACAGGGAAAGGACGAGAGGCAACGGGCACGTGATGCTGCAAAGAAAACTCCCGTTAGACGTAAGAAACCCCCGCCCCGAGAGTGGTGGAGTGGTGGGACGGTGCCCAGAAAAGGGCTGGGATCCTCGGAGACAGCGCTCGCTTCAACAAGACCCTGCGCAACCTCCCCCGGCCTTCGCAGCAGCCCTGCTGTGGGCAGGGGGTGACCGGCAGCTCAGGAGGTGCCCCCACCCCACACCTTTCGGTGATGCCGGGAGCTCAGCGTGTCCCAGGCAGAAGCAGCGTATCCGCCCGAGCTGTCACCACCACCACCACCACCACCATCACTTGCACAACGGTGGGCACAGCACCGCTCTTGTGCAAAGGGGCCGAGCCGGCAGACTTTCGAAGCCATTATCTGCGAGCTTCCCCCTGCTGCAGCAGGCAGCTCACCGGTTAGAAGAGGATAAGGATTATTCAAAGGCCAGCGAGGCAGTTACTGCGTATCTGTGCTGATAATTGCGTTTCACAATTAGGAACTTACTTAACTGCTCTCAAAACTGCTTCAGAAACCATGAAAGCGGGAGGTTTTGAGAGATGCTTTGTCCCTTTCCCCAGAGACCGTGACCCTCCTCGTGTGTGGGAAAGGCCGTGTACCTGGTGAGCCTTCTGCTGAGCGTCAGTGCAAGTGCCAAGCGCTCGTGCTCCCCCACCTTCAGCGGCAGAGACCATGTGCTGCTCCTCCAGAGAAAGGAAACAAGAATACATCGACACAAGCAACTGCGCCTCAGAGAAGAGACGTGCCATCAACATCTGGGACACAGCACAGCAATGAAAGCAGAGGGTGTAAAGCAGAACATAGAATCACAGAATGGTTTGGGTTGGAAGGGACCTTAAAGGTCATCCAGTCCCACCCCCGTGCCCTGGGCAGGGACACCTCCCCCCAGCCCAGGTTGCTCCAAGCCCCGTCCAACCTGGCCTTGAGCACCTCCAGGGATGGGGCCGCCACAGCTTCTCGGGGCAACCTGCGCCAGGGGCTCACCGCCCTCACTGGGAAGAATTTCTTCCTTATCTCTCATCTCAGTCTCCCCTCTTTCAGTGTAAAACCATTCCCCCCTCATCCCATGGCTCCCCTCCCGGATCCAGAGTCCCTCCCCAGCTCTCCTGGAGCCCCTTTAGGGCCTGGAAGGGGCTCTAAGTTCTCCCCGGAGCCTTCTCTTCTCCAGGCTGAACACCCCCAACTAGGTTATTTTCTAGATTATCTAGATTATATTTGCATCTAGATTATATTTGCATTTTACCTTATTTTTTTGTTTCTTGTAGCCTTTTGCATTTAGCTACCAAAGCCTGAAGGTCTTAAACCTTTCTCGAGAAGACTTCTCCCAGCTTTGCTGTAAAGCCTGTCTGGTGTTGGGGAACAAACTGAATTTGGGTGACTTTGCTAAACGATGAGAATCTGTGTCTATCACAGCAAAATTTGCCGGGAGACAGCCCAGGACGTGCCGGGGGAGCGGAGAGACAAGGTGCACCTTCTGGTCACAGGGGCTCAGCTGAGGAGGGAGGAAGGGAGCACCAGGAGCGAGGGAGCCATCCTGCAGACCCGGCCTCTGGCTCTGGGCAGACCCCAAACGTTACAGCCGCTGCTTTTCTTCCAAGAGGTTTTGTTCTTCAGCTCATCCTCCGATGAACTGATAAAAGCAACGACAGTTTCTTTCAAAAGACCTTAAACAACTCGCTTAGGAAACTCCAGCTGGTAAATTCAGTTAGGACGGCAACCAACTTCCTCCGCAGCAGGGCAAGCTGAAGATAAATTACTGGGTCACTGGTGACTTTCATCGCTTAAGTGTCCTTCAGAAGCCATGGAAACTCCTTCCAGCATTCATAGCTGCCCCACCTTCATTCCAAACTTTCAGTCCGTCCTTGCCCCGACTCCTGCCCGCCATAGGAGACAGTGGTTCACTGCACTAACACGATCCTCCTGGAACGTCTCCCTCTAAGGTGCAGCAGCTTCCCAACCGAGTCCCCCCTCTCAGGGGAATCCTGCAAAATCCCCAGAAAAGCCCACAGTGACTTTTGCCACCTTGGCTGAATTCCCAGAGGACCAAGGTACAGACTGCCACTCCACACAACTGACCTGACATTTAGGCAGCAGTGGCCTTCGCAGAGCCCACGTAACCCCGCAGATCCCAGTTCCAAGTGCCACGTTTCCACTGATGGGACTACGAGGCATCAACTACTCGATGAGTCGTAAAAGGAAAGTACAGAGCCAAGACCTGTGGTCTGACCTCAAAGCTTTGGTGTGTTCCTGATTTTTCCCTTATTTTAGCCAAAGTATATTGAAGCATGTAAAGAATGTCATCCAGCTGAACTGTTCCAGATGGATGAGAGGGGAAAACCACCCGTGTTCTTCTCCTTTCTTGGGGTCAGCTGCCACAGACAGCAGCTTTGCTCAGTTCCAGACATTTTCTAGGCAAACAGGCAGAAAACCGGCAACTCCTAGCAAGAGTGGAGGAAAGTTCAGTCTGTCTCCAGCATCTCCACCCCTCTCTTGCCAGATCAGAGACCACACAGGGTTGAGGCCCGGCAGAACTGAGCCACTAGGGCAGGTCCACACAGGAGGATTGGACATGGAGTAGCCCAAGACTCATGTGTCTGCCATGGTGGCACTACAACAATCAACACCAATAACAATGGCATTTTTGATGATACACATTTAGACTTTTGCACAGGGCAGCAGTCCCCGGAGCAACCCAAACTGGGAGACACAGAGGCAGCAAAGCCTCTTCTCTAGGCACAGCCCTGATTCAGGGCTCCTGGCAGGAGGCAGTTCATCTCTTGGGTAAGAAACATGGGAGAAGACCCTTGCAACAACCTCTGAGCAGCTGCTGGCGGTGCTTGGACAGGTCCTGCTGGCTGGACAGGACCACTCACCGCTGGCACAAGATGTGCACGGACTCTCTGGAAGTTGCACCAGACGTTTAGGAAGCCTGCAAGTGGACTGTGGATTCCACCTACAAGATCATCATGGTGAAGCTGGTCTCTACTGGGGCCACTTGTTCTGACAAAGCAGATTATCGTTTCAGTCTGTCACCCGAGCACAGCAGTGGCTGTGTCAGAAGACACAGTAACTGCAGAGTTGGTGTACCCCAGCCAACCTGCCCGGTCAGCACAGCATGAAAAGAAGCCAACATCTGCAAGGGATACGCAGATTGTCTCCACAGGTATCTGCTCCCAGCCCAGCTTGAGCGTGGCTCGCTGTGGAGGAGCCGATTAAAAAATGGAAAACACCAAAGCACCTGAAACTTAAAAAGTAAAAGCCGTACTTCTAACAAAACTCATCGTTCACCTCTTAACTTTTGCTCTATTCTAAAAATGAAATCATGGGGGAATGGAACACTGCGGTCTGGATGTAGCCACCATACCCGATGCTGCTTTCACAAGAGGGAAGCGTAAGCGTAGCTGTATGGCCCGGCTGCTCCTGGCAGCCTCAGGCACCCCTCCTGCTGACCTGCAATCCCTCTGCAGAAGGGATCAGGACAGCCACTTCAGCTTCCTGCCCTTCACTTCATACCCAGGAGCACCAAAGAGCAGAGAAGAGGACGGTGGGAAGGTCCCCCCGGGCTCAGTGGCACCCACAGTGAAGGGGTCCAGTGCCCAGATCCAGGGACTAACGCTGCCTGAAGCCACCCGGGCAGTGCAGCAGGGCTACGCGCATGTCCAGCTGAGGTCTGGACATGGTATAACCGTGCTCAGGCGCAGTATAACAGCATGTATCCGCGCCTCGGCGCTTTCTCCTCCAGGATTAGGTCTCTGAAACGGGAGAGGCAAAGATTTTTTCACTCCCAGAGCAGGTAGCTCGCACCACAACCGCAGGAAAGGTGGGCTCCTATATGAAGTGCTGTGGAGCATCCTCAAGGTGCAAGCGATGGGTATCACCTTCCCCCCTGCCCCCCGAAGAAGCATCACTGAATCTTTTGCTTTTTTAAGGAAAATGTATTTTTGTGAAAATAGACTTTATTATAATAAAATTTGATATTAAATAAAAACATACCGTATCACCAACACTCGTGGACACTGTGCTGGCATCATTCACGTACCTCACGTAACTGCCCTTCTCAAAACAAGTACCCCACTGAAACATGCAAAGAAAGAAACACTGAAAAGGATAGAAACCATGTAGTACAAAACTCTCCGTGGCTTAGAAAGGGATGTGTCTTAACTCAGGGAACACATCATCTCGTATGAAAATAGCTGCAAACTCTCCATCCCCAGCTCTGCTCTCCAAATGCCCCAACTCGGGAGCAGCCCACTGAAACAGCCAAACAAAACTGTGAAAGAGGCAGACGAAAAATAAATAAATAAATTAAATAAATAGATAGATAGATAGATAGATAAATAAGGCGGAGTCCCCAGCCAGCGTGTGGTCAAGGTGAACCAGCCAAGAGCCGCTTCCAGCAGCTCACCCTATAGGCAGAAGTATGGACCCCCTTCAGGGTATCGCTCTTTCCTCCGTGGGAACCCTCGTGCTGAAACATGACTGAGGCAGTGTGGGATGCTCCTAGGCACAGCTGCGTATTTACAGGTTTACAGTACAAATAACTCACTCGTCAGCCCAGAGACAGCAAAGGGGATTCATGGGAACAGAAAAGTGCAAATTTTCTTTGCGGGAAGTGAAGGAGTTGACACAACCTCCTTTGGACCAGAGAAATACCAGGGGGTGTAGTACAAGGGATATCTTCCTAAAGGGCCGGGGCTTTGCTGGGAAAAGCCATTTAGCTAACTTACAGCCAAATATAATTTTTAAATTAAAATATTTACAGGGAACCGGGTGCATCGAGGGCTGCATGGAGCAGGACACACTACTGCGGAGGTAGCTGTATCCTAGAGCTGAGGCCTCACACGCCCCAGTGCCATGACACTGTGTTCAGAGTCACTGCCCACGCTGCGTGGGCGCCCACGGCTGGGCTCTCAGCAGAGACCACAGCTCACACACCCACTGAAGAGTTTTCTCTATTCAACGTACACTTTTTCCCTATGAAAATACTCTAATCAGCTTATTGCAGAGGGCTTCTCCTGAATTTTCAGTCCCTGTGTGGACTGCACGGTCAGTCTTTATAGAACAATAAATCCCTTGTTAATTTTTCTTACTGGACCCAAGTTTTTTGAAGAGCTTTTTTCCTTTGGAGAAGAAGCCTCTCTTCTTTTTACTCTGACCAGGTACATCACTGCATTTGAGAACAGCCAGTGATGCCTGCTCTGGACACTGCTCGCCCATGACAAGGCAGGAAGGCGGTAGAGTAGGAGGAGTCGGTGAGGAGTCGCTTTGATCAACAGACCCATCTGGATTTAACTGAGGAGGAAAAAGAGAAAACAAAAGAAAATAGCAGAAGTTAGAGCTGATGAAGGACATCACGCCAACACAAACCCCAGCCAGAGAACCCTGCCCTCTCCCCGCCAGTCTGTCCCTCGCCCTGCAGGGCTCAGCTCTATGCACTTGCAGATCCAGTTAGGACGTTTCCAGTGGATTTAAACTTTTTTTGTACCCACTACCCAGATCCTGCCTGAGTTCAGACATGCCGAAATTTGTTTGGGCTAAGAATAGGACAGCAGAAAAGCCCCACTGAGGACCTGGTGAAAGCTGAAGACGCTGTAAATGAAGCACCTCCTGAGAGCAGGGATGGGTAGATACTGCTGCAGTCACATACGCCTGCTGGCTGCCTGGGCTGGGGCAGCCTGCGGGGCTCCCAGCACACTCCGGGACAGAAGGCGTTAAGAAAAACCCAACCTAGTAAGAACAAGGGCTGTGCAAAACCTGCAGAAGTTCGAGGAGGCTCACTAAGACGAGAGGCTTCTGCAACAGTGGCCACGGTCGGTCATGGTAAGAAGAGAGATGTGGAGTCTCACAAAGCTGCTCAGCATCAGATCTGGTCACAAGAGGGGCAGAAAGCAAAATCTGATGCTCTGCAGTGGCAACAATAATGGAGAAAAAGCTCATGATGGAACAGTACATGGAGAAGTCCTGGATCAAGTGGCACACAGCAACTGACGTGCGTTCCTAAGTCACCTGAGCATTTGAGAGTCTTAATTGGGATCCACAGTCCCAAATGATGTACTGTATGCTGCTCCTTTTGGAAAGGGCTATCGGAAATCAGAAAGCGCCCTAATCCCGGGCTCTGTTTCCTCTTCACAAAATACTAATGGGAGGTCAGTTCCCAATAGCAGCTTTCTTTCCATGATCTCCTCTCGCTGGGTTTAGGTGTCCGGACAGTGACCATTTCTGCTCTGGCAGGGCAAGCTTTCCCAAGAAGCCGCAAAGCTCACCAGGAAAGAGGCTCTGGGTTTCTGACGTGTAGGAGAGCACTTGTCCCACTGCCTTCTCTTCCACACAGCTTTCACAAACCAGCATCTTCCAGGCTCCCAGCTGTACATCCCATCTTGGCATTCCCCAAAACAGAACATGACAGAGGCTGGAGCTGTGCCAAGGAAGAGCATGAAACATCATGCTCTCGTCATCTCTCTGCTCGCGTCCCACTAAGTCAGGGAGAGTCGAGCGCACGTCTCTTAAGGATCTGTAAGCAGCCACAGCTCCAACAGGG
The DNA here is from genome assembly GCF_965231255.1 of Vanellus vanellus. Lineage (NCBI taxonomy): Eukaryota > Metazoa > Chordata > Aves > Charadriiformes > Charadriidae > Vanellus > Vanellus vanellus. The sequence goes on from NC_138924.1 coordinate 721,501, forward strand.
AAGATTTAGTAACAGCGGCAGCAGGATGCTCTGCCTGGGGAGGAAGCATTACTGAAGAGCAAAGACATTAGCCCTGCACAGGAAATGTGGGAGAATCACAGCAGCCGCTTGCAGTTCACTGGCAGCGATCATCGCAGCGGATGCGCTCTGGTCCCGGTCCCGGTCCCCCCCTCTGCCTGGGGAAAGCTGCCGAGTCAAGCAGATGCACAGACATAACGTTACTGCCGTAGGTAGAGCACAACCATACTTTATGTGCTGTGGGTTAGTTTAGTTAAAGTTTCCTGCAGCACTGCTCTAGCACCCCACTGCTGTTTCAGCACCCCACCTCCTGTGTGACGAAGAGCACAAAAAGCGGCTGTGATCTCCCCTCCCCTCACAGGCTGAAGTTATGCTGCTGCATTCCAGTCGCTTCGCTCTGCTGCGGGAAGAAAGCACCTCTGGTACAAGCTGAGCAGAAACCTCTTCTCAAGAGTCACACTCAGTATATGCAATACCTACAAAGTCAGTTCTGAGCAGACAGGAGCAAAGGACTTTTAGGGAGCTCTGTCTTGGTGTGAATATATGACCCCTCTCAACTCCAGAAAGTTGAGAGTCAACTACTGTCTTGCAGCAATCACTTTAAACTGTCTCAGGTGACAGTGCCATCAGACTCTCTCTTACCTGAACTTAAGGTCTCCTGGCTACAGGGACAGAGACGTAACTCCTCTCCACGCCTCTTCATTACAGTAAACAATTCAGCGGCTGATTTTTCCTGAACTCGCGCTCTATTTTCACCTGGAAATCTTGTTCCGCGCACTTTCGGAGGTACTTCTATGACTCTCCAGATATACAGCGCTGTGTTGAAAAGCCAGCTACTGCCAAGGACATGCTGCAGAGGGCTCGATGGCACAGCCCGGCCCTTGTGAAAGCTGCGCTCTGCCTGCAAGCTCCACTCCTCCAACTAATGCTGCAGCATCAGCTGCAATCTCTGTATCGCCTGGCAGCACGCAGGCGCAAGGCGCACGCTTGGTGTTGATGGCCCAAGCACCGGCCAGGTCTGAGAAGTCTGGAAATAAATCTGAATGAATCTAGACGAACCATTTTCAGCCGGTAACGCAAGATTTATGGAGGCAACGAGAAAAAGTAAGCCAGATGAGGATTAACTTGGTAGCCTACTGGGTTAGCTGCGTGCAAAAGTAAGAATCCCGGGGTTCTGCTCCAGAAACTACTTATGCATTGCGCAACGAAGAATCGATAAAATGTACAAAAGCACCGGGGTAACATCAGAAGGGCTCTCACCAACATGCAGCGAGTGATCTCCCCTGTGGAGCCCCAGCCTTGGGCTCTCTGGCTCTGCAGCCCCAAAGGGCGTAAAGCGATGTGAAGTCAGGGCAGCAGAGGCTTGGTGCCCACAAGCCACTGGAAACCATTTTTCTGGCTGAATTGGGACATTTTTAGGGCAGTTCTGAAGTGGCCCAACAAACCGTAGAGAATTTCTCCTGTAGAGCTATGCACGAAAGACTGCACGCAAAATGAGAGGCAGGTACGTTGGCCTACTCGCAAGTGTCACAATTATTTACTGTAACAAGGATACCACAGTATCAACGTCATTATCAAATATCCAACAGTTAATAGGAAGTTTCCTGTCTTTGTGGCCGAAAGTCCTGCTGATTCCCAGCTGTGGTATACGATGCCCGGGCAGATTTCCACACACAGAGGCACTCTCACACACAAGCATGGGGAGATATTCTCAGAGGTCTGTATGTGGCAGAAAAAGCAACAGAACAAGTTCACAGATTCATCTGGTAAGAGACAAATGATACTAAAATTAGGGTTTCTTCCCCAAGGGAAACATGAAGGAAAAATTGCTCTGTCAAGATCCTGATAAAAGCTACTACTGTTGATAAACAGAAGAGTCATGTTAATTTTCAGGTGGCGGTTTTCAGTGCTGTCTCAGGTATTCTTCAGTTGTGCAATTTCAGGAAAACAATGTTTGAAATTAAGAAAAACACAGATCTCCTCCCACTGCCCCCCAAAACAGGGGTCTCCCCCCCCCCCCCCAGCCCCAGAATTGTTTCTTTACATGCTATCAGACAGAACAATTATCCACACAAGGTTGGTTTTAGGGACTAAACGTTAGTACTTTCTTAAGTTGACGGTGTGCGAGGATTTTTCAGGAGTATACTCAGGAAAGGGCAAAATCAAGAAGAAAAAAAAACCCACAGGCTGAACATGGGGTGTGCTCAGCCTGAGCGAGATCCTGCGTAAGCTAAACGAAGCTTTGGCTGTTGACGTGCTTGAACAGTGGTACAACAGCCAGGCTGAATTACAAAGCAGGTCTTTTCCGAACCTCAACATCCAGCACAGTCCCACCACGGTTCCCAAAACCACCAGATAATTGTTCCAAACAATTGCACTTCAGGTGCCGCCCAGATCACGGCCTGTCTTTAATACAGAACCAATCTGGCAGGTAAAGGTCTGCCACCAGAGGATTTGAAGCTGGACTTGCTAGCAGAACCCCAGACCAGCCTGTCAAACTACAAGCAAGAAAAGGAGTGAAGTGCAGGTGCAGGACCCTTTAATACGCTAGGCTGGGTGGGAGATTGAAGAGGTCTTCTCATACAAACTTACATGGTTGCTCTCTCTCTCTATGTATCATTCATATCTATCACTGGACTCTTCTCTTCCTCATTCTCTGAAGAAAAGAACCGTCACGGGTGCATAATACGGGCAGAAATAAATACATGAAATTAGAATCAAACACTTTCTGAAGGTGCTTTACAATCAGTCTTTGACAGAAACCGCATATTACTGAGGCAAAAATATTCGACAGCCGCAGCATTAAAGCAACTGCTCTAAGTTGGTGAACATGAGTGTTTCAGGGCCCTAACTTGTGATCGTAACTTCTTGGATACTCCTCTTCGTGCTGTATTTTTTATTGCTTAGTCTAATCCCCAAATGTTGTCAGTTTGAAAGTTAAACCGCTTCACCTTTTTCAGTTGCCAGCATTTTAAAATTTACTCAGAAATAATTCAAAATGATCCACCTTCCCCAGTTCAATTTGGAAAGTAAATTGGCCTTATTCTCAGGCCTTCGGTGTAGCAGTGAAGAGAAGAGAGGTGTGAAGAACAGAGAGGGTGAAAACACCAAATCCAAGAAGTTACAAGCGATTTAAAAAAAATCACTCACGATCATGCTGGAGAAGCTTCTGTTAAGATTGGAACTACCTTTAATACAAGTCCAAAGCTCTGCCGTGATACCGTGGTGCATACGCGTGCCCCCTGACGTGTGAGGTCAGGCTGGGACTGGCAGATTTGATGGGAGTCTGGTTTGCCACGTTCTCTTTCAGAATATTCAAACAACACTTCTCTAGAAGCTGCCGCGCATCTTTTGCCTTTGGTGATTTTTTGCATACCCCCCTCTCCCCACATCCCGAATAGCGGCTGCAAAGGTGTTTCTGTTTGTGTTGTATACGCCAACAACACACTTCAACAAGCAAGTTCCTCAAGTGTGCGGAGTGAGTGTGTTGGTGGAGTTTGGAAAGCCCCAGGCACGGCTGTATCACTGTGAGAGTTCATTCCAGCTCTGGGATGGCCCTTAGAATATGTGCGTCTTACAGGAGGAGGTCTTCCTTCTGCCTTACCCATCAGGTGTTCTGCCCATAGGTAGGGATGCTGCGATTGCTGCGACAGAGCCAAAAACTCAGTGGGGTCAGGTTCTGTCTCTCCTCGGTAATCACTACACATACTCAAATGCATGTATGTAACATATGTGTGTATATAAATGTATGCATGTAATACAATCTTGGGTACAAGCAGGGTAAAACGTACTGCTTTTAAAAGAGGGCAAACATATTTGGAAGCTGGTTAGATAGATCTGGATTGCAAAGCGCAAGCAGGAGGCAGGAGTGCACACAGGTAGAGCGCTAAGCCAGAACCCCCCCGGGGCAGGCGAAGCAGGGAGGCAGCAGGACAGGAGGCAGTCTGTCACTACACAGAAGCAGCCAACACAAAGTCAGGACTAGACAGTTAATGTGGATTCCCACTGATATAAAATTGGCTTAATCACCACTGAATTTTCCAAGTCCCCAGACTTCAGACTACAAAGAAGAGCAGCCCATGGATCAGCCGAGTACCAGAACTAGCAAATCGATCCCGACCCTAAGGCAACAGCTTCCTGCTCTGTGGACCCAAAGCCAGAGCCAAGGCAAGGCTCTGTTGGATCTCTGGCAGAGAGAAGCAGAGACAAATGGAAAGCTCTGTAGGACAGGCAAGTCTGAAATATAACTATATTACATGGGTTGGTTTTATCACATTTGAAAGGCATTTCTGTCAAAAAAAAAAAAAAAGCACGTCTATTTTATATGGGTTGTTTTTATCACATTTGAAGGGTACTTCTGTTGAAAAAAAAAAAAAAAAAGGTGTCATGAACCCTAGGAAAAAAGCTTACAGCCTTGAGCATGCAGGGATATCTGGGCCAAACTGCTGTGACCAGGGGAACAGTCACCCACTGCTGAACCCAGCACCAGGAGAAAGCGGAGAGGAAAGCGGAGCAGCCACAAGCTGCAGGGCAGCAAGCGGGATCAGCTCGTGCCGCCAGCTGAGCAGCAGAGCAGACAGGACCTTGTTACCCTGTGAGGTCTGCGACAAAGCCTGGGACACGGCAGGTCAAACTGGCTTCACAGTTTCCTCACCAGTAAAACAGAAGAGGGGGACACAAACAGGAATACTGGAAATAAGGGTGGGTTTGTTGCATATGTTACCCTATTTATCAGCCAAGTTACTCTCTTTTACTCGCCCTTAATAAAACACCATTAGCTAAGCCAAACCCTTCAGAATTCAACCTGTATTAATTTTACTGGTTCACATCTCCTTTGGCACCCTCTATTCCAACAGATGAGTGATTTGGAAAGAGTAAATCATTTTGAGACAGAAACTAAAGAAGGGAACCCACTCTGAACGCTTGTTTCCCCCTGGGAAAGTTAGACCCGTGTAACCTCAGGGTTCTTAAACCCTGGCAGGAACAGCTTATTAACCAGTGATTCCCCAGCATGGACCAGCACGTATGGGCTGGGAGGAACGGGACTGAGTATGCTAAGCAGGTAAGCACAAAGGGACCCAGACAACTTCTGAGTTTAGAAGATGATCCAGCAAGCTACCACAAACCTTATTTCTGAGTCAGGCCTGCCACCTGCTCTTCATAAGAAGGCACCAAGGCGGTAGTGCAGAGCCTGTGCCCACAAAGCCTGAACTGCCTGGAAGCAAGAGAAGGGGCTGCAGGTGAAGCCTATGGGACATCAGGCAGCATTCGAAGATAGAGATGGGAGGTGGGTACAGAGAAAAGGAAGAGCTGAGCACAAAAAATAGGACAAGAAAGGCCGCAGAGAGCAGGAAAGCTAGGGTGGCACCAGTGGAGGATTCAGGGCCACATACTTCCTTAAGGACTGGCTCAAAACCAGCCTGGCCCTGCTCTTACACTTTTAAGTGTCTGGCACCACTTCACAGTGCCAATAACCTCCCAAGAAGAATGGAAGGTTGAGCACATGTGAGCTGGGACCAAGCTGTCTCTCTCCCTGCCTCCCACTCTCTAGAATGGCACAGCATATGAGGTCCAGGAGTGACCAGGGAGGCACTACACTTTTGGCCTCACCCACTGAGGACTGACTGAATCTGGCAGATGACCTAAATCTCCCACTTAAGCATTTGTTTCAAGAGTATCAGCAACATAATGCAAGGAGTTAGCTCAACCTTTGAATTCCCTGCATCCGTGGGATGCTTTCAAAGCCTTAGGATCCATCCCACGGATCTGTTTGGGAAACTCCACAACGTGTTTTGACTTTATTTGGAAGCACCTCAGACTGGATTAAGATATATCTAACTCAGGATGGGTGGAAGAGCATTGGTGTCTGGGTGTCAGTAACTCCAGAACTCTTTGGCATGGATATGAGCACATCTGAGGAATTTCATGTGTCTGAGGTCGAACTGCTTTGCTTGCAGCAGGATTTCACCATTGACCTTTCTGTGGATCTAAAGAATTTGCTGATAGGACCTGGGATGCTCTTTGCTCACCTGACCATAATGAGACTGAGGCCCCAGTGCATGTTGTTGCTTTGTGTCTCTTTTTTGCACCATAGGTGCTCTTCAAGCTGCTAGCACTCCCCTCTAAACTTTCGAGCGTCTCCCATGGGATGAACCAAGCCGCATGCAATAATTCAAATGATTCCATCAGATGCTGCATGCGGTGCAACGCCCGATCTCCAGCCACATCACAGTCTGCATGTCTGTACTATGCAGAGTCACACAATCTTACCTGGCTCTCAGCACTCAGTGGAAAAGCTTCTTTATCTTTCGAATGAATTTCCTCAACCATGCCTCCATCCGAAGTTACAGCTTCCAAGAAGTTAGATGGGACAAGCCCTCTCTGTTGGTTCAACTCTCCCTGCAAGATCAACGTTCATTTCTCACATCAGGTTTCCTGGCTGATGGAGAAATAACAAATAGAGGAGCCATCCCGTGCAGAGATGGTTAGGCTGTGGTCTGAGAGAAACCCAGGAACACACTCATGTTGGAAGGATCCTCAGCAAATTTCATGACTCACATTCTGGCTTAGTTGTGGGACAATTCAGAGTGCAAAAACACAGAGGAGAGTAAAGGAAGAAAAAGTGGCAGCAAGCCATGACAAATGTCTTCCAGCAACAGCTCACTTCTACAAACTCAAAAAATTTCCACTGCTACCCCAGACGCAACTGGAACACGACTGTGCCACAGGCTTTCTAAAGGCATTTGATTCACTCTGGTATTTATTTATTTTTTTAAAGAATGAGGTACTAGGTAATGCCTCTAGGTATTGTCTCTGTGCTCGCTAAGGTCCAGAGCTGCAAACCAAGTTTGGCTGTATTCTTAAAAAGTTGTCTCCAGTCCGAGAGCAGGTGGTTGGGTGAGACAAAAAGCACCCCAGCAATGTTGTTTGGCCAACACTAAAAGAGAGGTCAAACAAAACATGCACAATGATCCCCTCCAGACCATACCTGGAGCTGAACCTCAACTTTGATGTGTTACACTGCTTTCTGTGCAGGAAGAGGTGGATGCAAGGGCCAAGGATCGTGTCCAGCACACAGCTCGCTGGCAGGCATAGTCCCCAGTAAATTAAACAGATAGCAGTGCTTGTTGAAGTTGATACACTAAGTGTGGCCGGTCGGGGGTCATCATGCATTTTTATTCATCTGTTACCATGTCAGCCTCCTGCCCTGGATGAGACCACATGTCTGAGTGCTTGGAGACAAATCAGCTTATAGCAGATGCTGATTCAGCTGATGTATGTACAGAAAAATGCATCTTAGGCTTTAGGAAACCTGCAGTCAAGTTATGCCAAGACAAACAGAACCATTTGGATATTGGGTTTACAGGAGGAGCATGGACTGCCAGAAACAATCTGCCCTGCACTAAGCAGATATGGAATTACTTTTTTCCAAAAGCAGAATATTTTGTTCCCTGATTTCTGTTCTCCTGCCACTAGATGGACTCCCACGATTTCAGATGTAGCCACAGGACCTTCCCAACCCCTGTAACTTACATAATAGAATCCATCATCGTCCATGGACCCAAACACAGTGATAATGTCCCCTGCACTGAAAGTCAGTTCAGCCTGCAAAGAGCAAGAGACCAATGGTCACAGGAGAAGCACTGCCTGGAATCACTCAGCAGAAACACAAGGTCACCCAGAGCTTCTTGCACAATCTCACCACGAGGGGGGTAGGCCACTGTCTTAAGACTTGCAGGACCAGGACACAGAAGAGCAACCAAAGTGAGCAACTGTGGTATTCGGTGCTAAGGAAGCATTTCATAAATTAAGACAAGAGCAAAGCCTGTTTCTTAAACCAACTTTGAAAGGCTTCAGAATATTATCTACCACCTGTTCTGGAAAGGTATGTTGAGAACAAGCTGAACAAGCATGAGAAATACCTTTTGTTTCTTTAAATATAAGTACTAAATCCTGCTCCTTTGGATGAGCCTGTTCTGTATGCAACGCTCAGGGATTAGTCACTAGCAGGAATGTGTACGAACGGGAAGATATGACCTGGAAACAGAACATTACTGCACAAAACACGTGACCCTTCACCGTCAGATCCATCTGTCCTGTCAGCCACCCCAGCATGTGCTCCATGGAGCACAAGACTGAAGGACAAAGGTCTAAGTAGTCTCTTCTAGTGGAAGAAACTGCCAGGTTACAGCAAAAAAAAAAAAAAAAAAGCTGCTAGCTGCTCTAAGATAGAAAAAGTGGAGTCTCCAAACAGGCCATGTCCCACCCAAGACACACGGGCTTTATATGCACTTCACAGAGCATTAGCTGGAAAGGAACTAACTTTAATATATTTACCTTATTACATCCCTAGTACTCAATTTATCTCTGGAGGCTGCAGGTTTCTCCTGTTGGCTGTGAATTATTTTGTTCTAGCAGAAAGACACTTGTAAGGAACTTCACTCAGACATATGGAACAGCACAGCTGATCCTAACGTCTTGGTGCAAGTTCACAAACAGCACTGCACCCTTCTAGCAAAACAGGCAACCAAATTTTCTGGCAGTGGGAATGGGGCGCACCTCCAACAATGCAACAGAACTGCACCAGCTCCTTTCAATAGTTGGACCTCTGTTCACAGGGAGGGCTCTAGGAATACCAAATCACTGCAAAAAATACTCATCTTGTTGACAAAGGCTCAAAAGTGTTCTTTGGCCAGATGTATGAGTACCTACAGATGCTGGTTGATACATCTCTCACTGTATCTCTCCCAAGCTAATCCACCATCCCTAAAACATTCTGTCCTCAGAAGCAGGCTGTTGCTCATGAGACACCCAGTTTGGGAGGCAAGCATTACCCGAACTGTGCAATCTCTTGGCCATACACTCCTTTCTGGATGTAAACCCCATGTTTATGTTTGCTCAAGGCAGACTAACACTGCCATGGAGGAACAGAGAACAGAGCATGTTCTAATTTAGAAAGTTTTGGTTGGTTTTTTTTTTTTTTTGCAGAAAGGATTCTGCATTGCAATCTTTCCACCTGAAACAGACTTATCCACAAAAATACTGTTTGGATTATATGTAGGGATTGCCTGAAAAGAGGACGACTCCATTAAATTGGAACTAAGTCTTCTTGCTTGTACAAAGACCTACGTAGGTAGGTAACACAAAAGACTTGCTCCAAGACGTGCTCACCTGAAGTATCAGAAGTCCATTCACACTCTTAAGCAGGTGGGTGCTCTGGATCAGTTGCTGACAGCAGGTGCTGCTTCCTCCCGCCCCAGAACTGCTAAATCCTGTCTAAGCACTAGAGGATGCTACGAGGCCGCGAGATGCTCACATAGTTTCGCTTGAGACACATATTGAAAATCATTAGGGGTATGTTGCTTCATATGCTTCACAGATAACTGAACACTGTTATCAGAGAATGCATGAGAGAACTTATCAGCAAACTACATTTTATGACTTCAGCCAACCCCTTTTAGCAGTTATATTACCAAGCTATAATCATCTTGGTTTTGACCAAAACTCTAAGTGTCCTGGGACAGAAGTGAAAAGAGAGAGGAAAAAAAAACCTATAAGAGGAGTGAGCAGGTGGTTGTTACCTCTACGTCTGCATTTGGAGAGCTCTCCTTAGGGTTATAGTCAAAGACAGCCACCATACTTCGAGGGGTCAGCAGTTCAGCTTCAACATCCTGATGCTTCTGGCCTGCAGGACAAAAATAAAGCAAAATATCCTGAGCTGGAAGTTCTAAGACAAATCCCAAATCACAGCAACTCCTTCACTGTTCTTGGAATGGACTGAGCAAACAGAATACGAGGGGGAAATTGAATGGAAATCGATTGGGAAGAGGCCCCAGGTAAAGCAGTTTTCTGATCTCCTGTATCACCTTCACAAGCACAGAACTGGGGAGATGCCCTCATTCCAGCATCCTGGTGTCCTGCCTATATATACAGGAATATTTTATTTTATGGTTCCTATTTATACACACACACACATAACACACACAGAGGGCAGCAGTCTCTTCACAATGTCTCAAACGGACATTTCCAATCATTCCACGCAATGCTCTGCTATCGAGCTAAAAATTTTATCCTCCAAGTGCCAGGGGAACAGCAAGAGCCCTGGACAGCATCGGCTGGCAGCCCAGCCACAGCAGCACAGAGCTCAGCACAAAGGGGCCTCATCGTCCAGGGAACACGCTGCATTTTCACAACCACATGCCTGCTCAGCCCCATTACTTACAGACCTGCTCTGAGTCTACAAAAGTGAAGTCTGGTGTTACAGAAAACACACATTGTCCAATCCTTCATCTTACGCATTTAATTGTGGCTTCGGGTCAACATTGGATGGGTTAGCAAGGGGCTTGCAGGCTTGGCCTCTCTGGACATCAACAGATGATTGTGCGAGCACCCCCTCAAGTGACCTTGGATTTTAAGGACTGCAGCATCAGAGGAGTAAGAGATTTCCCTGCTCATCCAAAGCACAACCATGCATGCCTTCCACATTCAAACACCCCCTGTTTAGTCAAAAACCACTGCACCCACTACTAAATAAAAGAACTAAACCTCTTCTTTCCTGAGAATGACCATTTTCTTCCAGTGCTCTAAAGGAGCACTGCAGGATCCTGCACCAGGTCTTGACTGCAAAATGTGTCTGTATTACGATCGTGCAAATGTACCAACCCTCTTCTCATAGTAAGAAAGAGCAATTCTCACCTGGATGAGACTTGTACTTCTCCTGTTTATCCAGCCCTGCTGAGGGAAGAAAACGTCTCATCACTGAGAGTTCATCTTTCAACAGTGACCACACGACACAACTGACAAACGACCATAAAAAGAACAAAGACCAAGGCAGCAAACAACAGAAGCAAACTGTTCATGCAACTCAAAGTCTACGCCAGTAACCATGACTCAGGGACGTAACAGGAAGCAGAGGTCAAGCTCCAAAACTATAAAAGACACCACTGTTGTTAAAAACTTAACACCAGCACAGGGATGGGCTCTCTTTCCACTTCCTAGCAGTCGTACAGAGACAAACATCTGAGGGTCCTGTAAGCAAGTAGTAAAAATTCAATGCAGTTTGTAATCCTATCGCAAAAATCAAAGAGGAAGCAGTGGGTGACACAGACCTTTCTTGGAGCGTCTGGGTTTTGGAGGAGGGACGGTTTGGCGGCGTGGAGGTGGAGAAAATGTGCCATTTCCTTAATAAAAATCCAAAAAAGCAAATAAATAGACAAGAGAAACAGACAGTGAATGGAAAGTGCAAAGCATCTTGAAGAGTGAACAAGCAACAGAGTAGCATGACATGCTTCCCCTGGGAAGCAGACACCGTGATTTCTATGGGCAAAGCCCAAATCTCCATTTCTCGTATGTGGACTCAGATGAGGCATGATCCACATCCCAAATACACAGAAATCCACATTGTATTTATGCCCATTAGCCATACCACACTGCACATCGGACAAACTTTGCTGCACTTTATCTTTCAGAAGCAGCATCATAAGGATAAAATAAAACCTTGTACCATTAACACCTGAAAAACGCCAGGTGAAGTGCACCCCATCAACTCACTCAGGTGGGAAGGGATCTGGGCAGGTCTCTAGGTAAAGCTTCTGCACTTAGCAGGGTCAGCACTGGACGAGTCCGCAGATGATCCTGCAGAAGGAGTTCCCAGACCAACCCCTCCAAGGCATTTTCTTAGTTACGAGGCTGTAACATGGGTTTATGGCAGCAGGGAACAGCTGCCTAAGGAAACAAGGTTTACTCTCTGCATGCACGCACGAGGTATGTCTTTTCCACTAGCACCGTCCTCCTGAAAACCTTCAAACCCACTACGTTTCATCAAGTCTCAGAGCTATTAAGTCCCTTTATTCTTCTGAGAGTATGCAGTGGGGCAGGGGGCAGAAAGTCAGGCTGAGAGTTGGGGTTGTTCCCTGGAGAAGAGAACGCTCCGGGGAGACCTTACTGCGGCCTTCCAGTACCTAAAGGGGCTCCAGGAGAGCTGGGGAGGGACTTTTTACAAGGGCATGTAGTGACAGGACAAGGGGGAATGGCTTTAAACTGGAAGAGGGGAGATTTAGATTAAATATTAGGAAGAAATTTTTCACTTTGAGGGTGGTGAGGCACTGGAACAGTTTGCCCAGAGACATCGTGGAAGCTCCATCCCTGGAGGTGTTCAAGGCCAGGCTGGATGGGAATATGAGCAACCTGGGCTGGTGGGAGGGGTCCCTGCCTATGGCAGGGGGTTGGAAAGAGATGATCTTCAAGGTCCTTTCCAACCTAAACCACTCTGTGATTCTATGCCTCCATGATTCTATCCCCATAGAGACAAAGGCCACCACAGGCATCCAGCCATCTCTGGGCACCAGAGGATACATGCAGGAGAAACACTATAAATGTCCTAAGTGTGAAAAAAGCCTTACTCAACTCTCTTCTCTCCCTAGACATGAGAGGCCAAAGGACAAACACCTACCAAAAAAATCACACAGCCACAAAGTAAAAGCAACAGGTTCCTTTGACCCCTGCGCTCCTCAGGATCAACGTTCCAGAGACCCACATTTAAGAGCTGGGGAGCAGCAGCCCCTTTGCTTCTGGGGCTGGATACTGGGTCTCACCGCAGAGAAATGGAAAGATGTTTGATCCCTCCTCTTTTTTTTTTTTTTTTTTTTTTCTTTTATTGTTTTTCCTCCACTGCCTGTGAGAGGCAGTGGAACAGCTCAGCCAATGTCAGGGTTTACCTTAACCTCTCTGAGCAGCCATCAGGCCCACACTTGTGGTGGTTTACCATGCTGAACTGGTGGGGAAACAGTGGCCAGCCAAAACAAGAACTTCCTCTTGTCTCAACAAATGGAGCAGGTCAAACAATTGCCACTGGTAGCAGAGAGCACACTGAGAGGTGCAGGATGAGAGATGGGAGGGAAAAGGGACAGGCACTGGGACACCAGTGTGTTGACAGCAGTCTCGGGGCAGCTCAGAGCCACTGAACTGCAGCCTAACTCAGCCCGAGCTGTGATGGCTGCACGTCCCAGGGAAGGTTCCTCTCCTCTGTGTGCACGAGTGGGAAAAAAGAGGAAAGTCTCTGCAATACATAAAGCATGGAACAACGCGCTTCAGGGAGTGAGTAAGGAGCAGCCCAAGGACCAGGTCTGCTCCTTATACACTCCTGGCTGCCCACCTTGCTGTCTCACACCCTTCCTTCCCCCTCCCCACAAGTTTCTCCCCATCTTTCTCCATTCCCAAGTCACAGATTCTCCCACCCAAGAGCAGGGTCACCCCTATGGGTTCAACTGAAGACTCGCAAAACAGGGGAAAGAACACAGAAGTGAAAGCTCTTCTTCACATCCTTCAGCTGCTCTTCTTACTTTTTTGTTTCCCCTTTTCTAGCGAGGATCAGCCGTGCTCACACTCCGTGCTGAGTTCACAGACATAACACCTCAAGCACAGGAGCAGCCTCAGCAGCTGGAAATGCAGCCTCGGGCAGCGCTGCGCTGCTGTAGAGTCAGGTACAAACTGAGACCTCAGAACACCTGCCTCCCTCATCCCTCGAGACCTCCCTGCCTGCTACGGCAGCAGCCACTAAACAAGCCTTCAGGTCCTGGCGACCAGCCCTAGGGGGGCTGCACTGGCCACACAGCTCGATAGCACGACTGAGCTTTCCGCATTTCAGCGAAGAAACACGCTGACAATAGCACAGCACACACATAAAGAGAAGATACAGTACCTATGCTCTCCATCGGTGTGTCGGCAGGCAGGAACCCCTGCTTTAGGAGCTGCTTCTTGATTTCATTATTCTCCACCTGGACTTCTGATACCATGTTGCAGGGAATGTACCCCTCCCTTCCTGCACATTCACCCCTGTAAAAGCCATCAGCGTCCTTGTCTCCACATACCTGCAGGGGAAAAGACAGGCCAGGGACTGAGATGCGCAGAGAAAGGAGAAAGGGAAGCCAAGAAAACGCCCCAGATGAAGGAAGCTCTGCCTGCCAAGGTTTATGCTGTCCCTGGAACGTCAGATGGATCCATACAGAGTAGGAGACATTCACTAGGGTGTGCTCTTACTTTCAGGATCTGTCCCTCCTTAAATGGGAGCTCCTCTTCCGCTGCATCGGGGTTAGGAGACATAGAAACGGGATCGTAGTCAAAGAGAGCCACAAATATCCTAATGCCATCATCTTTACCAGAGGTTTCTGAAGCGGTGCTCCTCGGAGGACCTGTGCGCAGACAGGGGACACAGCAGAGAGGACGTCAGCACCATTCCCCTGCCATAGCCCTGCACGGCTCAAATACTGCCTACCAGCCTCTCCCCTGCCCCTCCAACAGCCTCCCTCCCTGCCGCTGCCCAGCTCTCTCCTCCTTGCCACTCACCTGGGCTAGAGAGCAAAGGTTTCTGCATTTGGCTTCTTCTTACGCTCTTGTTCCCTCTTCTGCTGGGAGCCTGCCAGGCGGCCGTGCCGGGCAGCTCCTGGCCCCTAGGGTCTTTATTACCGGACGCCTGCAACAGGAACCACCAGAGAGTTAGTAGCAGCCTCTGCCTTCCCACTCGCCTGCACAGCGCTCAGCCCAAATGCACTCCACAAAGAGCAGCGCATCCAAATGCAACATTCCTCTTCGGGGACACTAGAGCTGAAAATACCAACGGAGTTGGCAAACAAAACTAAATACAGGCAGGCACCCTGCCAGGCACCAGTGACGATCCCCTGGGTGAGCGTGAGGATGCAGGAAAGGGCATTTCGAGGGGAGGCAATGACATCACGGTCATCATCTACACAAAGCTTTCACAAATCAGCTTATTTCACCAGGGATTTTCATTTGGGTCCCACAGCCTCCTGCCGTGGGGAGGAAGACCCAGTGCGAAAAGGAATACTGCATCGGTGACACTCGGTCAGTTAGCAGGAAAAGCAGAAGCAGCTAATACAAGAAAAGCCACGGAGCAGCACAGAACTACAGAATCTCTCAGATATTCTTCCAGACAATCCTAGAGGAGGGTCCTTTCTCTGGACAACACTGAACAAAGCAAGATACAGGCAGGCCAGGGAAGCAGAGGGAAGCTAACGCCACTGCAAGCTGCTTCAAAGCCAGAATAGGAAAAGTCACCCAACCCTTTTGTGCAAGGAGGTGCTACGTATCCCCTTCGAAGGATGTTCGAGCCTCCTTCTCCAGCCAGGTGACTTACAGTCCAGCTCCCAGCCCTGCTCCTCAGAACTGCTCTCACATCTCAGTGCTTCCTTCTCCTGGCAGAAGAATTGCAGGCGTCTGCTTGGAGACCCAGCCCACTCCATATTCTGCTCTTCCATCATGTCCAGTCTGGTCAGGTCTCTTCTGCCATCCATGTGGGCAACCTCAGATTGATTGGAGCAATCACTCCAGTCCCCCTGGCAGCTCTGGGACCTTTCTGACCACAGCCTGCTCTCAGGGGGCGATGCACAGGTCGAATCCTGATCGTCTTCTGAGTCATATTCAATGTCTATTTCCAGGCTCCTGGTGCTGGAGCAGTGTGTTGCCATCACAGCAGGTTCTGCAAGCCCTGAAACTGCCACTTTCCTGTGGGTTTTCCGTAAGGTGCCTTGTCTGGCACGACTGTACATATCAAACCCCTCCTTACCACCAGCACTGCTCACAACATTCAGCTCTTCCCTGAGGCTAGGAGCTCTGTATAACCCGCCTCCCATCTGGCTGCAGTTGCCCAGCAGACGACTGCAGTGCTCCGTTAAATCGTTCTGTCTCTTCCTACCCATCTCAGACCGACTCCGGATCTTCTCTCGATAATTATTTCCCTTCTTCTTGCTCCAAGCAGGACTTGCCCCAATCCCAGACTTTGAATCATTCTCCTGGTAGCCCCAGTTCCAGTTTGCCTTCTTCTGACTCCAGGCCAGCTGGCCAAAGGCGGGATTCACATGGTCAGCATCCCCTCTGCTCTCCTGAACACCGTGCTCCTCCCGCGGAGTCTGAGCAGATAGATCTGTGGAGGTATTACTCCCATCTGCCTTTAGAAATGGCTCCTTGATGTTGAGAGGCTTCTCTGTCTTTCCTGAATGGTAGGTAAGTGTTTCCAAGGAGTCTTGAGGGTCTGCCTTTTCCTCCACAACACACTTCTCATCCTCATCTTCATCCTCATCCTCAGTCACTTCAGGAATGCTAAACAATTTCTTGCTGTGGTTCTTCTGAAGTGGAAGCTCTAGTATCCTCTCCAGAATCTCCTCATCGCTGTCAGTATCACAAAGATCCATCTGTACCCAGCCCCCGAGAAAAGCCACAGCCAGGACAAGCAAAGAAAAAAAAAAAAAGAAGAGAGGAAATAAACATTAAAAAGAGAGGCAAAGTTACAGCTGATTCCCTCCCAGCACAGCAGTATGGAGCGGCGACGGTGGTCTGCAGCGAAGCAAGGGTAGGAAGCAAAAGAGAGCAATGGGTCTTCTGGCAAAAGACAATCGGATGAACTAGCAATGCAGCGGAAAGCGAGAAAGGCCAATGCATGGAAGAGCTCCCTCCCAGCCTCTGCCTCTACACACACAACAATCTGCAGCACCATTCATCCTGCCCACTTGATTCCCCCCACAGCTTCAGCATCCCAAGTCTGGGATGGCAGGGCAGAAGAGGCACAGTTCCTCAACGGCCACTGACTGCACGTTAGGAGCTGGTTGGGTTCCCCCCTCCCCAGGGATGAGTCTTACAGCACGAGGACCTACAGTCCTCCCTCACACTGAACAGAAGGAAGTGACCCTGTGCAGCAAGACACCTCTTGGAGATGTGGCTGCTACGGGAGGACCTTCCCTAGGCCCTTCCCATCATCTGTCAAGGTCCAGCTCCACACCAGTTTACTGTCTGCAAATCCAGCTGAACAGAGCTGCCACAAACACACATGAAAACCCTTCACCTCAAAAGGGGTCACACAGACTTGTATTTCACTTGCAGCTGGGTAAAAGCCTACCAGGTTACATATAACTTCTGGGAAAACACTGATGATTTTTAAAATTTGTCTTGGACCAACTGTAGAATTTATGTTTTGTCTTTTACTACATTTATACTAAAATAAAAAGGTAGAATCCCAGATGCACAGTGTAATTTAGGTTGGAAGATACCTCTCAAGGTCTCTTGTTCAATTTGCCTGACAATTTTTATCACGACGTGTTCTAAAAACATTTACAATAGTTTACAAAGCATATGTAGCTATTGACGTTTTAAGCTACAGGCATGAGCAGGCCTGCTCGGAGATAATTAAAAACTGAACCGCAGGGGGGAGGGGAGGGAAAGCAGTATAAGCTGCTTATTGATTATTCCAACATCCATAACTTTTTCCAAGCAAAAGCTGGTCTTGAATTATATTTAGAATTGGTTGAAAGGGCCTCCAGAGGTCTCCAGTTCAATCTCCTAACTGCAGCAGGACTGTTGTCAACAGTAAATCAGCGTCTCTGCTTAGCTGAGGCTTGAAAACACCAAAGAATGGAGATCCTCACTTCTCTGGGGACCTCTCCCAAGGCTGCACCACCCATCTGGAAAGAAGTTTGTATTCATCTCCACATGAACCTCCCAAATAACAACTCGTGACTGCTGCCTCTTTTTACATCATCTGCCACGAACTAGAAAACTTCGTCTCTTTCATCCTTTTAACCATCCTTCAAATAGTTGTAGACAGCTACAAGATCTCCCGCTAGCCTCCTCTTTGCCAGACCAAACAAGCTCAGCTTCCTCAAATTCTCTTTACGGACATGTGCTCTAGGCTCCTACCTTGTTAGCGCCAATTACGAATATGCAGAATGTATAAATGCAGCCATAAAATAAGTCCAGTAGACTTATTTTAGCTGTTTACAAAGTTGTGGCTTTCACTTTTGAGTTTTAATAGAATAAATGGCTTCAGAAATTAAACAACTTATTTGAGGTTAAACATTTTAAAAGCAGCACACCTCCATTCTTTCATCCCTCAAATCCTGAAAGAGTTGACCGAGGAGTCTTGAGATATCCCAAAATGTTACTAAATACGCAGAATCCTAGAGAAGAGCCCTGCTGGGACCTGGCCCGCTTCAGTCACCATCTTCCTTCACTCTGCAAGGCAGTGTTGGGAGCTCTGTGCCCTGAAGCTTCCTGCCCCTGATGCCCTCTCCCCATTCAGCAACTTGTCATGCTCACACCCTAGATTTGTCACTGCCAGAACGGAAAACAATCACTTTATCAGGTCAAGAAGCACCACTTTGCTCAACTCAACAGGATGTGCGTGGGGTTTTGCCGTTTCTTTTTCAGAAAAAAAAAAAAAACAACAACAAACAACAAAAAACCCCCAAACATTCAGGCCAATAAGCATACAGGAAAAAGAGACAAAGAATGGCATTCTTGACTGTTCTTATTTCCTCTTTTCTCTTTCCAGGGAAACTGGTTTTCTTCCATTTTGTTCCAGTGCAATCCCAACAACTGGAAGCTCTTTCAACAACTCCTTCCCAGGCAGCCCCAGCATCTCCAGCCACCAGGCTCGCCTGCGGCTCCTGACAGGCTGCGCTGCAGGTCCAACCTCCCCACCTGGGAAGCAGAACCCCCTTCAGAAGGAGAAAAGGAGCGGCAGAAAATTTATTCCAGAACCATCGCACTGTCTGGTACTGACCATTTAAGCTCACCAGAGCCATCCCATCCGTGCTGCAGCCTAGCAGCCACACAGGTCAGCATCAACGAACCACAGGTGTTCCTTGGTCACACACACACAAAAAAATGAGGGCGCTTTCTTGCTATATGGGCACACCATATTTCCTGCAAATCTTTCTAATTTCTCATTCAACCTCAATACTTTCCTTCATGCACATTCATCTCAACTGCCATAACTCGTATGATTACACACCGCTTTCCAGTCATGCTGTTTTAAGCACGTTACCTGTCACAGATGCATCAAACGCACTAACTAGCTTTACTTTCCGAACTTGTAACATGAATTAACATGATCGCTCACAGTTCAACTCAACCAGTACTTCCTCACTTGCAACACGTGAACTGCAAATCCACGGCCCCGCTCCTACAAGCCATCCATCCCTACCCAGAGCACCAAGGCCCGAGCAAAATAACCTGCCCTAAGTTATTCACGTTCAGGAGTGCTTGCAGGACTGAGGCCTCAAAATATTACACGTCTGGTTTGCCTTGGGAGAGAAGGTGGGTTGGCACAGGACCAACAGATGGGTGGACTTCACAGATTCCTATGTGCTCACTGTTTATATCTCTGTTAAAAACTTGATCAATAGGATTGATTTTTAACCCTGGGTTCTAAAGTTCACGTTACACTGTGTGTTTTTCCAACTAATTAAACCCCGGGTACGTTCATTACATGTAATCACCCTTCCCTCTCACACAGAACTTGCAGTTTCACTAGCTGAAGACAACACTGGGAGTACAAGCGGAGCAGGCAGACACGTAGCCAAGCACTGTTGAGAGCACTGGGCCCAGACCGGCACCTCCTCCTGTGAGCTGATGACATGGGATGGCTGCACTGGCGCTCCCCGCAAGCATTACTCCGCGACAGGTTACCTTTTCCCCATTTTCCCGGTAACATGGCTCTCTCTGGTCCCATTTCTTCTCTTCCAGAGCTTCTGAAGACAGCTCATCTTCTTCCTCTTCTTCCAAAATATCTGAAAGGTCAGAACTACGGTTGTGCTCAGCAAAAAGGGTCAGCTGTCGTCTTCCCATTTCAGACATCTTTTCTTCTTGCTATTGAAAGACAAAACAGACTTCCTCAGTCCTCTCAGGCACCTATTTCAGCAATAAAGTAGCATTTTACCTTTCTCTAGCACACACGCAGCTAAGCATGGCAGGAAATAAACTGGGCAGCACCCAATGCAGCGATCGGCACGTGTGTACACACACAGACACACCGAACTGGCAGACACGCTTTATAGCCTGCAGAAGAACAGTACTGCGTGAGGTTATAAAGCTTAAGGGCGCCAAATACAATCCGCATCCCTCCATGGGCAGAGACACCAAGGTTAAACAAACCTCTCTTTTCACTCTGGACATTTCTTTCATCGCCTCCTTGCCAGGGGACAACCTCAGGAACTCCTGGCAGCTGCTCCCACCTGCGCTGGCGTCTCGGGAGGTGCCCTCTGTCACCTCAGCCTGGCCGGGGGAGGGCAGAGGCTCTGGGTTCAAGTGCTTCTCCTTTTCCTCTTTCTCTCTTTCAGCATTGGGACCTTTCGGTAACTCTTCCACAGAGCACGCATGGCAGGTCTCCATACGTATCTTCAGACTACTGTTAGAAGGGCTTTCCAGCTCTGGCGATTTGGTTACAGATTGCTCCATCTGAGAAACAACCCAAAAATGATCATTGCAAACAATGAAACCTGGGAGAGATGTCATCCACCACTTGGGAACCAAAATGGGAACCTTACCTCCCAAAACTTTCAGAGAAACACCATGCATTCTGCACCATTGGCATACAAAGATTTTCGCAGGCAACCTGCACCTGGGAAGGCTGGCCAGCTCTGGAACAAACCCCTCCCTGCCGTTAGCTGCAAGTAGACACATGGTCTTTCCACTGCTGTGGTTCTGGCCACCACACGTGGTTCACAATAGTCACAGGAGTGCGTTAACAATAACTGGTTTTAGAACTGCAAGAAGAGCCCAACCTATACAAAGAGACCAGTTCCCACTCTCGTGTGCCAGAGGAATGTCCTACACACCAGCTTGCAGGTTAGCTGGAGCTGAGGACACCACCCCAGTACTTCTTGGAGCTGGTAAGGGCTGTGAAGAAATGGGGAATTAATGAAGAATAGTATACACAGAGAGTGCAACTGCACAGACTCATGGTTAGGTCACCTAGTTGGATTACAGAAATTTTAAATTTTGGTCTGTTTTTCAGTCAGTTCAGCCTGGTTTTTAAGAAAACCTCTGGGAGACGGAGGAGTGGAACCCCAGGAATAAGGAGGGGAAAGCAGGTGAGCCTTCATCAACCACCCCTTTCTCTAACCCTCACTCTAAAATGAGGCAGCCTGCACTGTATTTTGCAATGGAGCACAACCTTGTCCTGACATACCAGGTATACTTTGAAAATATTCACAGGAGGGAGATTAGACACTGCAGCGCCTAGCTTCTAAATGTCCCCTGGGCTCAGAAAAAAAGCCAGAGAGGTCTAGATCTCATATTTAATCTAACAGCTAGGATCCTTCTGCCCTGTTTCTCTTTGTTGACAGCCAAGCAAAGACACACATGTCGAGCAAGAAGGATGATTTGCATCCTGGAAGCACCCATTTCACTCCACTGACTACAAAGGAGGCAAAGTGACCCACCCATGTGTAGCCATCTACACTAGACATCTAAATGTGGGCAAATGAATCACAACAATTGACCTGAGGTACCATAAGCAGCAAATTACCAGAGGTTGAAGAATGATGATTGGAATTTTGGACTCAACATCTCAATACTTCTGTGTATTTCCCTGGTCTATGGTCCTGGGCCCACACAGCTGCCTATGCTCCAGCAATTATCAGAAGTCATCCTTGCTTTTGTCTAACCCTGAGCTTTGCAAGTTCATGCTGCCATGATTAATGCAATCATGCTGAATTCGACAGTTTGAAGCACTCCCTTGAGATCTCCGATGTCAAAGGTCACAATGGGAAAAAGATCCTTTTTCCTGATATAATACATCACACACCAACAAGATCCACTTTCCTCCTGTCACGGAGCAAGCATCTTAGAGATCATTCACCTGTTTTCCTGTTGGGCTCTCTGACATCATAGAATCATAGAATAGTTTAGGTTGGAAGGAACCTCCAAAGATCATCTAGTCCGATACCCTCACCACTGCCCTAAAAAAGCCCTGTAAGTACTCACCCACCCTACAGGACTCCAAATACCCAATGTCACGACAGCTTGCCAGTTCTTCTCCAGACATGTCTACCTTGCTGTCCAGTCCACTAAGGTTCCCCCTCATGCTATAGTGCCTACTCTGCTTTGCATAAGCCCACTAGACTGGAGAAGACCCCTTCAAGTCAGAGAGGACAGCGATGCCAGAGTAACATTGACATCGTCATCAGTGGGAACATCCTTTTCACCTTCAATCTCTGATGAATTCTTGCTTTCCTGGCTCTATTTCTGCTCTGCTTGCACACGTGCGATCAAGCGGTGAGCTTCACCTGCTCCTCCAGGTCCACAACAGCAGCCAATGCTCCCTGCTGGTTTGCCAACCATTGAGCCATGGCCCAAAGGCAACAGTGTGCCACAGAAAGAGAAAGCTAGTCAGTGGCTTTGCGTGCCATTCCCTAAAATGATCCATTCTCCTTCCCAGTACACACGGCACTGGGAGACGGAAGCACTTACCTGCACCTCCGTCCCTTCGCCCAGGCCTTGCAATTCTGCTTCCCTTGAAGGGACAGGCTCCGTGGCCTCACTGGGGAGCACTGTGCTGCCAGTTTGCTGAGGAGGCACAGTCAGGCATTTCTTGTCTCGTGCAGCATCTGATCCCTGTGGGGAAGTGCCTAGAACCTGCACCAAGGAAGCACTGGGAGAGGAGAGGTGTGGTGGCGAAGAGGCTTTCTCTGGCAGAGATCGCGCTGAGCCATCACGGCTGGAGGAGAGATCAGTCAATTTGGCATCTGAACTATCAGTGGGAACTTTTTGTCGAAGCAGGAGCGCAGATGTTTGGTGTGTAGGTGGGCTGCGTGCAGGCAGAGAGCCCCTGGGTTCTCCACGGGGCAGTCTAGAGGTAAAAGTGGTAGAAACAGCAGAATCTGAAGGTGAAGAGCGGTGAGAGGCTCGCAGCAACACTGAGGAAATCTGGGCTGGAACTGAATCCACTGACTCCCCGTACAGAGACATCGTTCTCACAGAAACCTCCCGGCACACCTGGAACATCTGAAGCTGGGACAAGTCCACCAGGACACTCCCAGCTGTTGGAGAAGTAACTTCTATTGCCTGCAAGCAAAAAAACAGGGAGCAATTATTTATTGTGCACAACTCAGCCCTTCTGAGTACGACAATTCCTGAACCCAAAGTTAACAACTGTGCCCAAAGCTCTTGACAGCAGGGATGCAGGATTCCCACCCTTCTGCACAATATCACGGAAGAAGGAATAGTAAAGAGAAATTGTTACCATAACCATTTGAGAAACTGGACGTTATATAAAATAAGACTATATTCCCTTCTACTCCAGGTTTTAACTCTCCTTGTTCCCTGAGCTTAAAAAGGCCATCCCTTTTTTTGGCCTCCCTTTCATCTCCCTTCCCAGACTCCTCCTTTTTTGACCTGTGTAGAGGAAAAAGCATTTCCGTGATAAAAGAGCAATTATCCAACACAGCATCACTGTTTTGCACTGCGCTCCTTTAAGCAGCCGTGGTTTGCCTCTCCCACGGCCAATGGCACAACATCATGTGTGCAGAAGACTGCAAGCCACTTTTCATACAGAATATCCTTGGAGGTTCTTTACCAGTATTCATATCAGTCTGTGGGGTGAAAGGGAGAGAAAACTACACCTCGCTCCTCATAGCCCAGAGACAAGCCCCAAGTGGTGGCAAGGTTGTGTACTTCTCTCTGTCCGTGCCCTGTGGACTCATTGCTCATCGAGATCATTGCTTCCCAAGGATCAAGCTAGCGCATAGGGTGAGACAGAGGAGGCTGACACTAATTGGCCTGTTTTGCTACTGAATGGTCCCGCCACAGAAACGTTCTTAGCTTAGTTATATCAAGAACGCATCAAAAATCTGGACGGATGTCTTTTTTGGTGTGCATCAGTCAAAACAAACAGCTTGAGCATTATCCCTCCTCGGATATCATTCCTTTCCAGGCCAAGGACCGTCACTCCCTCCTCATGGCATGCTTACTTTTTGAAGCGTTTTCCATATTTCTCCATATTTTATCACATATTTTTGATTTTTCCATATTTTCTACCTTCTCCATTTTTTGTCACTGTCCATTTCCTACATAGAGAGCCAGGGAAGATTTGTTTTTGAAAAGTGGCATTTTTTTATTGCTCTTAATTTTAAACAAACCACAACTTCTGGATATAACGCCACTGACAGTGATTAGCTTATTCGGTAGCTTTCCCAAGGCTTATTGTCACCACTGCGGTGAGGCAGTGTCATTACACCTCTTCCCACTGGTGTTTCAGGTGGATGCACCAGACACACGGCAGAAGGAAGACACTGTACTACCAGCATTAAAAATATACAGGAAAGATAGTCAACAGCAAGGAAGAGCTTAGAAGCAAATTAACAAACTAAGCACTCTAACGAGGAACAAAGAATCTCCCTGCTGAAAGAGCATGAAACACCGTTTAACCACAGTCGTTGCGTCCTGCTGTTACTGCGTCTCCAACTTAGGATCCCACAAGCCTGGATCAGCTACCAACCTGCAGCCGAGTTGGCCCCCATCCACCATGCTAATGACGTATTAATTAGAAAAGTCCTCTCCAGGTTAAAAAAAAACAAACGTTTCCTTGCCTTTGAGAGCACAGCCTTGCCTTCTTTTGTCATTACCTCTCACAAATACACACAGTACTGCCCAGTCCTGGCTAGGTCACAGCAGCGCCTCACTTGACATTAATATTCATCCCATGGCTGAAGGGTCACCAGCTGCTTTCCAGGTCTCAAGGCTCTGCGACTGCCCGCTACCCCTGCGCCGGCCGTCAGCCACCCCCGCACAAACATCAGCCTTGCCCAGCGTCAGCACAATACCTTCTGTCCATCTGCATACACAGCATAACCGGTGACTCGAACTCCATTGGAAGATCCTTCAGCATCAATGGTGACAGGTAACCAGCTGATAACGAGGATACCTGGCGAGGGACCAGCTTCTACCTGGACATCCAAAGGAGCATCAGGTGTGCCTAGGAGAGACCAAACAGATTTTCCTCTTAGCCTAAAGCTAAACTAAACCCTGGTTTGAATCAAAGAGGAAACTCTCACACCAGACTTGCTACTGCAGAACCACACTAGAATAGCCAGGCTAGTCTTGGGAAATGATAGACAGAACCAGAGAAAATAAGGCACTCCTGTTCTGTGACAGCTTTAATGCACAGAAAACAGAACTTTGCAAAGGTAGCAGAGGCCAAGATGCAGCAACCCTTAGAGCAAGGTCATGGCAAACCAGATCTTCCATGCCCTGAGAGGCATGCTGTTCAAATCAGCAAAGGGGATGTCTTCCCAGAGCAAATGAAAGAAAACAAAAGAGAGAATAATTTTTTAAAATAAAGGAAGAAAAACATTAAGACAAAACAGGACAGCATCTCAGGCTTTTGGACCTAATAAACCTTGCTTCCCTTCACCCCAAGGCTTCATAGCAAAGTAACCACGGAGCGCACTGCTCCAAGCACTCCATGCACGGTGGCAATGGGCACAACTGCTCTGATACCTGCTAGCGGGGTAGTGAAGTGTATCACAGTTGAGTTCTGCTCCTGCCCCTCTGGGACCTCTTCCCAAGGTGTTTTCAAGGGCCGGGCCTCCAGCTTGGCAACATACTGAGTGCTGGGCTGCAGGTTGCGGAAGGTGTACCAGTAGACCCCGGGTTTTGTTATGTCACATTCCTCCCCATTGAGATACACTGCGTGGTTGTAATTGCTGTTGCAGGGAAGCCACGTGAGCTCTGCTGACGTGGCAGTGACGCTTCTGACTTTCAACATGCTTGGTGCCACACAAAAATCTTGCCCCACAAAGAACGTGCATCGCAGTTTATCAGAACTGCCTCGCTCTGTCACAGTCTGCACGGATACACGGTAAGCCTTTGCCTTTAAATCCAGCTTCTCAATCACTGCTTTGGTCTGAAAGCCACTCTTCACATTTTGACGTAGTTCTTCATCCACATAGATGTTGTAGCTTTGTATGTCTGGGCAGCCAGCTGGCAAAAGTGGTGGTTCCCAGCCTACAACTATGCTTCTGGCAAGCTGCTTGATCAAAGTCAATTTTCTTGGGTAAGGCACTGCTGTATGACTAACGGGCTCCTCCTGGTCTCCTTCTGCTCTACTGGCCAACGGACTGATACTACTCTCTTCAATGGAGAAATCACTCTTATCTCCACTGCTGGTGCTTGCACTGACAAAACTTTTCTCCTGGTATGAACTATGGGTGAGATCATTCAGCTCCGAAGGCAGAAACGTCATGAGGTCATCATCTGAAACTCGCTCAACAAAATTGGAGGGGACCAGCCCTCGCCGGCCATCCATCAGCTCCCCTAAACAAAAAACAGGAAACCTGTTACCACTGCACCTACTGTTCAGCTTCCAACCCATCTCTGAAGACAATGTGACGATATCTACGCTAGGTCATAACTGCACTGCAGCCAGCAATGAAGAAAAACCTCTGGGACGTTATTCCTAGCAAAGTTTCCTGCATTTCCTAAGGCTGCCCTACTTAGATCCTAATGGCCACAGTAAGAAGAATCACTGCTCCACACATTCCGGAGCCAACTAACTAGAAAAGTGTTTTGCGTAATTAGCTTAAGGGGTTTTCCTCATCACAGCTCTTTCACTAACTTAAGTCTCTCTTTCTAGCCTTCCCAAACTATGCAGATTGATGACTTTACGTCTTCTCCCAGCCATACAGATTTGGGGTTTGTAGTACTTCCTCAAGAAAGTCCATCTTTCCAGCTCTGTATTCAGCTCACCTTCTTTTTATTTCCCTCCTTTGTTACACTAGCTTCTGTAATAAAGATGTCCCAAAAGGACCCACGGGGATGACTGATACCCCAGCACTCTTGGTACATGCAAGAACCATCAAACCAAAGGTCAAATGAGCAGTGCATAGGGATTGCACTTACTTTCCCCTTTCAAACTCTACCTAGAGCAAATCAATTGAAAGCAGGGAAAGCATTAGTAAAGAATAACCTTTTTATTCTTTAAACAATAAACGAACAAACAAATAAATAAATACACGAGAAGCTTGGAAATAGAAAGAAAGAGCCAGAACAGTCAAAGAGCAAGCAGTGCAACATAGCATGCATTTGCCTCAGCTCTTGCAAAGCACCTCAGTAAATCAGGATCCTTCATCCCATTAAGTATGGCAACTCCACAAAGAAACATCATTACAAATTTACAGTCCACAATTCTTGGTTTCAGTTCCATCTGCCTATTAGTCAACCAGGATCATGTTTTCAAAGGTGCCAAAAGAGAAACACACTGTACGACACCAAATAGGATAACGACTGTAGTTTCGGCTGCTTAGCTTATACCCTACTCTGCCAAAAGAGCAAGAGATAATCAGGGCCATCGACTGCCTACGGTCTCTGGCTCACTATGCAGTCACTGGAAAGAGGGAAACAGACCATCTGCAGAAGGTGCCCAGGGCTGAATGTGCTCCTCTCCATAGCTAGGGAGGAACCATATGTGGATGAAACCTGGAGCTCTGCTGAAAGCAGTGGCAAAATTCCCACTCAACTCACTAAACCAGGGTTTCATGTTTTAGACTTAATTTAATCATGACATAAATAAACCCTTTTTCAACAGAGTCTGCTCTTCCCTCTAACAAACTAACTCTGGGCAGAAAAACTTTATCCCGAGGTTTCAGGATTCACTAAATTCCGCTCTTGTTTTTTCAAAAGAGATCAACTCTCCACAGCAGTTCACTCACATTTCATTCTACTGAAACACACCTTCAAAGAAGCCATCTTCATCCATGTCTCCATAGATGTAAATATATTCTCCAGCAGTCAGCGGAAGCTCTGCCTCTGGATTTTCATTAGGTCCATCAAAAGGATTGTAGCTGAAATATTTACAATACAAAGACTTACTATATATAGGAACTTTCACAGCAACACATTCAAGCTGTGATGTTACATCAGCTTACAGTTCACTGGGACTGCATCCCGTTTTTCCAAACAGCAAATTCCACAGACAAAGGTCAAGACTTTAGTTTATGGTTTTATATATAACTAATAACATATTGCTTCATGTTCAAATAGCAGCTAGGAATAATTTTCTGAGTAGCGGAACAGATGTCTTGTGACGTCAGAAGGAACAGATCAGAGTGACTCAAGAAAGCGTTTAAAAAAAGATTTGAATTACCTGCGTGCCTCCTGCGTTTCCGAGTGTACCAAGCAGATAAGTTGCAGGACTTCGCATTTCTAAAATAGACATCCTTAAATTCACCTGCGCTCTTAACTATTTTGTGTAGATAGCTCTCTACATTTCATGTACTTAATAGTTTTTTGGGGGAAAAAAAAAAAAAAAAAAAAAAACCCAAAACATGGAAAATGCCCCAAACATTTAAGGTACACTTTATCAGCCATACAGCTGTCATGGACAAGCACAGTGCAGAATTTCAAAAGTCTTATGTTTAAAACCCTAAGAATGAGCTGATTTGTGCAAGAAGAAAGTTACATGAGTGAAGAAAAGGTTTCTGGCCTTTTTCTTCCTAATTATCCAACCATCAGGATCCAAGTTACACAACTCTCAGTGCTATAACTCCACATTATAAACAGCAATCCAAAAGCTCTACTAGCGTGAAAACGATAAATACACTGGTGATAGGATTTGGACTCCAGGTAGTTCTAACCTGCCTATCCAGGGATCCTTGAGCTAATCAGATGGCCTATCACAGGAAAATGCCTGATAAAAACCCTTTATCTTTGTGAGCATGCCCTGCTAATTCCTGCTCTTTAGTCTTTAAAAGGGATTTCAACATGCCAAAGGAATGTTATGCTCTCTATAAGCTGAGCGAGACCTTATGGGCCCGAGACTCTGACATGAAGACACAGATCACACTTGATGTGCTCCTCACAAGCACAGAATCATCCCAATCCGCAGACTTAACAGCTGAAGGATATATTCTCTGAACTGTAATAGGTAGTCGCTATTGCTCGGTGGACTCCAACGGTTACCAGAAAAATCTGGGTTTATTCTGTGCATTTTTTTTCTTCTAAAATTACAACCAGAATCATTTTGGTCAAAAAATTCAGTTTGGAATTTCTGGGCTGAAATTTTCTTAATTGCTGGAATAAAATTTTCTTGGAGAAAAATTTCTTGGACTATCCTGGAGAAATCAGATATTTCAAGGAATGCGTCAATTCAAACTCAATTTTCCGTCCAATAGCACCTTAAATAAGTAACTAAAAGTTTCACACAGTGCTGTTCACTGAACAACAGATGAGCTTACTATGTTTTTGTTAAGCCAAGCACGCTGGATTTGCTTGTACAGGAAAGAATAGGTCCAAAAAAAAAAAAAAAAAAAATCGCACAGAGGAATAAGATCCATGGTTTAACCCAACACCCAACCCAACAGGGAGTGGTTAATGGTAGAGAACTGGGTAAACCAGGCAGCTGTGAGATAACCTGTCGAACCTCATAGACCACAAGAAATGACCAGTACCTGTATCGAGCTAAGAACACCTGGAGCTTTGCAGGGCCTTGGCTGCCGGGCTCTGGCATTAGAGAGATGCTGTCAACATCCAGTTCTTCCATTTCACTTGCAGTGTCCACCTAAAAACATTAAAGATGAGGGATACAATAAGGCCCAAATCAGAGTAAAGGAACAAAGGGTTTGAACATCAGTGAACAAGTCCTCTGAGCTCACGTATGGTGCCAGTTTGGCCACTGGGCTAAGAACCATGTGGAAGAATGACTTTTAAGGTGAAGAAGTAGTAATAAGAGGCAATCGCTCCAAGTTGCAGCTTCAGGGGTTCCAGTCAGACATTAGGAAAAACTGCTTGCCCAGGTCGGTGATGCAACCGTGGGACAGGTTCCCACTCAGGAGGGGAATCTCTGTTCTTGAAGAACTTAGAGCCTCAGCTAGGCAAAGCCATGGCCACACTGATCTAGCGTTGGCGACAGTCCCACTTGAGTAGGAGCCTGGACTAAAGGCTCTGGAGGGCCCTCCCACCCCACATCTCCATAATTCAGTACATTCATTTCTTGCTGTCTCTAAATGGCAGTTGTTCCTGTGTGCAACACAAACGGTAATGTGAACGAAGGAGACCTTACAGCTCTGTTAGATGTCTAAGCCTCTAAGAGTTTTTGTTCCAGCAGTTCCCCTCCATCACCTGTAAATACTTCGATATAATGTTTTGTACTTTCAGAATATTAGAAGGTCCTACAAGTTCCAACCAAAGCTCTACCTAGTCCAAACAGCTGGCTGGGATAACAGCCAGTAGCATATGCTGCAGGAAAGCGTACAAGAGACAGCGCAAGCATGAAACTCTCCTCATCCTGGTACAGCCTCTCAGCTTCTAGCAATAAGCCACTTAGGGACTTCCTAAGCTGAAGGCTGCACCTGAACGCATTTGGTGGCTACTGGCAGGAGTACCTTCGAGAAATTTGTCTCGGTCTTTTTGATCCCATTGACATTTTGGAATTTTACATCCAGTGGCAATGAGTTATGTAATGCAATCATACTTTCTGAGGAAATGCACTTCCTTTGTGTTTGTTTGAAACGGTGCCAATTCAAGCTGCCTTTTTAAAGCAGACCTCAAGGGAAATGTATTATTGATGAAGACCCATCACAGGCACCAGAATACAAAGTAGGTATTTTTTCTAGTATAGGAACTGCTGAAGTTAATGTCTGAAAGAGTTCAGAGCACTTTTTCAATGTAGCGTACTCCTCGTAACGCAATCTTGAATCACGTGCTAGAGTAACGAACACCTGCACCCTGTAACATCCAAAGGTAGACCCAAATGGAGTAGCTTTTAGTAGCCTGACGAACACCCTGGAGTGTTCCCATAATGATATGTTGCTGAAGCTAAATGGTCTAGACATTGGCTCTTTTCCAGGGTTCCCACGCTGACCTCTGTAGGCACTACTGGCCATGGAGACACCGTGACTTCCAAGCTTTCTCTTGAACTAAAAACCAGTAATTTTTCCCTCTAGAGAATTGTCACGTATCTGTTCCTTCCCGGGTGTGACCTTCACTTTGCCTCTGAACATGACAGCTCCTCAGTGCTCTTGCACAGCAGCGGACACTGCCTGCCACAGCAGCATCCCTTCGTTAGTGCCCCGGCTTCGGTAGCTCAAGGCTTCAGTGTCCTCCACACGTACAATGAGGCATTCCATGGGGCCTCAAAGGTTTTAGCACCCAGGAAACATCAGTGGATCAAAAGAGCAAAAGCTGCCTCCCATGCCATCACGTTCAACACATTCGCAGCTCTACTTTACCCTAAATTGTCACATCAAGTGATATACAGCAGAAAGTATGAAAGAATACTTAAGTGAACCCTACAACACTATGTCAGAGCACCTGGGGAGAAGCAACAAGTGTCCATGAGACCTTGGTGACACAAAAAAAATAGCAAAGCCTATTAATTTCATCCCTCTGCTACCACAAACTCTGCATCTTTTCATGGTTTGTTTCACCAAGTAAAATTTTAATACCTAAAAACACCACCAAAGAAGTTTGAGCTCCTCATCCACAGCTCAAGGCCAAAAATAGTCTGGACACAGTTCTTCAGCACGTTAAAAATAACAGTTTGTAGCCTCTGTGTGTTTTAACAGCAGCTGATATGTCACAAGGAAACTTAGCAAGACCTTTCCCACACTTCCCACCAATCGACCTCCCCACCCCACTCCTTCTCCAAGCTCCCAGCACTCTGTCTAGCCAGTTGTTTCCTTCCTGGAGCACAGCACTACGTTCAAATGAGCATTACAGACAGGCATCCAAGGCCTTTTCAATTTTTTCCTCCAGCTTTTCTCTTGTTCTCCCCCCCATTTTCTTCAGGCAGCCAGGAGGGAATAAATGCAACATTACTGGTGCTCACAGCAATGCATTTATTCCCTTGCGACTAGAAAGCACGGGCCGCAGAGAGGACTCCCATACTGACCTCTGGAGTTGGGCACGATTTTGGACTGTTCTGCATGGATTCTGATTTTGAAGAGTTTGACTGAGATTCCACTTTCTTGCCTTGCTTCTGAGAACTGGTAGCAGCAACTGGGGAGCCAAGAGTGGCATCAGGCGCCCGCTGTGATGACTCCAACTCATCAGTCTCTTCATTGTGAACCTTCTTTGGGCCCTGGTGAGTGAGCAATCCAGGAACAGTCGATTCTGCAATAAAATAATCTGTCCGTTACTTTTAGCCACAGGCAGACTACAAGATCAGCAGTGAGCATCACAGCAAGCAAACACCCTTCAGAGTAGCTCAAGCCTCTAAAAATGTGACTCATTTAACAGTGCAACAGACTGGACACCCCGGGCTCTCTCTGGTCAGAGAAATGCCAAGTTCTCTTTATGACTACAAAATGAACCCAAGGTTCAAGAGACAGAGAGAGAGACAAGAGATCCCAAAAGTTAACTAAACGCTTGCATTATTTCCTTTACACCTTTCCATTTACACAAATAACAACTCATCTGTCAATAAACCCGTTGGTATCTCCAGTAATTACCCTTCTCCCAATGGGGCTGTGGGGTAGAGCTGCACAGAGCAAGAGGAAGCTCAGAAGTCACCAGCGTAGAGGTGAGAAGGTCGATTTTTCCTGTTTGAAGCCGGAATTGTTTGAGTTCCTGAGACAGGAGGCTGAACTGCTCTGTTTGACTGCGACATTGGTCTTCTAGATCTTTCACCCGGGCCTGACAGGAGAGACACAGCATGAGGCACAAACCCATAACAAAAACACTAATGAGGCTCCAAACGCAGCATTTGCCTTTGCTGCGTCTTTTCAGTGGGTCTCAGACTCCAAGAACCTAAATGTGTGCCCTGCCCAGGAAGCGTCAATAGGAACTGGCAGCTCCGCACGTACAGTATCTTTGAAAACCTGAGACTCATCATCTATGAGGAGACTGACTGCAAGCTCAATTAGGAATTATCCCTGAAATACCGTGTTTGAACTTCAATACCCTATCCAGGCCCTGCACAAGACCAGATGAGATAAGTCAAAGATAAATAAGCCTTGAAAAGAAAAAGACTGAAAACGCTTTGTCAGTTTATTGGAGCATTAAAACCACATCTCCAAAAGGAAATGCTCTCCCAATGCTTCCTCTTGTCCATCACTCCAGAGGCTCCAGAAAGCTCCCAAAGCCTTACTCTGGCCTCCCCACCACTCTGGGCGGGACTCCTGATTGTGCCTCCAGATCTTGGTTCCTCCAAGCACCCCAGCACAGGCAGAGGGCATCGGCACCCTGGCCCGTGCTGCAGAACATTTCTTTGCTGTGGGCAGCTCACACGCTTTGCCACCAGGTTCTACAAGGATGACTGGCTCCAGGAAAATGCATGCTGAGTACAAGTAAGCCATATCTCAGGAAGATGAGCTGCAGGGGAGCCTTGGGGAAATACTATGGAGAGGGAAGGACACATTCCTACCAGAGAACCATTTGTATTTTCTAGTATTCTCTTTCTACCACCTCTAGATCTTCCCCTTCCAGAATATTGCTGAATCCTGGCTGTCCTTACACATCCCCACATACTCCATTGTTGTAGGCATATCAATTCCCAGGAGAACACAACTGCTCCTTTCCCTCTTCTCATTTTTCCACCGTGCAGCAGCTTACTCTGGCTTCCTAGACAGATACCCTGTGTAGAACCTGCTCATGTACTTCAGGTAACAAGTAAACAAAAAGCATTAGTGCTGGATGGGAACATATTGTCTAATCAGCAGTTCTTGAACTGAGTTAATGCAGAAAATATTTAATTTGGCATTAGTGTATCTGGCTGAGGCGCAGGCTCTGCCTTGCAAGAGATGACATTTGTTCTCTCTTTTCTCTTTGGGCTGAGATCACACCAGGCTTTGTAGTCACTCTTCTCATCATTTCGCGTAGGTAAGATGCATCAAAACAGATGACTGCATTGTGCTCTTCAAAATTTTCCATTCTACAAAATGTTTTTGAAGTGTCTTTTTCTCCTTCCAACTCAAAAAAAAAAAAAAAAAAAGAGTAAATTATGCCTGGAAATATTCTGTGAGACAGAAAGTCTGATTTTTAGGCAGCTCTAAAAATAACATATCTGACCTGGAAAAAGCTTTCATTCTGGTCTCAGAGTACTGCAAAAGTCTTTCTAGCCCGCTCCCTACCAACTTCTGAGTGTGCGTGCATTTGGATTTTATTATGGCATATTTGTTTTAAACATGCCAGTTTATCACTTGTTTCCTTCACAACTAGCGAGGAGCTCTCAGTCTTTAAGGGAAGCCTGGTGAAATCTCTGAAGTCTGGGAAGAAGTAACTGTCTCTGAACTGAGAGTATCAAGTGCCATGGGCAACTTCCAGAAGCATCTGCATTCTCCACTTGCTCAGAGCCAACTCCCTGTTCACCAAGTTGTGTCGTACAGGATTCCTCTGCAATCATAAGGGTTCAAATTTACTTACAGTTAAGATTTTTCACATAAATACTCCTCCCCTACACATTATATCTTAATACAGACAAGAAACCATAAACAGTAAAAACAGTTGCACTGGATCAAAGTAGGGATTCCTCTAGACCAACATCTGTCCCTGATCTCACCCTGGGACGCAGCCTATGACAAGGGACAGGCACAGGACGACTGCAGGACCAGAGAGGGTTTTCCCATCTTGCCTGGACACCTGAGCCAGCGGACGCATCTGGATATTGTGTTTAATAGCATCATAATAGTACCTTGGTTCTGTAAATTCATTAATCACAGTTTAATCCATTTATACTAGTAGCCAAGCCAATAGCCTGGATAATCCACAGTTTAATTCTGAGATACCTAATTACTTAGGTACCTTTTAGATATTGTGCTATTAAAAAAAAAACCATACAAACATCCCGTAAGTATTACTGCCACATCATATACAATATGGACTTCTAGCAGACTACTTGCAGAGGTTCACACACAGCTGGGCAAGCAGCAAGTTTCCAGGGCAGTGCTAGGAGGCAGGGGGATAAGGAAGAGGAGCCTAAGGACATGGCCAGGAGCTTCAGGGAACCAGCAGGAATCGAGCCCCAGACACAGAAGAGACTTTTGTGTCTATGCCCAACCCAAAAGGGGTAGAAAGAGGAGCCACACACCAACCGAGATTGAGTAGCATGATTACCAGAAGAGGCTGCAAGAGCAGGGAGCAGAGCTTGGTGGGGTCAGTTTAACCACCAATTTAGGAACTTCTGATTTTCCACACCTATCTAGACCAAACCACCACCAGCTCAGCCCTGACCTCTTAGACACTCTCCTTCTTGGCTGCTCTATTACACTTCTACAGATGACGTTCCCCATCCACATGTCCCTTGTTACCTTTCTCCGTATCTTCTGCTATATGTTTTTGAGATCAGAGAATCACAATTTTGCTAGAAGGGAACTCAACAGGTCTGCAGACCAAACTCCTGCTCAAAGCAGGGCTAAGGATTAAAGGAATATCCATAACTCCACATAGATGTGGGTGATATTGTACAGGATGCGGGCTTACCCTAATAATGTCCTTGGGCTATTCCCAATTCCTTTTCTATCAGTTCCCAACACTGTACTTGCCTTTTTGACCGTACTTGTGAATTAAGCTGAGATTTAAAAAAAAATAAAATAAATCACCCTACCTCAAACATTGCATTTCCCGTCACAACAGGTAATTCAGAGCCCCGCACTGTGCACATTTAGTCAGGGCTGCTTCCCCTCCACGTGCATGCCTTTGCACAGTCAGCGTTACCTGTCATTTACTCATGAGATCTTCTCACAACTCTTTGCAGTCAGAGCTGAAGATGAATGTTGAAAGCAGTTTTCTATCAGCTACAAACCCCATCGCTTCCACATAAGCCTTCTTTCCAAACCATTTATGAACAGCCCGGCTAGCACAGCTTCCAGGCTATAACTTCATTAGTTACTACCTCTGCTGTGAAAACAGAAAGCACAATCTCTGCTTCCCATCTTCCAACCAACTACAAAGTCAGCAGGACCTGTCTTTTTCTCCACAACACTTTCACTTGTGATGAGATCGCCACTGCTTTTAGGTTTTGAAGGAAACACTTTGCTCTTGGACTGCAAGTAGTTCCCAGAAGACCTTCAAACGTACGTGACACGTGGAGAAGGTGCACAGTTGGGCAATTCTAAAAATCTGGAAATGCCAAAAAAATAAAGCTCCTAATTCTAATTGTTTGAGAAAGCAAAGCATTTAAACAGAAAAGCAGCTGCTCAATTAAATTCATAGTGGTAGCTCCTTCAATTACATTTATTTCTTGGAGGTGACACTCTTGCAATCTTTTCCAGAGTATAGTTAAAACAAGAATAGCAAGCAACTGTCAAAGTCAGGACAGAGGAGAAAAACGTCCTGTTTGACAGGATTATAGCAGTACCTGCATGCAATCCAAAGTACTCTGGTAGCAAGAAGAAAAGCAAAAAGAGATATAAAACCACATCAGCAGTTACACCAGCCAAAAACCAACGATCTGCCAAAGATAACCCAACCCTCGGTTTGCATGACGTATTGTTTTCTTACCAACTTACAGTGTCTGCATTGTTCCACACTGAGATTCCCACCTCATTCCTAGAAGCACTGCTTGCTAAACAGAAGCCAAATCCCACATAACAAAGGCATGAATAAGATAACCGTGCACTTTTTGAGGGCCTCCAAATCACAATACACTTTTGAGCGTCAGTTCAAGCTCTCTTTTCCCAACACACTGCAACCACCCATGAAATCACCACAACGGACACTTTGTGACCAGACCTTTCCCCGGGGCTGAGCCCAAGGAGTGCTGGGAGTCAAGGCGCAGCTCAGAACCTGGCTTTGGCATGATTTCAAGCAGGTAACTGCCTGCTCAGTCACGCACCTTGCTCCTCAGTCAGGGAAAACAAGCAAAGGTAAGCTCTATTCACCATATTTCCCAACAAAATTCTACAGTGGATTCCTGAAATCAGGCTGCATCTATGCAGTGCAAAAGGCAGTTGAGAATCTTGTCTCATGTACTTTGGAACCACTACTGAACTCCTTCATTCCCATTACAATAACCCTCATGGTTTTCTTTCTAAGCTGAGACAGTCCTTCTATGCACAGCATTTCTGCACATCGAAACCATCCCATACCTCTGCTCACCCCCATCACTGCCGTGTCACAGAACTACGGAATAGCTGAGATCGGAAGGCAGCTCTGGAGATCACCTGGTCCAACTCCCCCAGCTCAAAGCAGGGTCAGCTAGAGCAGGAGGCCAAGAGCTTTGTCTAGTTAAATTTTGAACATCTCCAAGGAAGGAGACTCCACTTAGGACAATCATATGACTGAATGCTTCCAACAGGGAAACAGACCACCCATTCTTCATTAGTATTACATCCAGAAGCAATTCAAACACGTAAAAATGACAATACGCAGTGTAGGCATCCCAGGCGCCCTAATTTTGCCCTACACTGATGTTTCCGAATGACTACGATTATAGTTAAGTCATCTAAACGACTGTTGCACCACATAGCTCTTAATGACAATTTCTCTTTCTTTATTCCACCTGGTATAATTGACTTATAAAGCATCTCTGTACCAGTAACATGAAAGCACGAATATTTACCTGATGAGGCCCTTGCAGAAGAACACAACCAGCCTCTCAAACACAGAACAAAATGACTGTCCCTTTCTTCTTTCGCACATGCAGATGTCTAGTTTAAACCTAAGTAGCTTCTCCAGTCCTTCAATTAATTAGATCAGAAAACATTTGGCAAGCGTCAAACCTCCCTTTCCTTAAAGGCTGCTAAGAAGCCAGCTAAATACCAACTGACGCAAGAGCAGCACCCACATCAGCTCTGATCCTGTCTCTGCAGCCCAAAGCAGATGTCTCAGACAGGACATGGCAATGGGGCAATACATGTCGCCTCTCCACAACATTCACCCAGCCTGCAACAATTTCAATCCCATCCAGTAAGAGCCCAGCACTCTCAGGCTCTACAGTTCAGATACAGGTCAGGTCCCCTTCAAAGCACACGCTATATGCGGCCATGGAGGAATCTCCTCCATCAAGGACGCTTACCAACTCACTCAACTCTCCTAGACCCCTAACAGCCACAGAGCTGTGGACACAGGTCACCTCTGACTGTGTGTCACCACTACAGACAAGGCCATGGCATCATTAGCATGAGAGCTCACTGCCCAGGTGTTCTACAGTGAGGCATTCAGCTCGGTCTCAGATGTTTTAGTACTCAGAAAACCTCAGTGAATTGAGAGGGCAAAAGCTGCCCCATTTGCCATCACACCTAACCCAACTCTCCGGCAGCCACTAAATCACCACATCAAGTTCCAGGGTTTGGTGCTTTGCCTTTGCAACTCCAGGAATCCACTGCCAAGGATGTCTCCAAAGTCATTCTGATAAACACTGAGAAAATGCAAACCATCACATCTGCCAGGCTGCCCCGTTAAGCTGTCTGCCACCACAGCAAAGAGTGTTCTGTGTAGATGGCAGAGCACTCGCACAGCTGGTCCCCAGCAAATGGGACAAGGGAGCTGCCTCAAACTTCATCACTTCTTATGCTCAGGCAAAGGTCACATTTATCCTTCTTTTCCCCCTAATAAAAAGCATAGAGCACATATACACAAAAGAAATTTCAAATCACGTGGACACAAGTCTTCTTCCTCCTTGCAGATGACCCTGGAAAACGGCACAGGCAGATCTGAGTTTGGTTACTTAAAGCATCCCTGAAAGAGTTGTTGGGCACAATCTGAATGAAGGAAGCTATCTGAGGACTAAGCAGGCCAGGATTTAATCCCTGAAAACTTTGACCCCAGAGACTACTCTGCCAGCACAACTGATACTGGCTCACGGCAGCAATATGTTGCATCCGATCAACATTAAAGCATTTTGCTCAAGAACCAACAAAAGCCAGAGCATCAAGATGACTGACATTAAGAACAAAAGATATCAAATCTGCAGCCACTAATCCATCTTGCTTTCTTCTGTCTTACCTCTAGAAGCTGTACTGCTCCTTCATGTTCTCTTTTTGCTTCTGCCTGTGCCTAAGAAGAAATAAGAAATGGAGTAAATAAGAAAGCAACCTACCTAAGTTCACCTCTACTACCATCATCACCCTGACAGACCATCATAGATTTAAAACACTGCACAGACTGAAAGTGTCTTTGGACAAAGAGCAGAGAGAGATCAGAACTGCCAGCCATGAGAAAAGCCCTTCAACTTTGCTCAGGTACCAGAGTTCGCTTAGACACAAGACACCCTTCCCTGGTTTACTTTATTCTGTAAGCTCACATATACCTCCTCCATACACCACACTTCCAAGGAAACAAGGAGCAGAAGTCTCATGACTTTCCCAGGATTCAGAGAGCAAAGTGTCCATTCTCCCACACGCCGCATACCTGCTGCAGCCGTCTGACTTCTTCTTGCTTCTCCTGCAGCACTAGCAGCGCTTCCTTGTGCTCCACTTCCAGCTGCTGCCTTCGCTCAGCCACATTTCTCATGTGCTGCAGAACAATTCACAGACAGCTGAAGGGCGACATTACTGAAATACTGTCCTGGGTCTTATCATGGGCCATGAAGTCAAAACATGGCCTCTATTTCATGTCATCATTAAACCGAAGAGAAAGTAAGAAACTCTTACCACAAGCCAGAGCAACAGTCAAAGAAAATCCTTAAATCAGTGATGGCCACCTTATTTCCCCTCCCACCCAAATCCCTGCAGCAGCCTTTCTAAAACATCTCTGCCCACTTTGGAAGGCCGTGTTCCAGGATCCCGCAGAAGTAGAATTCCCAGCAGAAGCACAGAGACAAAAGAATGGACAAAAAAAGCAAAGAGGCAACATGTGCCATCCAAAAGCAGCACTAAGTGTCTGGACAGTCCCTCCAGCCGTGTGGATCCTACTGACCTTCAGCACCTGCTCTAGATTCTCCAGCTTGGTTTGGAGTCCTTGATTCGTCTGAATTACTGAATCCCGTTCCTTGGTAACCAAAACAACCTGCAATTTCAGGTCAGCATTCTCAGATTCAACCTGAAGAGAAAGGATTTTCAATTAGCACAAGTAGCCATAGGTATTTATTGTATAAATAACGGCAATTTATTTCTGTATCTCAATAGGTTATTTTGCAGACCTGCTTTCTACTTGTAATGATACCAAAATCACGAACCTCCTCTCCCTCGGGATTTCACTCAAAACAAATACATGTGCATTTATGTCAGTCCTCAATGTGATCAGCACTTGATTTGCACATATTGCTTCTCCCACTAGACTCATCTTTCCTTCTCATTTGCAAGGAGGAAGGGACTGGGATATGAACAGGATACATACCAAAGAGATACGAAAAAAGCACAAAGGTCTACAAGCCTTTTTAAACCCAGACGGTAGGATTAAACACAGAGAACAGTACAGAAAGACACGGTAGCCCG
This sequence comes from Vanellus vanellus, assembly GCF_965231255.1. Lineage (NCBI taxonomy): Eukaryota > Metazoa > Chordata > Aves > Charadriiformes > Charadriidae > Vanellus > Vanellus vanellus. Next base: position 761,616 of record NC_138924.1, read on the forward strand.
CTGAAATCACGTTTACTTCCTCCCCTTGCTACAGGACGTTGCAGCAACGCATTTTGGTTCTAGAGTGCACTGTGGCCTGATAACTATTAGCAATGCAGATTATCAAGCAAAGACGAACATTCCCACTTAGAACAAACAATTATTAAACAGCCTTATTCATGGTGGCAACATTGACATATGGGACAGACAAGTGACTTTAACTCTTGTGCATTACATTTGTCCAGAGAAGGAGCTGGAAACAGAAGCCATTGGAAACCATTTGTACTCCATTTCATTGGAGTACAAATTCTTCCACCATTCTCAGACACAACAACATGTTCCTAGAACATAACTCTCTGAGCTGCAGCCACCCGCCCCTGAAATCCGCTCGGCAAACTGAACAATGCAACTATCCTGCCTTTATCCCAAGACCTGAAGCTTTTGGGTTTTCCACCTGGCAAGGGCAGCTCTGAATTGCAGGGGTGACCCTACCCCATCATCAGCCACCAAACCCCCTCTTTGAAGACAACAAACAAATGTCAGACGTGACCGAGGACTTTTGAATACACCATATCCTTGCACCGCTTGCAGCGATGTGTTCTGTTCTACCATCGCTCTGACCAGTGCACGCTGCTCCCCACCAACCACTGTCCGTCTTTGGTTATAAACTCATTAACAAGTTACCGCAGGTAAATCAGGTATGAACTTAAGTAAGGACCAAGCATCTCACTCAAGTCTCGGGAAACTTTGTCCTAAAAAGAGGGCAGTTAACCGCTCTGCTTGCAGTTACCATGGGGTACACAGGACAGAGAGGTACATAGATGGGCATATGACCATTACTCAGTTGGCAACCTGAAAACCTAGCACGCTAGCAAGTTCTTCTCAGCAAAATTTTAGAGACGCTAATGCTCCATCTGAGAAACAAAGATGCTGCTTTTTACCTGTCCTGCCCATCCAGCCTTCTCGTTCAGCTGCAAGTTCTCTTCGGCCAGTCGTGCATTTTCACTTTGTACCTCCTGCAGCTGGATCTCCTGTCCAGAAACAACAGGCATTACTACACCGGGGCCCTCGGACTAACTCCCCCAAATTAATCTGCAGAGCGGCGCTGCTGCATCTGTTGACTGACGGTGCAGGATGCTGCTGGAGGGGTGGAATGCAACAGCGTGCAGCACTCCTCAAGCAGATACCAACGCTGTGCCAGATGTTCTGTTAAGTTTCTTTTCCCATTTACGCAGCCTCTAAACCCAGAATGAGAGAAACGTTTCCTTGTCTACTTCACAGTTCCAGTGTCACATTATTTATATACTGCTGTCCAGAACTCAACCTCCACCTACAACAATTCATCAAGTTTCACTGTCGGTTCACAGAGTCTTCTTGACAAATTTCAGTTAAGGAAGAAAAATTATTTGGAAGAATGATGCTACAGAGAGTTCTAGACTGCAAACTCAAGAGTTTTAAAGGGCTGACTCTAGTCTGAAACCGGGATTCAGTCTGCAGTTAAGAAAGCAACATGAGCCAGATATCACTCTGCCTTAGAGAATATTGTCTCCGAGCAGGCAGGAGGCCACGGACATACGGAGAGACACTGACCGAATTTGTCAGGTCCAGTCCATCTGCACCAACTTTGTACTGCATTAGAGAAATTTAACTGTTCCATGATCACACATGACTCCACAAAGACACACATGCATTTCCCCGTCCCAGTGTTTTATGGATCATTAAATATTTTCTGGCTATCCCAAGAGCTAATTCCCTGTGTGCGCAGAGTCTCAGCCCCAGTAATTCAAGGTGAGTTGGTCCCTGCTTGACCTTGAAAAGCTTCTGTCTAACAACATACAATGACCAACTTATGCCTTAAACATTCCATTCTAACCCAGACAACGAGGCTGAGCTATGCACTATGAACTGTGTAAGAGTCTGAGCTATGCACTAGAACTGACCTGAACTGAGATTTGAGCAAGACATAAAACACCTATTCAGAAGGTAAGCACCCTTTGCTGAAACTATACGTTGTCACAGTCACTAATGCCACCAGCGCTGCTCAGCAAAGTAGAAACAGAAGGGAGAAATGATATGACCTGCTAAACCCCCATGAAATTAAACATCGGCAAGATTTCATCCAACAAATAAGCACAAGAAAATCACTGTGGGTTTGTGTAATTACCACTTCAAGATGCAGAAATCTTTTGACACTTGTCTGGAGTGCATGTTAAAAATGGGAAGCATCTCCTCAAACTAGCAAAGCCCATGGACTTTCATCCAGCGATTTATGTAGCGATAGTCAACCCAGAGCTACCTGAAAGACTAAATAAACAATTCCAGCCTCAAGGGCTGGAACCCCAAATTTGTGACACTGTTCAAATTAAGAGAAAGAGTGGTGATTCATTATTAAGATTTAATGAAGAGAATCCGAGAGGTACACAACAACCTAGATCCTCTTCTACCGTTATGCTCACAACAGTAGGCAACAAGAACACTTACCAGTTCTTTGCATCTTTTATGCTTTTTCCTCACTTCATGCTCAAGGTTTTCACATTTTTTGCGCTTTTTCTTGAGTTCAAATTCCTGGGCGAAACAAGCATAAGTAGATCAGCAAGTCCGCATTCTTACAATGCATAAGAAACTCAAGCCCAGCTTCTCAGATCCAATGCTGTATTAGCTACTTTTATTTTCTTAAGAAAATATCTTTGTGACAAACAAACAATATAGAAACCAAGGGAGTTTTTTTTATAAGGTAGTAAAACCAAAAAACTTTTCAAATGAAACAGCTATTCCTCTCTGCCCCAAGCCTTTCATCTTCCGGAAACAGTTCTCTATTTCCCCTTTGCACAGACTAGTCCTGTTTGTACAAAATAGGATGGAGGACAGGATGTGGGGGGCAAAAAGACAGAGCTGTGCAAAATACTCAGCTTGAAATATTAGCTGTGCTAGCTGAGCTCCTATTCTAATCCAAATGTCACCTAGCAGAATGCAGACGTGCTCTGGTTAGGTACCTTTACCTGTAGTTACTTGCTACCACTCTTGCTTCCCCAGATAGTTAAGAACTGCTAAACCTCACTGTGAACTGTCCTTGTTTGCCGCAGTAATTCACAAGGGACATATTCCTCACATAACATCTGTCCCAGGTCAGTCATATCTGTTCCTGCTTCAAATAAGACTAAACCAAACACAGTGCAGAATCTATTGGTGTGTTTCCCTCTCATTCCCCCACCAGCCTGGAGCTGCCACCCAGCAACGCACTCCATGCAGACGGCCTGTGTTTTCCCACTGACTCCCCGAGCTCCCCACTTTTGCACAGCAGCTGCACTTAAAAATTAGACTTCAGTCCCCAAAGTCTCCCCATGGATTCCACAGGTGAAACCCCCAAGAAAACGCACAGCACTCCTTAACCCAAAACCAGGGTCACAACTCACCAGCTGCTGTATCTGTTGGCTGCTCTCTTGGTCTGTTATTGCATTTTTGGGAGGGAAATTTTCATGTCCTTCAGAGGCAGGTCCCAGCGGCTGCACACCTGGTTCCACCTGGAAAGCAAGCGAGATGTTAGAGAGCTCAGGGGACCACAGAACACACCGTGTACACCAAGGAGGAAGAAGGTTTCCTGGCAGTCCCCCTTGGGAGAGCAACACTCCACATAAAAACCCCTGATCTCTGAACTGCCCAACTGGACATGGAGACAGGCAGACACCACGCCAAGGATCTCTCAGCCACAAGAGACCTGTGCTGGGAGTCTTCTGGAGCCCAGGGTCAACCAACCCAGTTTGACTAAAGCACCCCCATGCAATAGTGGGCTCCAGAAAGCTCTCGGGTTTGAGCACCCATTCGTGCCTCACCTAAGGTTTCAGTGAGAGGCATCGGCAACACCTTTCATGGCCTTCTCCAAAGCAACAGAAAGAAGATGGAAGATGGCCAGAAGGGAGAACAAAAGACTCACAGACAGCAGAAAGCAGAAATCAGTGAAGATGTTAGAATCTAAAGGTAGGGAAGAGCCAAGAGAAAATACCAAGAAATGGAGCATCCCACCTCAGCTGGTAGCTGAGAAGCACTGAAATGGCAGTGCTATGGCTTATGTGCCACCATCAAACCAGATGAAAGGTGGTACTTTTCCATACATGTTTGTACACAAGTTTAACAAAATGCCTTTTAATTTGGGCTACAGACAAATACACCTTTAATTTGTACTCTAAACTGATGTTTGGCTTGACATTGTCTCCCTAGAGTAACCCCTGTCAGCAGGGCAAGGCCTGAGGTAAGCAGAAGAAAGAGGGCTTTGATAATATCTTAAACATCGAATTGAAATTTATTGAAATTTATTTCAATAAATAGATTTTAGGGACAAGAGATCTTTAGGATCATCAAAGCCAACTTGTACAGTGAGCAAGCAGCAGGATTTTGTGACTCCATCTCAGCTTTTAACCTTCGGTTGACCTCTCGTCAGCAGTAGAACATCTCATTTCACTTTGAACACCTATGGTGCTGCGGGGTCTACGTTACTTAGTCTGAGTTCCCTTTACAGTCAGCCATTAGGACAGCATCTAAGCAATATACCTAAGCAACATTTCTTTTACCTATTTTAGGCTCAAAACCCTGGTTTTAACTACGTCTATATTCATGGCTCCACTGCTGAAAGCCAGAAAACTGTAAGAGACCACACTCAAGCCCAGGCTATCAAGGTTTTCAGATTTTCTGCTACAAGGTAAATCCTGAAACCACCACCCTGCAGTGTGGTTGAGGGATTCCCTACCATCCATGGAATAAGGTTCACATGGGAACCTCGCAGTCCCAAGAACCAAGTGGCAGCTGGAAATCTTGAGATCCTCCACCCAAGTCACAGTAGGGCACGAGCTCCAGCCCTCGGGAGCTTCCAGACATGCCGTGAAACCAGTATTTAACTCTGGAATATCCACGTGTAAATGTTTCCGAGACTTGTGTTTTTTTAAACTACCTGGCACATACTAAGTTTCAACTCTATATTTCATACCTCCCCTCCAAAATTATGCTTCCTTGCAAACTGAAAATGTTACATTTTAGTCAAATTTAATGAAATTAGGTCCCAAGGAACGCTAGCGGACACCAGCTAAGGTTAGATATCCACTGCACAAGTACCATGCACTATACTTCACAAGTCATGCTCCCTTGCAAATAGATATGCAAGACAAATTTGCTTGTTTGTGATAATTTCCCAGCGAAAAGCTAAACACAGTGACAACACTCCTAATTACAGACAACTTACAAAAATTACAAAATTATAAATTTGCCCACATGGACCTAATTTCCCCCCAAGAACAAAGACATGCCCGCAGCCACAGGCTCATACACTGTTATTTTTCCGCAGAACCCAGACTCATCACTGCATTAAACAACTGATAAACGAGACTGGCACACATCACGAAGAAAGCTGTGACCTGGAGCTGTGCCACCTCATTCACAGCAGGGACTGGAAGATGCTCAATGAATGAGCCAGGTGCAAGGAATCTGTTCAACCATACAGTTAAAAATCACCGTACAACAGCTGCTTTCCACCCCCAGCGCTACCCGTGGTGTGCACCGACGCTGGCAGAGACCCTGCCGAGAGCCCAGGCTGTACCAGCTCAAGTCGAACAGACAGCAGGCACAGAAGTACCTGTACTTTGGCAAATGACCAGAAAGTATAAAGCACGCAACACAGTAAATTAAAAACGTTGTAGACTTTCTAGAAAGCTCTGCCCTTGGCACCCAGGAAGCATCACCACAATCCTACCCCAAAAGAAGTGCTACAGCATTTTCCACCTAACTGTGGCCCATTCCTTCAGCTGTGCAATGTCAGGCAGAGCTGGACCAGGAAACCGATGCAGGTTTCGGGACAAGGGGGGAGGAAGGCTGGGTTTGCTAGGTTGTTTTTAACTCAGATCTGTGACATCCCACTGCTCAACATGAATTGCACTGACACAACTGAAAGGGCAGCGGGAACAAGCAGTGGCGAACAGGAGGCTGTTTAAGCCAGCACCACCACTGAAAGAAATCCCTACTAAATTATGATTTGTCATTACAGAGATAAGCATCACCCCAAAACCCTAAATAAAGAAGTAGGGAAATCAGAAGGAGAAGAGAGAAATGGGATTTTCCAAGGACACTTAGAGGAGCAGCTTGCTCTTTATACTCTGAGGAAGTCCTTTGAAAGCCAGGGAATACTGCACAGACATGCTGTGCTGGGGAGCAGGATAGAAGAGCAAAGTAATTTCTATTAATTGCAATAACTGGGTTAGTGCCCCAAGACGCCAACTTCATCCTCAGCATGGCACCACTGTGCCCACATGAACAGAGCCTGTGGAGCCCTGGGTGTTCTCAGCTACAGGTTTCTGCTAAGAGACTGGCAACAGCCTCCTTGCTCCCCCTTCACTACTGCTGTTGGGCTTCGTGTTGTTGCTATTTATCAGCCAGAAAATCTTGTGACAACGAGGTCCGACTCTCCTGAATCAGAGAAATAAAGAGCATCCATGAGAAAGACCATAATACACATTCTTGTCTGACAGAATCTGCAGGGTCAATTGAAAACTAAGGTATGGAAGGGCCATTTGAGGAAGATAAGGGCAGAGCATCTGTCTGTGCGTCCCTCCTCACCATGGAGGAATCTAGGGGCTGAGGGGCCACCAGGGCAGAGATCTCAAACGATGAAGAACTGCGCTGAGGATGTCTCTCAAACTGAACTGTCTATATGAAGAACTGTGGAAGCCAATAAAATAAACAGTAACAAATCACCAAGATTAGACGATATTCACCCAAGGGTTCAAAAACCCTCTTTGGCATGAACTGAATCTCTCGCTTTAGCAGTAACTGAATCAGGACGTGCAGTGTGTCACTTCTCTGACATCACCTTAATACAAAATAACTGGAAGCTGGCAAATGTCAAGTTTTAAGAGTATTCCAGTGGAGATCTGGGGAAACACAGACCAGTACACTTGACACCTGTTCCAGGCAACTTGATATAAAATGCAACAAAGATTAGGCAGATACTTAAAAAAACGCCAAACATACACTGGGGGGAAAAAACCCACACTCACAAATCTATTAAGAGTCTTTCTAAGGTGTCAGCAAGCAAATGGGTGAGGGAGATCCAGCAGGTACAATCTGCTTGGGTGCTCTGAACACGTTCAGCTATGGTGCTCTAAAAGGCTTCTGCAGACACTGAGCCACCATGGGATGAGGGTAAAGGTTTTCTTTGGGGTAAGTATCTAGTAAAAATGAGAGGACTAAAAGAGAGGCAGCAGGATCTGTGCTCTCCATGTAGCGAAGAGACAAATGGTGAAGAGGGCCTCATGACACTGAGAGATTACATAGAGCCGTCAGACAAATGACGTTTTAATAGAACACAGTGCTCAGACAAAAAGGCAAAGAGATCTATTGGGAAAGGGAGAGAAAACTTCATTATGCCACCATATAAATCAATGACACAGCATCTGGGATACTGCGGGCAGCACTGCTTCCCCCAACACAAAAATGACAGAGAAAATGTACAAAGGAAGGAGACAAAGATGATTAACATTGAATAATGGAGGAGGCTAGAACGAAATTAAAAAAAAAAAAAAAACTAACAGCTGAAGGAGAGAGGCCTATAAACTCATGAGCGACTTGGAAGGGATGAACAAGGAATGAATGAATACCCAATACATCTATCAGAGTCGGGGAGCAATAAACGAGAGCAGCTGGTGAGGTATCAGAGGGAAGGCAAGCAGCCTGTCCTCACACCGCCTACAGACACAAAATTCTGCCCCAGGACACCGCGGGTACCGAAAATTCTGATCATAAACCGGGTGAACCCCCTCCAGACAGACCCCCACCGCACAGAGCCCCCAGGCGCCCACGCACCCCACGGGACACCCCCAGGCCGCCGGAGCTGGGGGGCACCGGGACACCGCAGCCCCGGCCTCACGCACCCCCCGCGGGCAGCCCGGAGGCCTCCGCCGGCCCCTCGCCCCCGGCCCGGCCCCGCTGCGCCCTCGCCGGCGGCGCCCACCGGCACTGGCCCACACCTCGCCCCCCTCCCCCCCTCCCGGGCGGGCTGAGCCCCTCGGCCGGCCCCGGCCCTCCCGCCGCGGCTTCGGCCCCCGAGCGCTGAGGGAAAGCCCCGCTGCCCGACCCCGCAGGCAGCGGAGGCCCCGGCGGGCCGGGCCTGGGCCGGCGGCCCGAGGAGCGGCCCGGCCCCGCGGCGAGAGAGGCGCTCCCCGGCGGTGCTTCGGGCCCGCCCGCCCCGGCCCCCGGCGGAGGCGGTGCCGCAGCCGCCCCCTGCCCGGCCCGGCCCGGCCCGGGTCCCCGCGGGAGGGCCCGGCCTTACCTGCCGGCTGCGCGGACCGCCAGCGGGGAGGCGGCGCCCTGAGGCGGCCGGGATGTGCCGGGCCGTACCACTGCGGCCGCGGAGGGGCGGCCGGGGCCCGGAGGCGGCCAGGCCGCGGCCCCGCTCCTCAGCACGGCCTCGGGGGCTCGCCCTGGTGGGGGCCGGACCTAGAGCCCTGCGGGGGCCGGGCCCGTCCCCGGCGGGCGGTGAGGGTGGGGATGGGGATGGGGATGGGGATGGGGACGGAGCAGCAGGCCTGCCGGCCACCGCCACCGTGGACACGGGTGCTCATCCCTCACCTGCTGGGAACCAGCGTCCGAATGGTGGCAAACAGCAAAAATGTGTGTTTTCAGTAAAAGAGGGCAAAAAGAGGTGTTGCCTGCTTTCCCAGGCTGGAAAACCTGGGAACCCTGGAGAAGGGAAGGCTCCGGGGAGAACTTAGAGCCCCTTCCAGGCCCTAAAGGGGCTCCAGGAGAGCTGGGGAGGGACTCTGGATCAGGGAGGGAAGCGGTGGGATGAGGGGGAACAGTTTTACACTGAAAGAGGGGAGACTGAGATGAGAGATGAGGAAGAAATTCTTCCCTGTGATGGCAGTGAGACACTCTGGCGCAGGTTGCCCAGAGAAGCTGTGGCTGCCCCATCCCTGGAGGGGTTCAAGGCCAGGTTGGATGGGGCTTGGAGCAACCTGGGCTGGGGGGAGGTGTCCCTGCCCATGGCGGTCGGGTGGAACTAGATGATCTTTAAGGTCCCTTCCAACCCAGACCATTCTATGAGTCTATGATTCTATACGAAACTGCAGCACAAGAAACCCATGCCAGGGAAGACAAGAAGGACCGAGCCCACAGCATCCACGTTCCCCCTCAACTGGTGAGACCTGGCACTTGAATCGGCCATTTTAGCCACCAGCACAGCACCTGTTTGCAGCAGAAGCAAATCGCAGTGCTCACGTGCTTCAAGAAAGTTACCTAAGAACAGCAATTAATTGAGTAATTAAATAGCAAAACTTTCAGATTGCTGACCCACTTGTCTCACCTCCCTGTGTGCTTCCCCTCCTAGCGATGCCGGGTCTCCCAAGCGGGCCTCCTGCGGTAGAGGTGGACCAGTGATGCAGGTATTTAGCCTTGGTGCGGGTGGTCCCAAGTGCATGGCAGCACTTGGCAAAGCGCCGCCTGAACTGGTTTTAGAGGAACGTAGACACTCCTTGAAATTCTTCAGTGCAATCTGTCTCTGCAGCCGTAGCACCTCTCGCTGGGATTCCCGCAACAGGCGGTCGAACTCAATGACGTTCAGGCAGCGAGGGTCATCCTGCGGGAAACGCAAACATGACACGGTGTCACTGACAAGCTCTAAAAGGTGGAACGGGTCAGGGTGGTGATTTAACATGCAAACTCCAAAAGCCTTACTGAAGAGACACCGGCAAAAAACAGGTAATATGGCAGACAAAGATTTGTTTCCTGGGTCTCCAAAGCCTCCAAAACAGTCACTTCGCATCCCTTATGCAAATATGTTGTTTCTCCCACAGATAAAAACTAGCCAGTAATGCTTCTGCAGCAGCGCAAAGCAAAAGGGCTTTTCTAAGAGTGTGCTTTCTCAGTGCTTGCCAGCAGAGAGCGTGTGAGGATAATATAATTTCATTTCGCAGCCAAACGAGAGCCGTCGCTGGTTTACCTCCTTGGTGTGGGTGCTGGCATTCTCTGCAGCCCTGTGGTGGTTAGGGCTTTAAATGCTGGAAAGAATGAAGAACATCTGGGACTTGTTCAGTTCTCGCCCGGGATAATGTTTGTTTTTCAAACATTCTTGATGTCTAGCCTCTTTCAGAGAGAGTACGTGTGGATGGGCTCCTATCTTTAGCACAACTGGTCACTCCCATCCACTCCGGACCCAAAAGTAGCAGCTTTTGAAGGAATCCAGTGCAATCTTACTCTCACAAAAACAGTGAGAAAATGTCACCAGCTTCTTTAGTTCTTCAAAGGTTTTCAGATTTCAAGAAGCTGAAGAAACACGTACCTGCATGTCCATGCATACGTACAAAAGCTGGTTATGAAAACCTGTCTTTACAAATATGCTGCTGGAGGAGACGTTGCTCGTTCCCCTGGAAAGCTCCTAAGCCAGTGAATTCAATGCATAATTGGTATCCAGGACAAATTTAATCTGCTTCCCCATTCACTTCTTACTCGCCCTAAAAATAGCACGTGCTTTATAAATACAGTTTATGTCGAAAATCATGGTTATTCTCATGCTACAAGGGGGAAACTGAGGCAGCGTTGATGGGAAGTGATTACAGATTTAAGAAGTGAGCAGCTGGGCCTCCTCTGTGCCAGACCCGTGTTCAGGCTATCAGGGCAGTAGTTCTTTAAACAAAATTGGCTATGTCTCTGTATAAAATCTCCCTTCCCCCACCAAAAAATAGGCAGCTAGTCCCAACAGACAGCCTCTGAAGCCTGGGGGAACAAGGGAGTAGAAAAAAAAACTCTGTCCTCCACTCACAGTCTTTCTTATACACATCCCCTGCAGCTGCCTTGCTGTTCCCCGCAATCCCCCGCTTCCAAGAATCCTTGCTGCAAGAAACTGCAGCCTGGTTTTAGCTGGAGCTGGGGTTTGGTTGGAAGCCCATCACCAGGAGCGTGATCTCAGGAAATCACTTTATCCCATCCTCGGAGCCCTGACTTTGCGAAACAAGGCCATTGCTTTTGCAGCCCAGCGCGCAGGGTGTCCCTCCTGCCGCTGGAAAGGAACCGAGCGGATCCATTTCGTAGCTACTGAAAAATTTGTGCCGATTTAAATACCCTAGATTAAAATTGATTTGGTTACAAACTCTGAGCGTGCACATAATATCTCTGCATATAAACCCCTTCATTGGCATAATGCATTTTGCATGCTGCAGACAGATTAGCCGAATTTTGAATTTTAACTAGCTGAAAATTAAAATTTAATGAGCAGCTTGCTTGGAAGAGAAATGGGAAAACCAAGATCAGACAGAATGATTTCCCCTCTTGCTCTCTTCTCTGCGGATTCCGGGCTCGCGTGTCGGTGCCCCCAGTCACCGGGGCCTCGGCCGTTACACAAACAGACGGTCTCGCCTCCCGAGCCAGGGTGGCCACCCGTGCCCTAGCAAGGCAGCAGCTGAATTCATCAACCCTGAGTATTGCAGCCGTGTGTATTTCCTTGGCCAATAACGAATCTTGCTCACCCGCTTTTGTCACATTCCTCTACAATTTGTCACTCTCCTGCCCCTGGCAGATTCAGGTTGCCCAGCACGCTCTGCTGTGAAAATCCGAGTGCTTTGGAAAGGGTCTGTTCCCCCTTCTGGGTGGGCCTGCAGTGAGAAATCAAGGGAATGGGAAGGAAATTTCTTCTTGCTGATAAAGTAGCGACCTGGGTCGCTTTCTCCTGTGGCTTAATGCCAGAAGGGATCAGCGAGGCAGCTCTGTCCAAAGAGCAAACAACACCCGCTGGTTCTTGTTCTGACTAGATCTACGTTAGGGAAAGTCTGAGAATCTACCTTCAAACCTATATTTAAAATGAACACATGGGGAGCTCAGGGACAGAAATAAAGCTGCTTTCAGCAAGGAAGTATTTGTCAGCTAAATATCATGTAAGTAGGGTAGAAATGTAAGTATTCATTGAGCTCAGCTGGGTGCAGGAACATAAAGTTGCACTTGACCACACCTGCATTAGCAAAACGGGGAGCGTAGTGCGAGCCCCAGCGTTACTGAGCTTCTCGTGAGAGTTTATTAACTGACCTAAACTGAAAATGTCCATCTCGTGAACAAAAGATGTATCTGATATGCCCAGAACAGGTTGCTTTTGTCACCTTGAGCGGGCAATCATTTCACCTAGCTTCAGATGTCCGCAGAGAGTCCTTTCAGAGTCATCGCAGAGAAATGCTTTCAGGGAGTGACGTGTCTGACCAGTTTTAGATATCTGTCTCAGGATGAGCTGAATTATCCCTTTTATCCCACCGTTTCTATCGGCAAGTCCCGTGCTGGTGCTGATGGCAACGTTGGTCACCAGCCCAGGTGCAGGCATCAGCATTGTGGATGCTTTCATGAACGCCCACCCTTGTCTAATGTTTTGTACCCTTAGTCATAGTCGTACAAGGATGCACCTAGTCATCACCAGTCTTGTGGTGGCTGTGAGCGCTCAGAAAGCCGCAGCTCAAGACATGGGATTTAGACTGGTTCTTGGGAATGTGCTCAGCTGGTTTACTTTCCAAAGAAACACTTGAAAAGGAGGTCCTGCTTCTACATCTTGCTTGAGTTCAGCACTGTGAAAAGGCATCCTGTATCTGTGGCTTCTTGGGGCTTTCCAGGGGCAGAGTTTTAGTCACTGCTGAAAATGGCAGCTCAGACACATGAATTCACAGAGGGACGACCAAGGTGACCCCTAGAAAACTGTTCTGGAGGGGTTAGGACACCGTCTCTGCCACACACTCACCCAATGTCCCCCATCCGGCTCACACATCAAATACCCTCTGTTTTCTGCCTGCACGTGGAACTAATTGCCCTCACACCGCTTCCTGGAGCCTGGTTCCCATCACTGCTGTTGCCCTGCTTGTCCCCAGCCACCGAGGGATGTCCCAGAAAGTGTCTCACCTTCCCTGCGAAGAGTTTAGCCTGCAGCTCCCGGCACTCCTGCTGCAGAGCTTCAATCTGCTTGTCTTTTGCCAGGAGAGCACTGGCTTGCTCCGTAAGGTCCTTGGCACGCTGGCGGGCAAAGGCTTTTTTGCACAGCTCCAGGCTGGAACCCTTCAGAGGCACCGGAGCAGTTACCTACACCAGAGAGAGAAGCAAGGGAGAAAGCCACATGCGTTCATGTTCGTTATCCACCACCCCATCGCCCCAACAGGGAGCACTGTCACAAAATGCAGCCTAGCCCCAAAGGACAGACAAGAAGAGGTCTGGGCCGGATCTATGGAAAAGCGGGAGGAAAGAGGAGGGGCTGGATGGAGAAGCGGCTCAGAGAAGAGGTGGGAAGGAGAAGGTGCTCAGCAGACGAGGCCAATGGTCAGCATGGGGGGGCTGCAGGCAGGGCAACAGTGGGTGGGGGGAGGAGAGAAAAACAGGATGAAGGTGGAAAGACAGGATAAGGCAGCAGAGACGAGGAGGGGAGGATAGCAGGAAAGATAAGCATGGGAGCAAGGATGGAGGTGGCCGAACCAGGAAGAAAAGTGGAGCTCCTGTGGGCTTCAGGACAGATGGGTGGAAGATACAGGCAAGAGAGAGCCCAGCAAGGGCCAGCACAGCCAGGGGAGGACTGGGAGGTGTTCAGCAGGAGAAGCAGTTCAGCTTCACGTGCTTCCTTGCGAGGGAGGGAAGAGCACCGGTGGGGACGGACGGCAGCGTGCCCCAGGGGGAGCAGGGCAGACGGGGACAGGCAGCCGGCTGGGCACGGGCTCTGGGCAGAGACACCAGGCAGGAGCCGAGGCTGCCTGGCCGCAGTCTCCCTGGGATGCCGGCTCTCAGCACGTGCCCGCATCCCTGGGGCCGGCTCTCCCAGTGGGTACCAGCACCGCCGAGCTGGACGAAGGGGCAGATCTCAACCCCTGCTCATCCCAACCCTCTAGGCAGTGAGGCCACATCTAGTCAAACCCTGCCTCTCCCTCTCCAGCTATCGCCGCCTGCACAAAGCCTGACAATGTGGCGGGGGGGGGGCTCTGCCTGATCAGGAACATGGCATCCTCTGTGCAAACTTTTCCTCCCCAGGTCTTGCCGAGCATCTCACCCACGCACAGAAGCTGCATGCCGGGCCCTGGCTCCATGGGACCTGTGTACCCAGCACTGAAGGTAACCACTGCCAGATCAACCCCAGCTCCTTAGGGCCCCTTCTCTGGGCAGGCAGCTGCCTGCTCCTGCCTCCAGCCCACCCTCCACAAGCTTCAGCCGTCCAAGCACTTTCTGCTGTTGGGAGACCTGGGCCAGCCCAGGAGCCAGGCAAGTCGGTTCTCCCAGGGCTCGCACAGGTCTTAAACTGTCACCACCCCAATGTTTCACTCAGGAAAAAAATAAAACAGTATTTGTGGAGTTGCTGGAGGGTCTGCATAGCTGTTGGATGTATATCAAATGGTTTCTCTTAACATAGTATCTGACAAGTCCATCTGGCAGCAACTGTTGCCCTGCAAGTACCAAAACCCCGTGACAGACGGGCGGCGTGGTGCCTGGGGACAGAGAGGGCAGGCACTGCCAGGAAAACCCCCTACCTTCTCTTCAGCAACGCTTTCACTTCCCCCTTTCTAGCCTAAAGGGCTTGAATTCCCCCGCGCAATCCCCGGCATCCTTCCAACGGAAGAAAGTTTTTGCCTTACTCCTCTGCAATCCACCTGTAGGCAGCTCACGCGAGGGCTTGTGCCCAGGATCCCGCATCCTACAGCCGCCTCCCACCACTCCTGCACCCTGTCAGGCTTTGCAACAAGCTGCTGTTGGGCCGGAGAAAGCAAAAACCACGCGGTTTGGGCAGCAACGCAAGCGAGGTGTGGATGGGGCAGAGCAGAGTCTCTCACCCCTTCCTGTTTTGCCTTACCGCACTCCTTATTCAAATACTTCCTGTTTCTTTTCGGTGAAATCAGATGAAGTATTTTCATGACTTGCCCAGGGAAAGCTGAGCTAATTACCTTAAACTAACATCTGACGGTAGGTCAGCACATTTTACAGCAAGAAACCGAGCCGGAGGGAATGGCTCAAAGCCATCTTCCCCAGGCAGGGGCAGAAGAAGCTGGCGATGGGCCGGGTTTCGTGATTCTTGCCCTGCTGCTGATGTGCACACCGTGTTTGCTGTAGGTTTAGGGAAAGGGGAAAGAAAAGGCCTTTCTAGCTGAATAGCAGTAGCGAGCGAGAAGTCCCGGTGCCGAGGTGCTCTCCCAGCTCAGCGTCCCAGCAGCGGCAAGCCCCCGGCGCTCACCACTTTGAGGTTTGCCTCCTGGAGTTTCCGGGCTCTCTCCTCCAGGCGCTTGGCAATCACCGCCAGCTCCGCGTTCTTCCTCTTCAGGTGCTTCACCTTCTCCTCCGTCTGGGGGAAGCAGCTCCTGCGCTAGATAACAGAAGGAGGGGTTGGAGGTGAAGCCCCTGCTTCTCCTCGAAGCTGCACACCGGGGCCGTTAGGGGAAACCTGACCTACTCTGTGCCCAGAGGGCTTTTCCCAGCCTGTTCTCCTACGACTATCCCAACCATTGAACACCCGCCTCTGCTCTTGTTGCCTCTCCAGTCCCCGAAACCTGTATTTTTTCTGGTATTTTTATTACTGTGACCTCTCATTCCCCATGAGATGCCCCTCACCCCACCCCAGGCCACCCCACATGGTCCCGCTCCAGCCCCAACTCGCTCGTTGGAGGCTCTGCCTTTGCCGGCTGGGACTCGCTGCATCTCCAGCATCACTCTACCCTGGCCGCCCATCCTTTGGGCTTTCTCTTCCAAAGTCTTCCCAGTTGATTTCCCTGGGGTTACAGGGCTCAACATATCGCTGCGGGTTTGTGCTGCGCTACCACTGCAAGCTTCGCAGTTGTCCTTTTTCTCATGACACCGAAGACTGAGTTGGGGGGAATGGGGAAGAAAGCGGTGAAGGACTTTATGATGTTTGCAAGGCAAATTTCCTTTTTCGTCCTATTGATTCTGTTCACTCTTAATCCCCTTTTATTTGTTATCTGTCCGTTTCGATAAGCTGCCGCTTGCCGATGGCTCGTTCTCTCAAGGTCGTACCCAGATGTGTTGCTCTGTCTTTTCACATCAGCAAAAATGTCAGGTCCACTGATCCTTCCAATTATTTTCCTCCCTACCCCTGTGAGATCCCACCATGGGCGCTTGCTGCTTTCACCGCTTTTCCTCAGCCGGAAGACTGAGGCTGATTTTTGAGAGTAAGATTTGATGAGAGCTTACACGGTACTGCTTCGCTAAAATCCAGATGACAGATAAGGGGTAACCCCAGAGCGTGCAGGTCATTCTGGATTTATGCTTTTAGTGTAAGAAAATTATCTAAAATATGCGCTTTGAATTTGGTGATATAAATCTCAAATGCTGAGCAATCAAATTTTCAGGGGCCCGGGGTGGCCACATCCCCACGCGGCGGGGCTGCACGAGGGGCTGATGCTCTCCAGGGAGGATGCAGGAGGGGAACATCCCCTCTTCGTATTTCCCGAGGTCCTGGCTGCCCACCACGGGCCTGAGCAGCCAGGGATGGGGGAGCGGGGCAGAATGGGTGGTCCAGGCTGCGGCCGCCTGGCTTGGCTTTGGGTGCCGGGGGTGCAGCTGGGGAGCAGCCGGGTGCTGAGCTCCCGTAGGAGCAGGGGGCAGTGCTGCGCTGTCACCCAAAGCCGAGGCTGAGTGAATCAGTGTTTCTGCTTTTTCCAATTAAAGAGGAAACAAGAGCGACTTCCCCCTCCCCTGCTGTCAGCTCGCCGCTGCCTTGCTCTCTGCCTGCTCTCACGGGCGGCTGCGTTAAAGCCTCTCATGGTTTCCAGCAGGCAAATGGCACCAGGCAAAGATGGCAGAGATGGCCTGGTCCGCTCCGCATCACGAGGAAGGGGTCCTGCTCGAGCCAACGATGGGTGCAGTGCAAAGGCACCCAGGGCACCCAAACACCCAGGCCCTCTTCCCCCCCCAACTCCTTCCTCAGCCCTAGCTCTGCCCAGCTGATCCCATGTGCCAGCATCTCTTGGAGATGGCAGCAGATGGCAGCTCGCCCCAGCTGGGACCCCAAACATAAAGAGGCCATGGACCTGTTGGAGCAGGTCCAGAGGAGGCCATGAAGATGCTCCAAGGTTTGGAGCCCCTCTGCTGGGAGGACAGGCTGGGAGAGTTGGAGGGTTCAGCCTGGAGAGGAGAAGGCTCCAGGGAGAGCTTAAAGCCCCTTCCAGTGCCTAAAGGGGCTCCAGGAGAGCTGGGGAGGGACTCTGGATCCGGGAGGGGAGTCATGGGATGAGGGGGGAATGGTTTTACAATGAAAGAGGGGAGACTGAGATGAGAGATAAGGAAGAAATTTTTCCCTATGTGGGTGCTGAGCCCCTGGCGCAGGTTGCCCCGAGAAGCTGTGGCTGCCCCATCCCTGGAGGTGTTCAAGGCCAGGTTGGACAGGGCTTGGAGCAACCTGGGCTGGTGGGAGGTGTCCCTGCAGGGGGGCTGGAACCAGATGATTCCTTCCAACCTAAACCATTCTATGATTCTATGACTCCCCCCCATGGAGCATGCCATACCAGCACCCAGCCGGGGCCATCCTCTGCTCACCAGCAAGCTGTTCTCCTCGGCCAGGCTGGAGCAGCGGTGCCGCAGGTCCTCCAGCGCACTCAGGAGCTTCGTGTTCTGGCTCACGAGGAAGCCGTAGTCAGCCCCACTCTGCAAAACAGTGCAGGAGAGGAAAGGCAAGACTTCACCTGCCCGGGGCGAGGGACCCACCGCAGCTGCCCACCCGCCCTGGCGCCGTGGCGAGCCCAGCCTGGCTGCGCGGGGAGGCTGGCAGGGGCGGGCAGGGAAGGGGCACGGTGGCATGCGGAGGTGATGAGGGGCTGCCTGTCCTTTGGGGGACGAGTGGCTTTCAGGGCTGGGCTACATCACCTGTGGGTGACAGCTACCGCCTCCATAGCTTTAAAGTTGCTTTCGACTTGCCCAGACCCTCGCGTGGTGCCCAGCCCCTTGCATTTTGCTATGGTACCATCTAAACCAGCTTAAGAGCCAGGTGGGCAGAGCACAAGCCATGACACCCCAGACACGTGGGCTTTTCCCCATGGCTCCGGGACACCGGAGCCTCCAGCACCGCACGGCTTTCGGAGGCGACAAGAACTCCTCGCCTGCTTCCCCATGCCGGCTCCCCCAGCTTGGCCCGGGAGCCCGGCCCCGGGCTCTGCCCTCTCTCTGTCAGCCTCAGCTCCGGAAGAAGGCGACATGCCGGATTTCTTTGCAAAACACCACCTTAATTTTGTCACATCAAAAGCAGCAGCAGCAGCAGCAGCAGCAGCTCTGCCGGGAGCTGTATATATAGCTTTGTGGTTACTGCTTCCTGCTCAGAGCTGCTCGCCGCAGGCTCGCTGCCGAAGCAAGCTCCCAAGAAAGTATTTTTGCGCGTTAGCAAAGCTCGTAGCCAAGCTATTGCTTCACAGCTGCCATGTGGCAGCAGCACGCCACGCACTTTGGGAAGATGTGGCCAGATGTTTTCCCAGCAGCCAGGCAGGTCTTGCGGGACCCGCGCCCAGCACCCACGAAGCCTTTGCTGGTGCCGCTGACCGGCTACGACCTTCCCGGTGGCACAGCTCTGCTCTTGCAGTTCGCAAGCCAAGGCTACGAGTGGAAACATCCCTTGGCTACCAAAGAAATGCTGCCTAAGCTTTCTCGGTAGCAAGAAGTCAGACAGGCAGCTCACAGCGCTCAGGTGTCGCGATGCTCTAGGAGGTCTGAGACTGGCTAAAACTCACTACACCTTTACCCAATATTGTATTTTGGCTTCTCCGTCACGGCCATTGGAGAAAAAGGACAGCAGACCAGTGCCACCAAGTCCACCGAATCCCCTGGTGTGGCTGCCATGCTCATGCCACAGCTCTCACAACCCCTCATGCCTGTATGGAAATGGCAGAGTGGGGAGGGAAAGCACAGCTGAAAGACATTGGAAATCAAAAAAAAACCACCCTCAAAAGATAACACCCAGCCCTCCCTACTGGCCTCAGGCAGTGTCCCCAGGTCCCCCCAGCCCTCTGAGCCACCGGGAGGGAATGGTAGGTGCCACGAGTTGACAGGCTTTGGGCAGAGCGGTTTGTAGTTGTCCGCCCTGCAGAAATCCCAGGGTTTGAGGCAGCTGGAGGGAAATGTCCCATGGGAAGAGATTGTACTGCTTTCCACTGGTGGCAAAGCAAAAATATATTAATTTTCCTCTCTTCTTTTTGTTTTTCTCCCCCGGGCACAAAGGCGCAGTTACTGCTGCGGCCCCCAGGCACCCGGGTGCCCCCTCCCGCTCTCCGGCCACTCGGGGCTGATCCCAGGGGTGGTCGGGGCAGCCCCAGGAACCAAGGAGCTCCCCAAACTCAGCAGCCTGGGGGAAGCCAAGAAGGTCCCCTGGGACCCACACACCCTGCCCGGTGCAGTGCTGTGGGCCCAGAGACCCAGTGCCAGATCCTGCAGCACTGGTGCCACTCCTGCAGCTCTGCAGGGACAGCGAGGTGTGCCAGAGAATATTTCCCCCGTCGCCAGCTCCAGGGACAGCAAAGCACTTCCCCAGGCTGGGCACCCACGCAGGGGACGCTGATGGGGGGACAGAGCAGGGTGGGGACGCGGGTGGGGGTCCCACCAGCATCTCCACTGCCCTGCATGGCAGCGCCTCGGGCTGGTTCACTGCCGCCATCCCCAGAGCCGAGCAGGCATCCCCTGGGATGAAGTCAAAATGCGTTATTTTCATTTTCTTGTGGCAGCCAAGAGGCCTCGAGCTTCTTGTCTGTGCTTGTATGCACTGACACAGGTCACGCAACCTCAGCCGGCGACCTCTGCGCTTGGGACAGGAGCTGGAGAGCCTTTGCGGAGGAGCTGATGTGCTCCTGCCTCTCTCCGGCAGGCAGGCAGGACTTCTGACGCTGTCAGCACTGGGTTTCTGCAGGGAACGATTAGCACCTCCAGCATGGCCGGGGGACCTTTTGGGGACTTACGTCCAAATTTCTGTATTTAAAACCCCTTTTCTGTAGCTATAAAACACCATCTTCATCGGGGCAGGATGTAAAGACTCACAACCGCTCACCCTTATCCCACCGGGCTGTCCCCAGTTCAGCTCAGGTTTCTTGCCAGGACTCCAGAGCCCACAACGTGGCAGAGGTTGGGATGTGCTATACCACGCCGAGACCTTTCCAGTTCCCTGGGTGTTGCCAGACCCCCGGGCGAGGTGTCGCGGAGCAGGAGAGCGTGGCTGTGTGCTCCGGGCTGGGGCCAGGCATGCAGCCAAGCCTCCCCCCTGCCAGCACGTCCCACTGCGGCCGCAGCTCCCTGGGGCTTTGCCCAGAGAGGCACAAGGGGCATCTGCAGCGAGAAGACATGGCGACAGGAGACCCTTGCCGTGCCAGGACGTCTGTCCCACGCAGGGACCTCACTGCCTGGGAAAGCTTTGCTAAACCTTCCCGCCAGCGCCGGCTGCGTCGGCTGAACCCTCCTCCAAGACCACGTAGAACCTGGAACTGAAGGACTGTCTAGACGTCATCCCACGCTCATTAAACATTCATTTCCTATAATGAAATAGCTTTTAATTTATTAACCGCTCCGCTGTTCCTCGAGGTTCCCGCGCTGCGCGGTGCAGCCTCGCTGCAGGCCACGCTCATGGCCTCCACTGCCGCTGCTTTTCGAAGGGAGCTGAAGAAATCCTGAGGGAGAAGAGGCACCGAGGCTGCCCCTGAAGCGACTCTTCTTGATAAAGACAAGCAGAATTGCTGGCAGGAGCCAAAATCCAAAAGCATCTCTGGGTGAGGGAGGCTTTCAGCGAGCTGGAGCCGAGGCAGAGCTGACGCCGCGGGGCGGCAGGGAGGGTCTCCGGGCAGTCACCTCCCCCGGGTCAGGCGCATCCTTGGCCTCTAAAAAAATTAACGCAAGCGACATGTTCTTTGGCCGCGGGGAGGGGGATGGAGGGAATTTTCTAAAAGCAGAGCAAGGCAGGAGGAGAGCAGCAGGGATGCTGAGGGCGGAGAGCAGACCGCGGCTCCCCTGCGCAGCAGGCACGCAGCTTTGAAGCCTCCCGTTAGAGGCAAACCGTCGTCATCTGTCGCCTCTTTTGACAGGTAGAGCCCAAAATACAGCTTCTCCAGGATGCGTTGAGAACGAGCAAAGAAAGAAAAGCCTCAGCGTGGCAGCTGCGAGAAAGCTGCTGCTTTTTCACCCGGAAACTTCAAAAAAGCAGCGGCGAGCTGCAGCAGCCTTCGCCGGGAGAGGTGCCCAGCCGGGCTGCTAAATGGGTCACACAGCCAAAAATCCCCCTGGAGCACCCGGCATCCAGCTCAGTCTTTAAAGTCCTGCGGAAAACTTGCAGGAAGCCATTTGGGGGACAGTAAATCAAACCGCGGCGAGGACGACAGACGCTGCCGGCAGCGGCTGCTCTGCAATGCGGCTCGGGCTGCCGGAGCCTCGCGGCACGGCCTGGCACCGACCGGCCGAGAGGGCTTCCCCCACGCCAGCCCCGGGGAACATGCCAAAGTCTAAGCTCAGCCTGGTTTTAAAATCCCTGCGGAGAGCCAGACGGGGAGGAGGAATTTACCAGGTGGCCCCGTGAGCGGGAGGTCTCAGGTGGCCTTTGGAAACGGGCGGTCTCACGGCCGATTTTAAAACACACGCGATTTCAAGACCTATAAAACGTAGACAATTTCAGGATGTCCCTGCAGTGACTTCCCCATCTGCAGCAGATAAGGGTCCAGCTGCTGGGTGTGCTTCGCAAAAGCCGTCTCTGAAAACCACCGCCCCCTTTGCAAACACTTTGCAGACCTATTTCGAGGTGAAACTACACCCGCTCTCCTGCTACCTTGGATATATTAAACCCACCGCTCCTCCTTCCTTTGAAATCGTTGTCACCAAGCCTCCACCATGTCAAAGCCCTTTAGCTGTTCGTTCCAGCCGACTTTGGTAATCAGTTTCCTTAACTTCTCGATCCGCACCACTTGGAAATGAAACCTGTCACTGCCAATCCATTTTCTCCCCTTCCATCCAGTTTCAAGGGAATCGGCTCCCTCACGGAACAAAGTTATTTTCCACAGGCTGCTCTTCTGCAGTGCCCTCTCTGCGTGTCAAAAGCAAGACAAAAATAGCATCACCTCCTGTTCGGTCAGTGAGCGAGAGCAAAACCCCCCCCGCTGCCGGCACAGCCAGCCCGCCCCGCGCCGCGGCGAGCATCATCCCAGCGGGGGGAAAAGGGGATATTTTTGTTAAAGGTACGGGAGAAGTAAGACTCGGATGCAGTCGCGGTTACTCTGCCACTCCTTTGAGAGGCGGTCTGTGTCCTTGCTCTGCTTCCCTCATTTTGCCCTGGGGTTCCTGGTTTCAGACACAAACATCTCTGTTCTTCCGTTGACTCCATGGCACTTCCCCACCAGCTCCTCACCCTGCGCGGTGCCAAATTCCCATTTCCATGAGTCAGCATTTTCTCCTGCTGCCCATCCCTCTTCCAGCCTACTACTTGCCCGTATTTATGCCATTTCCTCATTTATCTGATTTTTATCACCCCATGTAACAAATTCACGGAAGAAAAAATCCATCCGAGGCTATTAACTTCAAAGATACTGCCTCCAGCATGGGGAGTGCTGGAGCCACAAATTGCAAGATATTAAGAGGATATTCAGGGGAACATTCGCTCTATATTCGCTCCTCCTTACGCTTTCCCCAGGCGTCCTCTCCTGCACACCCTCTGACCACTGCCAGCTCTGCATTTGTTCCTCACAGTGTGTTTAAAATGAGATATGCAGCTAAAATTGGAGTCTCACGAATTTGGGTCCTCTCTATCTTTAAAGCCTCTTATGAAAGCACCATCATTGATCCCAGGAAAACAAACCCAGTCACTCCAGGAGGAGAAAAATCAGCTCGGTAGCCCTGATCACCCTGGCTTGGCTGTCCTTTGATGAGCTCAGCTTCTCCAGCCTCCCCAACCAGGGAGAAATTAATGTTCCTGCAAAACTGAGACAAGGAGGAATGTGAGTGGAAAATAAACTCCCAGGGCAGAGGCACAGCGTCAGCGCTCCAAAATCTGAGGCTGCAGCCGGGTCCAGCGTGCAATGCGGCACGATTTCTCATCTTTAACAGCAAATCCAAAATACAAGAGGTTTTGCAAGCAGACGAGAGAAAATGACACTGACATACCACCCGGCTGCTGGAAAGGCGGCTCTGAACCCCTCCTGACGTACTGCGCGCGCGCGTCTTCATCTTTCACAATCAGACATAAACCGGGGCAGCCAGTTGAGAGGGACGGAAGATTTGGAGAAACCCTTTCCTTTCCCCCAAGGCCGGCACAGAGCCCAGCGCAGACCCACAGCAAGTGGGTCTTGGGGATGGACCCAGCGGGGACCCTCGCATGGGAAAGGTCCTGCTCGGGGTGGAGGTGCTCATCTGGCCGAACAACTGCTGGTGCCGTCAGTGCTCCATCTGCTCCTCGCCCCGCTCTCCAGCGCGGTACGGAGACCTCTAAGCCGTACTCCTTCCAGCTGCCCTTACCTGCCTAAAGCAGGAGCACGACAAGGCGTGCGTGGCCCCGGAACAGGCTTTCTCCAGCTGTGACCCGACCTCCCTCCACGTTAAACGCGAATCGTTTTGCACACCCAGGACGCATTCAGCCAGAAGCCGCAGCTGATGCTTGCTGGGACGTGATCTATCTTGGTTACCAGATGACCTTGGCTGTGCCAAGCAAACTCCTCCTCACGCACGACAACAACATCACCTTCCTGCCTCGGGTCACTCTGTGACCCCTGGGCACCCCTCTGTTCCCTGGAGGGTCTTTTCCCACCTTGTGTGAAAGATGTCTGCGTTTCGTAGGACGAGAAACACGTCCAAAGCCCGTTCTACCAACAGCTTTAACACTGATCTATCAGCTTCTCCCTTGTCTCTTATCAGCTTCCAGAAAGATTTGGCGTAGCCCCACTCCGGTGGAGCAGGACTGTGCTCTGTCCCCACCACAGTCAGGGGACACTAACGGCATCCCTGTTTCATCGCGTGGCTTGGAAATCTATGAAAACCAGGCTATAGACCGTAAACCCCAGTTTGGTTGTAAAATTCAGGCGCCCCATCAGGAGCCAAGACAGCCAAGCCTCCTGTTTCCCCCACTGGAGATTTTTTGGGGGGCTGCTGAGCAAGTCCTTGAATCTGCAGAGAAGTGGGCTCAAGCAACAGTATTTCCACTAGAAAAACGCAAAACGTAGAAGAAGTGGGAAGTAAACGTGTTAACATCTTTGGTGCAAACACAGAAAGACTTCGCAACCTCTGCTTCTTGCATACTCATGCCCGTTGCCAATCATTTGAGCCAAGACGTGGGTATTGGCTCCCTATAGAAATTGTTGGGGCTTTTTGTTGTTCAGGTCTGACCAAAGGTCAGGTCCCAGCGCTGCAGGCTCAGGCAACAGGCAGCCCCGAGGTCTTCAGGGAGCATCTGGACTCTCTTTCTGGATGCCATGTGATAGATAATTCTAAGCTTGTAAGCATGAAAAACAAAACAAAACAAAACAGAAAAAAAAAAAACCAACCAAAACATACACACACACAAAAAAAACCTGGGCAAGAATGATAAAATTTAGCTCTTTCCAGGTTTGGTATTTTGATGGCTGGAGTGGGGACGATTGTTCCCTGATATCTCATCTTTCTTGTAACAGAAACCCTAATCCAAAGAAACACTCCCGAGAAAGGAGTGAGACTTTGGTACTGACGGATGCGCTTGGGAACAAAGTGCCTGTCCACAGCGAGTGGCCCCGGGCTGTGTCAGGGCTTCACCCTGGAAAGCCACCGAGCTGCAGCTCAGTAAATCCCCTGCCCATAGAGGCGGCACTGCCCTCTAACGCGATCATGGCTTGAAAAGTCAACGCTGGGGGTCCTTCCCATGTCAGAGCCTCAGCAACTGTATTTGTGGTCTCACCAGTTTGGTTTGATTGAGCGGGGAGACTGGGGTACCTACCATGGTCAGCTCTGAAGAGACACGTGTTCTCTTCTACCTTGGGAGATACGGCAGGGAGCTGGGCCGGCAGATTTTGTAGGCACAGCTCAGCTTTTGCCCAGATATCCGCTCCACAGTTCTCCCCCGCCTCTACCTGTTTTCCAAATTACTTGCAGTTTCCCAGGGGCCAAGAGCACCTTTTCTGCTTGGGTCACGTTGACCTAAAACCTGTTCTAATTGCCCAGGCGTCGGAAATGGCGTTCCTTGCACCCCTCGGTAAAGCAAGAACTCATTTGGGGCAATTATAGGATTTTGTCCTGGAATGAGAAGCCCCAAATCTCCAATGGCTTTAACAAGTAGCTAAGAGATGGAGGGAAAAAAATCATCCCCTTGCACCACTCGTGAGAGCCAGAGGTGCTGCTCAGTGGTCAGCAAAGAAGTGTGAACGGCAAGAGCAGCACAAGACTTACAAACCGATGCCCAAAAGGGTATTTTCCCAGAACTGCTAAGCAGATGGCTGGGATGCAGGAAGCCTGCGCTCGCAGCAGCAGCAGGAGGGCAACAAGGCTGCCGGCATCGCACATGCCCGTTCCCTTCATGTTATTCCAGCGGGAAGGAAGACGACAGCCATAGGACACCCAAAACGAGGAAGCGAAGGCATTGGCAAGTCCGCTCACCAAAAATTTTGAGAGGGTGAAACAAGAAAGATGCTAAGGCGAAAGATCACGGTGTAGCGATGGCCAACACCCAGATGGTGTGACAGCCCCGTCCCAAAACGTCGTCACCAGTCCAGAGGGGCCAAGGACATGGTGAGGAGGCAATGGCTGGTGTCCCTCGTCCTCCATGTCCCACACAAGTGACCTGGCCAAGCCATTTGGACATGTCTTTGTATGGAGTAGGAGCTTACTAAGAAAGACTGTTAAAACGAAAATTACCTTCCCCTCCGTACAGTCTCACTTTGTGTTTTCTTCCATTCATTCCTACAAATAAAGTCGCACCGGCTCTTTGTGGCAGGCGGCTCTCTGAGGTTGGCCGTACAGTCGTAGGGCTTGCCGGAAACAGCACTTAAGGTATTTGCATGAGGCTGAGCGTCGCCAAGACAAGAAAAATTAATTTACTCGGATTTTGAGCAAGATGGAGTATGATCTTTTGCTAATTGGGATTGTAGGAAATGGTGTCTGTAACAGCCAGAACTGGCTTCATTGCCCAGGAAGACTTTCTCACCCTAGTGCCATCTTTTATTCTGCTGACCTACTCTTTCTAGTCAAGGGTACAGCTCTACGCACCCTCAGACATTAAATTAAGTTTTCCGTCTTTGCCAATGGAAAATCTGAAGCTCTCAGAATGCCACAAATTCCTGCAGAAGGCACTGAGCTTGTTGTCAAATGCAGCTTGGCCTGAACACTTGGCATGGAGGACCTTTACCAGCATTTTATGATTCTTGCTGTATCTATGCTTTGTGTTATCAAGACCCACTGGGAGCAACTGGTTCTTTTGTGGATATTTAAATTCCTACTGACTGGGGGGCTCCTTGGTTTAAGCGTTTTCATTTGGGTTTTACAGGGTTAATGAATATCCTCAGCTCCATCTGACCTCAGGGGAAGCTGAGGCTTGGCGTTTAAGAAATTCAGATCCAAAGCAACCTCTTGAGATTAAGAAATAGTCACGACAGCCAACCCCGAGCACCCTCGCTGGGCTGCTTCCTTGTGCAGCTCATGGGATGCCCGAACAGGGACGTGGTCAGCTGCTGAGCTTATCCCTTCTATAAGTGCAGCTGGGGAGGGGGGGGAGGGGGGGGGCGAGTGATCCTGGGAGTGAAGGGTGCAGGGAATATGCCAAAATTGAATGACTTTGCCCCTCTCCCCTCGACCAATTTAGGGGATCAGGAGAGATCCTTCACTTCAGCAACCCATCCTCAAGCCACCCCGGGTTTCCAGGTCCAAAGCAGATCCCATTGGAGCAGCATCCCATAAGAGAGATGCAGACAACTGAGCCCTTGTGGGAAGTGCTCTAAAATCCGTCTGACAGCATTATGGGAACTTTCTAATTTCCAGCCAGGCTGTGTCTGTGCCACTTTAACCCCATTCTTCCTACACAGGCAGCGTTTTTCTCCTTCTCTGATTCTCATTATTCTGATTGGGATCCTACACCTGCAGTGCCTGGAGATTCTCAGCAGGAAAGTAACTTCTTCCCTCCCGTGTCCACGCAGAAATTTTGGAAGGCAAAACCAGAGCGATTTCAAAGACCCAGGACCAAGAATACGTTTATGACAGCAAGCCCCCAGGTAGCATTATTCAGTGGTAACACGGTGGGACACGTTCCTCTGCGGAGGAGCTCGGAAACCCTGGGGTTGCAGGATGCCGAGGCACACAGCAAACGGGTGGGAAGACACGGGCACAAGTCGCAACAAGGGAATTTCCCACCAGACTTACGGAGAACATTCCTCTTTACGAGAGTGCTGCAGCTTCAGGACAGCGTGGTGGGATCCCAGCCCTAGGAGATATTCCACCCTCGCCTGGTCAGGCCCTGAGCAACATCCTCCCGCTCTGGAGACAGCCCTGCTCGGGGCAAGGGGCTGGGCAGGAGGGTCCAGGTGTGTCCCCCCAACCCACCTCTCTAACTCCAGCGATCCCTTTCCAGCTCCCAAATGGGAGAAAGGCAACAACTCTCCACCCTCTGCACTCAGCAACGAAACTGAGATTAACTTGACCTACAGACAGTCTTAACATCTGCCCAGAGAGTGTCCCCGAGGGAATGGCAGAGCAATAGTGGGGGAGGCTGGGACGCACGGCAAGAGCTTCATCATAAAATCAACGTCTTTAATCAACCCTGTCAGCGACGAGCCCTCAGGAGGCTTTTCCCCGCACTAGGAGATCACTCCCTGGAGGCAGCCGTCCTGTTTGCATAATGCAGCGCTGACATCCCAAGGACAGATGTCCCAAGGGAAGCCCAGCTCCGGCAGCAGGACACGCGGTGGTGCTCGTCCCAGCCTGGCCAGGAAGAGCCGTGCTTTTGGAGGGGAGCTATGTTAGCGTCCCCTCGTCCCCAGCGGTAACACGGCACCTTGCTCCCGAGGAAGTGGGTTTGGGGATGTGGCTTCCGCAGCCCGGCAGCACCGGCGCTTGCTCTGCCAGGGACAGCAGCGCTGAGCTCCCTCCGGGCTCTGAACTGGAAGCCTTTCGCTTCACTAAAGACACTTGACTTCAGGAAGAAATGATGGATTTTTTTTTTTTTTTTTTCCCCAGGAAAAGACAAGTTAGCCTTTCTGTGGATCAACATCAATGTTAAGGATGGTACCACCAGTACCACCACAGTAACACCACGGCACTACTATGGCACTGTCACAGTACAGCACAGTACCACCAGGTGCCACAGTACCATTGCTCTGATACCATCATGGCACCATCAGTACCACCAAGTACCACCGTGATGCTGCCCCTGTATACTGGTACGTAACGATACTGCCATGGTGCTGCCACAGCCCCATGGGAGTGGGAAGGGAAATATTAGTCCCACACCAAGCCGGGAGCCTCCAGGATCATGGGGAAGCGCTCAAAGCAGCCCAAGGGCCGAGGGAAGCAGAATGGCAGGTTGCTCAGCAGTCCCCACTGCAAGAAACCGAGCGGGGTCCTCACCCCCTCCACCACCACCCGTGTGCCCAGATGGTTCACGGGGAACCCACTGCAGGGATCAGCTGGAGCTGGGTGCATGGCCTCCACCCCACAAGATGCTGTTTGGGTGCTGGAGCACCCACAAACTCCCCTTTGCTGCAGCAACCTGCCCCCCTGCCGCTCCCAGCCGTCCCACCTGGGTCCCCCACCAAGACAGGGCGCCCACCCCCTCCCTCGCCAGCCAATTCTGGAGAGAGGACAGTAAGTTTGGCGCAACCAATTTGACTCTCAGGATGGGTGGAAAGGGGGGTGGGGGTGGGAGCAGAAATGCTTCCCACTCTGCCGCCCCTTTTTTTGGGCTGGGATGCTTCTGGAACAGCCAGGGGCTGTGGGCAGGGGCAGACCGAGGAGTGGATGGTTAAATGTGGTGTTTCCCTAAGCACCACCATCAACAGCCCTTCCTAAAAGACACATAAGAAACTGTGCTACAGTGAAACCATTTTCTCTCTCTCGGTGGGATTCCAGCGGCTCCGTTTCTGCCGTGGGCTGCTCCAGGCTGCTCTCCAGCCGGGCGCAGGAGCGCAGCGCAGGCTTGGCTCAAAAACCTCCTCCTAAACCCTGAGCAGCACTGCTCAGCTCTTCTCCCTCGTACACAAGACGAACAGGCCAAGAGCTTATTCCTCCCCTGTTTTAAAAGCACCGCGGAGCTACCCCAGACCCCAGGGGATCCCAGGAAGGTGCCTGATTTTACCCATGGGAAAGGAGGACAAGCTGTCCTAAGCAGGATAAGCTGATGAACTTTTCGTGGCCTGGATCGAGGAGGTGAGACTCTGAGGGAGTCTTTTGGGCTGTTTTTAGAGCTGTGCAAAGGGGCCGGGCATTGTGTTACCTCGAGGTGCCCCAGTGCTGTCTGCAGGGATGGGTTCCCCCTGCAGTGCAGGTGCCGAAGCCCTCCGGGGCTGCCCTGGGTGCAGAGGGGACCCTCTGGAAGGGGGTGGCAGTGAATCATGTCCCCACCACTACCTGCAGAGCCATTGACACTGCCGGAGCGAGGAGACGCCGCAGGGACGGCTCAGCCTTTGCTGGTGCGGGGGCTGTGTCTGCACCAGGTGGGCTCTGCCCAGCGCTGGCCCCGTCAGGGGTCTGGCGAGACCCCGACCCAGCTCCGGCACCAGCCAAGGGAGAGGCAGCTGGAAATCCCTGCGGAAGGGCAGCAGCTCCTTCTCTCGCATGCCCGTGCGTGACGGCGGCTCTGGCAGCTCCCGGCCCCACGGGGGAGGTTTTGTGGGTGGCTCAGCCATGGCCGAGCGCAGCTATTTCCCATGCCCGTCTCGTACCAAGGTGACATCTTCCCTGACGCCTCTCCTCCCAAAACGCACCCTCCTGCCAGCAACCGCACCCCGGCAGCCGCCTTACCTGGGGAGGTCTGTCTGTCCGGTCACGTCCGAGCCCGTCCATCGCTCGCAGCGGCCTAACGAGCTCCGGTGCGGACCGAACCCGCTGGGGGTCCGGAGGAGGGCCACGGAGGGTCCCTGGGGACTCTTCCTGGGCCTGGCATGCTCCGGTCCCCTCCGGCCCTGGGGACAGCTGGCAGCTCACCCTGTCGCCGTCACCCCCCACGCCTTCACGCGTGTCCAGCTCCGGGCAGGCGGAGGTGGCGGGGACGGCGTGGCCCGCTACCGGGGCACCGCTCTGCCCCGCTGCCCGCTGCGGCGGGTCGGCGCTGGGCACCCCCCGCTGCGGCTCCTGCATGGCTGGTGGGGGGCGTCGGGCTCACCCGGTAGCGGCGAGGGCTCCCCGTGGTAGCGGCAACCGGCAAGGGAACCCCGAAGGCATCAGAGCCGCGGCGGAGGGAGCAACCCGGGCCGCGCTCCCTCCCGGCGGGGACGGAGGCGGCGGCAGCGGCGGCAGCAGCATCCCTGCGCCGGGGGAGGCTCCATCCCCGCCTGGATCCGCCGGCTCGGCGGGAGGGCGGCTGCCGCCCCCCCCCCCCCCCCCCCCCCGCTCCCTCCCTCCCTCCTTCCCTCCCTCCCTCCTTCCCTCCCTCCCTCCACCCCCTACAAAGGCTGCTGCCCGCTGCCCTCAGCCCCCCGCCGCCCCCGGCTCCATGCCCGCCGCCCGCCCGGGCCGGGATGCCGTAGCGGAGGGGCCGAGGGAGCTGCCGGCCCCTCACCGTGGCTTCGGGCAGCCCCCGGCGCAGACGCTGCCGAGTCATCAATATTAAGCCGGGGCCGTGCACCCCCGGGGGGGGGGGGGGGGACACCGCGCCGCGCCCCCGGGCCGCCAATAGCGGCGGCTCCGCCGGTTTCCATGGCAACGGTGCGGGAATGGGGGTTGCTGCCTATTGATGAGGCGGGGGGGGGGGGGGATGCGGCAGCGGGGCGGGGGGGGGGGGGGAAGCATCACCCCTTCGCACCCCGGGGTCAGGGTCCATCGGAGCCCCGCGGTCCCCCGCAGCCCACCGGGGAGGGGGGGGGGGGGGGGGGGTCAGCACCCGGCGCAGGGCGAGCGAGGCTGCTCCCGGAGTAGCCAGCGGGTTTTTGCCCCCTTCCCTCCCGCTCGCATGACCGATGGGCACACCAAGGGGCAGCTCGGCTCTGCCCCGGGGGATGCTTGCACATTGGGGGGCCAGCAAAACCTCAGCCCCCCATCCACACGACCCACTGGAGACAACCCGCTGCCCAAAACGCAGGCTGCGGCGTGCCCAGGGTAAGGGCTTGGGGTGGGCAAGAGGCAGAGGGTGGTGTGAGCAGAGGGGGGGGGGGGGTGGTGGTGATACAGAATCATAGAATGGTTCGGGTTGGAAAGGAACTTGAAGATCATCTCGCTCCGAGCCCCCTGCCATGGGCAGGGACACCTCCCGCCAGCCCGGGTTGCTCAAAATACGCTGCAGGGAGACGGACGCCCGCAGCACAACGCTACAGCGAAGAGGGGCACCGGCGTCTCCGAGCACACGCAGAGCAGGCGGACGCGCGTTCTGTCTCTCTCTGCCCACTCCCTGCATCTGTGAGGAAGATCATCTCATTCATCAGGCTGCACGGTGCTCTGGGGAAAGCCACCAGGCCACCCTGGGGGACATCTGGGGGACGTCCTTGCTCCCCAGCCCCGTTCAAAGCTTGACCCACTGCAGGGCCAGGTTTGATGACCCCAAAACCAAGAGGGGTGGCACAGGCCTCCTACCACTGCTGAGCTGCTGGGGCCAGATCCTGCCTCCCCCATCCTTGGGTGAAGCAGCAACTCCCAGTCCCACTGCTGGGGCTGGGGACAGCGTTTGGCATTTCACAGTGCGTTGTTCCCTTTGTGGTCACAGCTCCTGCTCAGGAGAGCCTGATCCAGGCCTCCTGCTCCAGGGAGGTACCACACAGGGGGTCTTCCGTGCCGCTTTCAGACACCGCTTTGTGAGCACCTCCTTTGAGAGCTTTGTCAGCACATCCAGATGTGTGCGGTGCAGATGTGTCAGCTCTTGAAACGGATGCCTTTGGCTATGTGTCACCTCTGCCTGAGCGGAGACGGCGCAAGGCAAATCACCGCTAAGACAGTTATTGCTCACCGCCGACTGCAAAGGGTGCAGATGACCCACTTAGATGGAGTCCTGCGCTGTGGGGGGTCACCACCGGGTCTGACAGTCTCGCAGTGCGCAGGAGCCTGCCGTCCCACCCAAGTCCCAGATCTCCGAGCCATCACTCTTTAAGGAGTACATGTGCATGGGGGGTGGGGGAGAAGCACCAAACTGGTGACGAGCAGCGAATGCAGCCAACAGACCAGAGGGAAGATTCCAGACAATTGATCCCACCTTCCTGCATTTTCTGGTACTTGTGTACCTTCAAAACACCAACTCAAGTGTCTCCTTCCCCTCCAGGAACAGCTCAGAATGAGTTCCACCACCTCCCACTGCTGGGATCCCCCCGGTCCCTGCCCATGACTGTTTCCACCCCCCCAGGGAGACACCGGGCAGGATCTCCGGGTGCTGCACAGGCGTGGAACGAGGCCCAGGAACTTCACAGCTCGCTGACAAGACAGAACAAGCGCGTTTAATTAGCAGGAGGCAAGAGCCAGCAGTGGGAAGGGAAATGCAGCACTGATAAGATCGCGCGGTTGCGAGCGGCGCGCACGCCGCTCACAGCGCAGCCTCCTTGGAAACCCTGCTCCGGCACGTCCTGTCTTGTGCTTCCACTGCTGTGTGCTGCTCACGGTCTCTGCTCATCTCCTCTGGGACGTGCCACCACCACGGCCCCCTGGGCAGCTTTCTGCTTCTCCCACGCACCGGCGCCAGACCGACGTGGCTCCATGGCACTCCCAGGACCTGCTACCCTGGAGGACGAGGGGATGGGGGCAACCTCCTGGGCCAACCTGGGCTCAATTTTGGATCTCCCACAGCCTTCACTGAAGGCCCGGGATGGGATGTCCACACACCTCCCACCACCAGCCCCGGGGAGAGAATGTCTCCTGGGCCCTTGAAGGTGGGAAGCTGGAGATGATCTTTCACACCTTGGCCAGTCTACAGCTATTTATCTGGCTGAGTAAGCCATGGCTGCAGACCACCCTTGGAAAGGAGTGAAGAGGAATTCATCTGGGCTATTAAACAAAGACTCTGTGGTTCAGGGGGTGTCTGAGCTAAAAGTCAATGAATTCTTCAGGAGAGCTACGAGGGTCCTCCAGGTGACCAGGGATCTGCTGTGGGGCTGTGCTCCCTATAGAGGAGATGCGCCAAAGCACTCCCCAGGGAGACCCTTGAAGCTCTCCCACAACAGGGGAAACCACAGGCTGGGGGAAAAGAGGTGATGATATACAGCAAACAATGAAAAATGGGTGATAATGGAGAAGACGGTGACATGGATCAGCACTCACGGGCACCTCCAGATTGAGGTGACCGGTGGGTGGGTGGCAACCCCTTTCCACCTTCTTTCTGGCAGATCCCAGGGGATGGCATCAGCGAGACGGCCCCTCCTGCCTCGGTGCATGAGGGTGACAGCAGGAACACGCAGTGACACCAGTGGGCACCTGCTCTCCCAGGGGAGTCCATCAGCTCCCACTTCCCACCTCCCTGCACCCACCCCGTGGCCAAGGTTTGCTCTGGCACGTCCCAGAGGAGGAGATGCGAGTGGCCATGTTGCCCACACTTCGCTCTTCCCCCCGATCCTGCCACCCCCAGCAGCACACGGCCGCTGGTGGGACCATGCCGTGGAGCAGTGTGGGGACCGAACCCCGGGAAGAAAAGCGGATGTGATGTGCCGGCCCTGCTGGGGGTCACGGTGCAGCCCCAGACATGGTGGCCAGGCACAACGTGGGGTGGAAACACCATTACATGCACCGGGGCTGGTGCGGGAGAGACTGGCTCTTACCCTGGACACCAGCAGATCCTGGCCGGGCGGCTGTCGGTGCCTACAGCCCTCCCCAGAGCCCCCCCCCCAACAGCCCTGGGATGGGCACCCGCACCCTCCACAGCACCCAGAGGGGTCCCGGCCCCAGCCCCTGCCCTGCTCAGGGCCTTTCGGGGTGTGCAGAGGGACGGGGGACCGCGCCGCCCGCCCGCCCTTTGGCGTCCAACAGGGGCAAGGATGAACCAGCTGAGGTCCTTTGGAGACCAGGAGCTTACCCCAATAGGGAGAGGCCACGTTTCTTTGTGGGAACCTGTCAAAATGCATTCAGGACAGAGGGAGGGCACTCAAAAATGGGCTCCTTGTTTTGTTGTTTTTTATAAAAAAAAAAAAAAAAAAAAGAAAAAAAGAAAAAAATACCAGTTTCTGTTTTGCTGCTCTCAGCAAGAAACAAGTTTCCAAACGTCTCTCCCGGCAGTGAAGGCTGAGTGGCTGTAATGTTCGTAACCGCAATAGTCCTTGACCAAAACCATTCGGTATTTATCCTTCCTAACACTTGAATATTCATTATTTGGGGGTGAACTTTCAAAACTTTTGCATGTTAAAAAATTGGGTTTGCTTTTCCCTTCCAGCGCGCAGCAAAGCGAAAGCTGCTCGGGGCGGTTTGCGCTGACTGCTTGAGGGTTTTTTTTAATCCCCTTTTTCATTTTTACTGTTTAAAAACTTGCCTCCTTGTGACCATGACGACAGTTTTGATTTGATTTTTTTTTTTTTTTTTTTCCTTCCGCATCCCCTTCGAACAGTCACAAAACCAGGGAACGTGGGAAAGCCGAGACAGCGAAGAGAAGCAAAACACCCCAGTCCTTTCTGGCCAGCCCGGGGAGGGGTCAAAGTGAAAGAAAAATACCCCAAACTCAATCGAAACACCCACCAACGCTCCTGAGCCCAGCACAAGAAGTTTTACAAAATGACGAAACTTTCCATTAACAGGTGGGCTCAAAAAAAAAAAAAGGAAAAAAAAATGTGCATTTTTAATATAGTTTTTACTACTATTTTTAGATGCCCTCTCCCACGGGCAGGAGATGGGGAGTCAAAGCCAAGGGTGAAGGTGCCTGGAGGGGTTCAGGAGCTGATGTTTGGGGAACAGGGACCCTCCTCTTGCATCCCTGGAAGCTGGGTTGGTTTTAGACACCCCCCCAGTTAGGGACAGGCCAGGGGTGTGTGGCTGGTGGGACCACAGGAGGGTCTCTTTGCTCCACGTGGCCTCATGACCATGGCCAGGGCTGCCGCAGGACACAGCAGCTTTGCCGGTGAGCTTTGGGGGACAGAATGTGAGACCCCCCCTGTCAATGGGCTGAGATTTGCCAGTTCCTCTGGAGCTATTTCCACCACCCCCACCCATGGTCCCCCCACGGTTCCCCCAGGGCTTTAAACATGGAGTCCAGCAGCACGCAAGCTCGTGGTGCCACTGTGGGGGAACCTCGCTGCCCGCGGCCCTGGGCACGGCAAGTGTCTCTTCCCCGGTTTTGCATTTCCCAGGAATAGAATAAAAAAGTCCACGAGTCAATGCTGACAGAGTTTTATTTAGCAGCCCCCTCGCCCCGCGGCACCCAGCCATCATTCGGCAGCACAAAGCCACCCGGGACCCCCCCTCCGCCTCCCACCTCTCCCCCCATTGCACGTGGCTGCCACTGCCCAGCTCTTCCCAGGGCTTCGCCACGCGGAAAATGAAGATGGAGGGCGAGAGGAAATGGGAATTGGGGTCTTTGCTACCTACCTGGCCTCCCAGCGTGGGCCCCTCCGCCGCGCACGTGGGGCACTGAGCCACGCGTCCACTCTTCCCCACGTGGCCGGTCCCCAGGTGCCAGAGGGACAGCGGGGACGAGCAGAACATCGGCAGCCTGGGGAGGGTGGCGGTGCCCATGGGATGTGTGGCCGAGCGCGGGCACCCTCCCGTGAGCCGGGCACCCTCTGCTCTCGGACCGCGCGCAACTTCTGATGGGCACGTGGGTCGCAGCGGTGCTCTCTTCTCCGTAGCCCACAGTACACTCATCCATAAAGTAGGAAACACTACACCCTGCAGTGCTGTTTAGTAGTGCTTTCTACTTTATGGGTGACTGCACTGTCTCTCAGTCGGTGTCCGGCAGTTGTTCTCCTCCGGCGAAGTGCTCGCTTCCACCCGCGCGGGGCCACCTCCCGCACCCCACGTGGCCCGGCCATGGGGCCACCTTCGGCACCAGCATGGCCAGGGGCACAAATTGCAGGGCTGGTCTTGCCCTGGGGTCAGAGAACCTCTGCCAGCATCACCGCCCCCTCGGGGAGCCGTGCCAGGCATGGGGGACATCCTCGTCACCACGGGGGAGATCCTGCCTTGTGCTCTCTCGTCTCCCCTAAACCCCCATCCTGGGCACAGGGGACATCCTCACCTTGTCCCCATGGGTGAGACCCTACCTCATACACCATCATCTCATCTCGAGCCCTATCCTGGGCACAAGGGACATCCTCGCCTTGTCCCCAAAGCCAGGAAGCCACCTAATACCCAATCCAGGTCATAGAGGTCAGCTTTGACTTGTCCCCAAAGGAAGGACCCCACCGCAGAGCCCATTCTGGTCATAGGATCAAGCTTGTCCCCCAAGGAGGGTCTCCACCTAATACTTCATCCTCATCATAGGAGACCGCTTTGGCTTGTCTCCAAAGTGGAGCACCCAACCTCAGACCCCATCCTGGTCACAGGGAACCCAATTACATTGACCCTGCTGATGGAGACCCCACCTCAAACCCCATTGTCCCTTCTTAGACCTCATCCTGGGCACAGAGTATGTGTTTGTTTGGCCCGCATGGGGGGATACCCCGTCCTACTCACAGAGGACCCCCTTGCCTTGTCCCCATCGGGGAGATCCCACCTTGAACTCCCTCATTGCCCTTCAAACCCCATCCTGGTCTCAGAAGACCCTCTCGCCTGGATCCCAAGGGTGAGATCTCGCCTCAAACTCCATCATTGTCCCTCAAATCCCATCTGCGTCACAGAGGCCCCCCCTTGCCATGTCCCCATGAGGGAACCCCACCTAAACGACACCCTGATCACAGAGGACTCCTTTGCCTTGTCCCCGTGGTGGGGAGTCTGTGGCAAATTCTAGCCGTGTGACGGGGACCCCTTGCGTTGCCTTGTCCCCATGGTGGAGACCTCAGCTAAATGCCACTCTGGTCACAGAGGACTCTTTCCCCTTGTCCCCATGGTGGGGATCCTCTGGCAAACCCCATCCCCATCACCCTTAAAATGTTCCCGTGGAGGAACCCCACTTCATCCCCCCACCCTTTACCGAAGACCCCCTTGTCCCATCCCCCTGCTGCTGAAGCCACAGGAGCTCCGTGGCCTGGGGCTCCCCATGGGACCCCACCTCACCCCATCTGCCAGCCACACGGAGACCCTTTCCATACCCCCATGGCACGGCGGGCCACATGGTGGGGGTCACCCGGACGTCCCCACGCCCAAGGCCACGCAGACCCCAGCCCCGCCAGCCTCACCTCACCTGCCCCGCCAGCCTCCACGTCCACCCGGTCCTGTCCCCGCTGCCACCAAAACCCCCCTGGGTGGCACTTCTGCTTCGGGCACTTTCCGCCTCCACCCGCCCGCCAGCGCAGCGCCTCCTCCCCCCGCGCCGCCCCGCTGCGCCCCGCTCCCCGGCATGAGGGGGGGCACTCCCTTACCTGCCATCAGCCCCCGGCACCCACTGCCCCCATCGCGGTGGGATTGGGGCCGCAGCCGCCGGCACCCCAGGAGACCCCATGCTGCTCCTCGAGCGCCATGTGGGTGCCTCAGATGGGTCCCCCCATTACCGAGTTGGGGCGTGGGTGGCCCATGCTGGGTGCTGATGGCCCACGCCACGTGATGGTGACCCGCGCTGGGTGATGGTGGCCCACTCTGGGTGCCGATGGCCCATGCTGCATGATGGTGGCCCATGCTGGGTGCTGGTGGTGCATGCCAGATGCCGGTGGCCCATGCCGGGTGCCGTTGGCGCGTGCTGAGTGCCGGGTGCTGGATGGGGTGATGGTGGTGGCCGGGGAGCAATGAGCCCCTGCGGGGAGCGGGGCCGCTTTTAACCCCATCCTGCCCACGTGGCCCCGACCACAGGAAGAGCCGTAGCTGCTGAGGAGATAACGGTGCACAGTCCCACCCAGCGCCACCCCGCAGCCCGACCACAGCCGGCCCAGCCGTGAGGCGAGGGGCGGCCACCGCCGAGCGCCGGAAGCACCGGGGGCCGTTGCAGAGCACAGCCGGTTACGCTCTCCTGGGCTTCGCTGCTGAGAGCGACAAACATGTTTGTGCCAAAAAAAAAAAAAAAAAAAAAAAAAAAAAAGAAAGAATTAAGAAAAAAAAAAAAGGGCTGTTTGCACAGGGTGACAGTAACTGAATCCACCCCTCCACCCCCCCGCCCCCAAGGCTGTGTGGGGGCCAGGATGGCTGCGCGCCTCCACCGTGTCCCCTCGCCCCGTCCTGGTGGTGGGACCTGCACAGGAGTGAGATGTTCCTGACCATGGAGAGAGCTTAAGGAGGGGCCGGCAGGCCGTGGCGGGGGGGTCTGCAGGATTTGGGGTGCTGCCCGGTGGTAGGGGTGAAGCCGGCGGGGACGCGGGTGCCAGTGGGCTGCAAGGCCTAAACCTGCTCTTTAGGAAACGAGTTGCCCAAGAGACCTCCTGGAGCCTCCCACCCGCTCGGCGCTCTGCAACACCAGACTTCCCCCGGCCCCGGGCAGCTGTAACGGCTGAGCGGGACGTGAGGCCCCCGGGAAGAAAGCCGAAAGCCGGGTTTGCAGGGTTGGCAGGCCCGGGTCGCAATGGCCGTCTCTGCCCGATGGCAGCGGGGCTGGAGCAGCCGCGGGGACAGCACAGCCGTTTGCACGGCCAGCACCGCGCTGCGTGCTGGAAACACGCCCTGCCCCAGCGCCGGGTGAAACTGCCCGTCAAACTAGATTAAAAACTATGAGCTGAACCCCCAAAAGTGACTGTAAATGAGACCACGTCGCTCTGTGCCGTGGTTTTCATGCGGCTCTGCAAAAGGCTCTTCTTTAGGCCAAAGTGATTCACTCTTTACATCGATAAACTGGATGGAAATGTGAGAAAAAAAAAAAAGAAAAAAAAAAAAGACCAACCTACTGGTGAGGTTTGCAGAAGGCAGGGGGAGAGCAAAGTCAAAAATAACCGAGCAGTGGCACAGTGATTTGACCTGGGCAGCACGTGCGCTGATGGCAGCGGGTAGAAGGGACAATGGCGGAGAGGGAGTTGGTCGGAAAACTCTTTCCAAACCAAGGTTGAACTACTCAGGGAGTTTCACCAGGAAAAAAAAAAAACAACCAAAACAAAGAAAGGCTGGAGAGAGCCCATCTGCCTGCTCAACCAGCCCCCTCCAGCCCCTAGAGGGCTGGCCTGGCTCCCATCGCTGGTCCCATGCCCATCTCCATCCCTTGTGGGCACCAGGCTGGGGACATCGCGCTCCCTGCGGCCGGTGAGAAATTCATCAGGGAAATCTAAGCAGCCATGGGTGATGTCTCCACAGGGACCGTTTGGCGGCTGATGCAGCTCCCACGCAGGAGAGCATCCCTCTGCCTCGCCGGAGCCATGTGGTGAGCAGCTCCTTGCCGGCAGCGGAGGCCACCACGTGCGCAGCTGGTCCCACGTGGAGCTGGGCTGGGCCAGGTGCCTCCTGGGGTCCCCGAATGAGCCCTCCTGGGGACACCTGAAATGTAGTGAGCAGATAGTTCTTGATCCAAAGACCCCTGTGGAGACAGCGCCCAGCACTGTCGGCCATCTCAGTGCTGTGGGACGGTCCCCAGCGGCGGTGGGTGCCATCATGGGGGGGGGGGGGGGCAGAGTGGCACAGGGCAATTGCGCTCTTACAGTGAAGCTGAGGAGCCTTTTTGGGGGCAGACAGGGGGAGCTTTGGTCCCAGAGGTGCTGCTGAGGGACTTTTCCCCGTGCTCTGGGGTCGAGACCACGTTTCTTGCAGCGTGCCTTGCTCCGACGACAAGCCGTCCCCTGGGGCGTACAGAGTGCCGGGCGGCAGGGGGTGGCGGTGAGGAGCTAGGCCTCACTCGGCCATTTACAGACTATCACAAGTTTTGGAGAGAAAAAGTCCGTTTAACTCTAACCGTGTCGCAAAACGAGATGAAGATGTGTTTCCTAACAGAGGCAGCTGAGCGAGACCGCACCGGAGCCGGTGGAGGGAAAGATGTCAGGGGGAGGGCGAAGCACGTGGCCGGTGCCGGGGGACGCTGCGGGGACCACAGCGGGGAAGGAGCAGTGCCCTCCCGAAACAGGGCTGTGCAGCAGCGCGCTGCTGCCTGCATCCCGCCGGGTGCTGAGGAGCCGTGCGGGAGGGCCGCAGGCGCCGTCCCGGCAGGGAAGTGGGGGAGGCGATGCTTCCTCTTTCCTTGGCCCAGCACGGATGGGGGGACATGACATTTTGGGTGTCCCGAGCTGGTTTCCTTCTGCCATCCACGGCCACCCGCCGCCGCCTGCGCTGCCTCTCGGAAAGGAGGAAATCAGCAGATCTGGTTCCTCGGGCTCAGACGAGGACGTCTGAAAGTCTCCAACTGATGATGAACTTACCGCATCCCCCGGCCATTGGCTAATTTTACCGACTGGCAAACGAGGCTGCGAGAATTTCTACCCCAGCCCTCGGCCCCCCGTCGCTGGTGCTGCTCCGCTCAGCACGCCCGGCTAAAATAGCTCCCAAAGGGCTGAGAGCACAGAGGCTTTTTTTGGGGGGGGTTGGGGGAGGCTGAAATAGCTGCGTTTCCTCTCCCGGGGACCTCGTGAGAGCATCTGGTCCCCAGCGCTCCCCAGGCCCCTCTCCGCACCCTGCTCGATGTCACCTGGGGACTTGCTGATGGACCCCCCCGGGGTGCTGGTGCTGCTACTCCCCAACCCAAACCGTCTCCCACCGTGGCACCGCTCCCCCGGGCTCTTCCCTCCCCTCGTCCCGGGGCACCCAGATGCGGGTCGGACGCCCGCAGCACCCCCGTGCACCCATGGGTGCCACCCAGCCTTTGCTCTGTACTGAGCACCGAGGGCGCGTTGCCGCCGCCGCCGCCACCCCCCGGGACCGCGACTCCCCGCGGCACACGAGCTGTTGCGTTTCCAGTAACTCTCCCAGTATCGGCCAGCGCAGGGCAGCGGGAGCGGGGGGCTCGGGGGGCGGCAGCGCCGCCGGCCCACGGGCAGGGGGAAGGGCCCTTGTCGGGCGGTGCAGCCCGGGCGCTGCGAAAGCGCTGATATTTCTTATCGCGCCTTGCAGCAACTTCCCCTCCTCGCCTGCGGTCACGGCGCTCGCTGCGCGCAGGGGAAGTGGCGGCCAGGCCGGCTGCCTTCGGCCTGCGCCGTGTTTAAAGGGGACGAACTCCCACCGGCGCCCGCTCTGTGCCGGGGGCAGACAGCCGCCCACTGCCCAGCCGTGCCCGCCTGGCTCCCATCTACCCGGCGCCGCGTGGGCCTGAGAGCTGTGCTGGTGGGAGTGGAGGAGGAAGAGGACAGGGGTGGTCTCACCCAAAGTCTCCCTGAGTCCCCTCTGCTGCCCTGGGGCCAGTGGGAAAGGGGGCTTGCTAGCCACTGGGTCCAGAGCCACCATGGCACAGAGTCAGCCAGTGGCATCTTTCAGCCACCATTGTGCCAGACCCCAACAGAACTGTGCCCCAGTCATGTCACTGTTAACACTGAAGCCTAATGACTGTGTTCCCAACGCAAGCCACCTCTGAGAACAGGGGACAGAGGCTCAGGGATGGGCACAGCCCACTCTGCTTTGCAGCACAAGGGGGGTGGCCTCAAAAAAGACCCCTGGGACAGAGGGCTCCGACCTGGCAATGCTCCTGGAGAGCGCGGGGAGGGCTTCCACTGCACCAGAAAACATCAAGGGTGCCAAAACCACCTCCCGAGAGCTTTTTATATGGGCAGAGCATCGATCCCCGCCGTCCTGCCGGGCACAACGGGGCACAAGGAAGAACTGCAGCACCTGTGGCATGGCCGAGCGCCCGCCTCTGCGCCCAAAAGAGAGGGGCTGCCCGCAGGGCTGCGCTCGGGGTGAGCCCCCTCGGGCTGAGCCACGTTTCCCCATCGGGCAGCGGGATGCCGGCGCCGGGCGGGATGCTGGGGTGGGCTCCCGGTGTGCACCCTGCCTGACCCCGCTGCCCGCACCCTGCCTGTTCCCCTGGGAAGCGCTGCTGCCGGCGGGGCCGGGGTTGGAGCGAGGCCGTTAAAAGTGAGTCAACTAGAAACTGCCGGGTGAAACAGGCGGCGAGCGGGAGGCAAATGAGAGCGCGAAGGGAAACCTCAAAAAGCCGAAGTGACGCGCCAGGGCGGGCGCAGGGGGGACACACGGGTTAACGCGGGCGCCGCGCTTTGCCCATATATAGACAAATCGTGGCCCGTCTGCGCCAATGACGGGCGCGGGACCGTTGGGCTGGCGCCGGCGGGGCACAAAGTGCGCCGTCATTTTCCATGTCACCTGCTGCAACCGGTCTCGCAGGTGGGGGAAGGGGAGGCTACGGGTCAGGGGGCCCCCGGCGCCCCCAGAGAGGCCCCCCCCATGGCATCCTGCGCTGCGCTGCACTGCGGCAGCACAGATGTGCGGCTCCTGTTTTCCCCCTTTCCTGCCTTAATCCAAGGGTTGTGTGACTTCCCGGGGTGCTCGGCACCAGGGTGGGCCCATTTGGGATGGAGGATGCTCCGGGATGGGGCCCAGCAGTGATCCAGGGAAGGAGGCTGTGGACCCCGCAGTGGAGGACAGGCTCAGGAGATGCGGGACTGAGCTCTGTGGTGACAGTCCCTCCTTCACCAGTGGTCTCTGCCCCGCCAGGACAAGGCATGGGAAGAGTTGAGCCCCTCCAAGGTCCAGAGAGCCCAAGGATGGGGGACAGGCACCCAGGGCTGCCAGGAAGCATCTCCCCAAACCTGGCAGTGATGGCACCTTTCCAGAGCGGGCCGGGCCAGGCAATGATGCTGGGGAAGCAGTGTCAGAGCCCCCAGCCTGGCTGAGGGGGCAGATTCTGAGGCCACCAGGGCGTGCTGGCACCTGGCCCTGCACCACACGCCTGGGCTCTTTGGGGACCCGCCAGAGGAGGTGTGATGTCCTCATCCGGTGCATGCCCCAGGGCTCTGCCTGGGTGCTCAGCAGCTCTGCCGTGACTGCCCGTGCGGGAGGACCACTCCCATGGAGGGGAAAAAGCCCCTTCCAGCCCAGCACGTGCTTTGGGCAGAGCCTGGGTGATGCACATCTGTCCAGGAGGAGGAAGTGCCACCTGGGATGCAGCAGGAGGTCCAGGAGAGCTGGGGGTGGGGTAGATACTGTCAGGTTCCCAAATCCATCCTGTGACTTCAGCTGTGGTCTCACTTTGCCATTTGTCCTATGGAAAGGTGCCCTCAGCACCCCCAGAGCCCTCCGCCATTGGGGTGAAACCCCACTCTGCCCCACCAACCTTTGGTATCTCCCCTTCCCGTGATGCAGAGCTGCAGGAGCAGACCGGGGAGGTGAGACATCTCAGCCCAGAGGATGGGACCCTCCACCAGCTTCTTGTGTGCTCCCCCCCCCAGCCACTAAAACCCCAACACTGTAGGCAGACCAGTAAGTTTAGAGGGGTCCACCATGAAACGGCTGATGGCCTCTTTGCAGACAGCATCTGGCGTGCAAGGGGTGGCAATACCTTCTTTTGCAGGCCCTTCTTCAGGAGCCGGTAGCCCACCAGCCCTGCCCTCCTACACAAAGCACAGCCTCCCCCTTCCACTGCAATTCCCGAGGGGCAAATACCCGGGGGACCCATAATATGTCAGAGCTCCCACTTTTTCCTGCAGATCCCCTCAGCAGGGAACGCGTTCCGGTTCCTTGCCCACCCACCTCCATCACCAGCGCACCAAGCACCCCTTGGGATGGCGCACGTGGCAGCCGTGACTCCTTTCTGCCACGCTCTGAAAGCTTCCGCAGCTGCCTGCGCCTCCGAAACCTGCACCCATCCCCTCCGCAGCCCGTCCAAGCAGCTGCTGCTGAAAGCTGGCCATGGGCCACCTCCTCTCCCCGCCACATCAGACGCGCTTGGGCACCTCGGTGGCTTCTGCCCACAGGCCCTGACGCAGAGGTGATGGGCAGGGTGGGCTGCCCGTTAACGGCGTGCACAGGGGGCTTTGCCATCCTCGCCCCAGCGGTGCCTCACCCCCGCCCAGGGCAGGCAGCACGGGAACCAGGAGGACAACGCAGGTCTGCCCCTGCA
Organism: Vanellus vanellus; assembly: GCF_965231255.1. Classification (NCBI taxonomy): domain Eukaryota; kingdom Metazoa; phylum Chordata; class Aves; order Charadriiformes; family Charadriidae; genus Vanellus; species Vanellus vanellus. The sequence goes on from NC_138924.1 coordinate 805,648, forward strand.
CCTCCACCTTGCCGAGGTCTCCTCGGCCAGTTGCCAAGGAAAACTATTTTAATCTGGGGTTTGTTTTTATCCACTCCCCGACCCCCGCACCAGCACCTACCACCAAGGGTCCCCGAGCCCCCGCTGCAGACCCCGCACCGGCCCCGCCAGGCACGGCCGAGGGGCAGCTGGGGATGTCCAGGTCCACACGTTGGAAGGCAGCGAGTGAAAGCGGATTTGGGGCGAAGCAGGCCTGATGCCGCTGCGGCTGGCACCTCTGCCTGCTGCCCTTCGCACCAGCACAGAGGTGACAATGGGGAAAGATGCCACAGCCGTGCACAGAGCATCCATGGGAGGATGCTCCATCTCTGGGGGGGACACACAACTCACCCCGCCTCACCCATGGCCCCCCTTGGCCGGAGCCCGACACACTCTAACGCCCGTCTCCCTTCAGCTGAAGCCCAGATTGCCCACGCTACAAGACAAAGGCCAACGTGAACCGCTTTCCTCCCCGGGCGGTGGGGAGCGGTGTGCCTGGGCAGGGTCCCCGTCCCCGGGGGTGGCACGCGTTGGGGCCCCCGCGCAGGTGGGGACAGCTCGGCCGGGCATTTCCCAGCGCCGCCGGCAGCTGCTTCACGTAAAGACACCGTGTGCTCTGCGGTTTTGGAAAGTCACTTTTCTCGCCCGGAGGGAGAGCTGAGGTATCGGTTCTCAAAACCCGCACGAAGAAATCCACTGGCTCGTGGTTCCTGCCCCGTTCCCCCCCCACCCCCCGCTGCCCCGGCGCTGCCAGGCTGCTTCGGGTGCCAAACCTGCAGGATTTTCAGGCCTGGCTGAAATATTTTAGCGTCATTTGGTGCAGGGGGAGGAGCCATATTAAATTGACTCAGATCTACAGCTCCCTGCCCGGTTGACGCTTTCTCTCCCGATTACAGCCCGGGCCGCCGCCGCACATTTTTCCTCCAATTTTTTCAACGTGAGAGCTCCCTGACCTACTTTTCTCAGCAAATAAAGCTCCGCATCCGTTTGCTTTTTGCCGCTACAAAACCCGGGCAGCTGCGGGGCCGGAGCCTAACCGAAACGCTCATTTCGGGTGCTTTGCAGAGGTCCGACGCTCGGCTCCGGCAGCCTGGGAGCGATGAATCACCGGGGCGGCGTGGGCTGGGAGATGCGGTGTGTGTGTGTGGGGGCGAGCTCGCTCGCAGGGAAGCGGCTCGCCGAGCCAGCCCGATGAGAGGCACCACGTTCTTGGAAGAGCTGCGAGCTGCGGCAGGCAGAGGAGGCTCAGCTCGCTCTGAAAGACCCCCGGCGTTCAGCCCCTCGGCCTCGCCGGTCTGCCTCTGTTGCGCTTGCACCGCAGCTGCCGCCGGTCTTAACTCTGTATAATCAAGAGGGGCTGCACTTCTTAGCATGGGGTGAGGTCCCTGGGGGGGGTTACAAGTCCCCTCGCTTTCCCCGAGAGGCACAGTGACAACGCACACCGCTCCCCAGGGACAATTTCCTAAGCAAAGCCCCCAGTGCTGGGCAGCGACTGTGTCACCGCAGGACTGCAGCGTCCCGGGGGGGTGACGGGAACCACCGTGCCTGCTGACCCGCACCCAGAGCCCACCCTGCCCTGGGCCCCGCGCAGAGCCCTCTTGTCACCTCCTCTGCGCCGTGGGGCCAGGGGACAAGGTGGCCTGGGACTGGGGAAGGGGTCCTGACGCGCCTCCAGCTTCAGAGCAGCTCTATCGTGGCCATCCCCATCCCTGGAGCCAGAGAAGGGGGGCACAGCCTGGGAAACTGGTAGGGAGCGAAAGGCACTGTGAAATGCAGCGGAAAATGGAGATGTGCCTCAGGTCTCTCTTGCTCAGGTCCCTCTCCAGCAGCTTCACCCCAGCTTGTCACCAGGCTCAGCCCCGCTCCACAAAGCCGTGCTGCCACCCCGCGGCACTCAGAGGGTGAGGCTGCGAGGGCTGGGCATGGCCAGGGTGGTTGTCCTCCATCATCCCCACCATCCTTCCAACCTGGCTGGAGCTAAAACCTCGCTCCCCAGACCCGTCTCCCTCCAGCTGGAGGAAGAGCTGCCCGGCGCCTCCTCCCTGATCCCTTTCAACCTGAACCTCATCAGCTCTTCTCAACCTCACACCACTGCCCAGCCTGCAGCTTTCCGGGACTGTTCCCCAGGGGACAAAGGCACCCCAGGGCGATCCCAGCTCACCCCCGTGCCTCTCGCAGCACAGCCAGGATGAAACCGCCCTCCAGGGCCAGAAGGTCCATGACCGAGATGTCCAAACCTGAGCGCACCCTGCAGAGTCACGTCCCCAGCTGCCGGGACAGTCACACCTCTTGCCTACAGACCTGACCTACCGGGCATTGCCAAGGTACATCTCCTGCCCGGTCTCTGCAACCAAGCGAGCCTGGAGGATAATTATCAGGTAACTCAAGTGCTTTGGATGTGCACCAGGGATGTGTGAAAGCCACGGCCAACTCCTTTCTCGGCCTGAGGACATGAACCTGCTGCTCCATCTTCCTAAGAGGCTCTAACCCCCAGGCCAGGGGCCAAAGCACTCTCAGCTCTTCCCACAAAAGCTGATCTGCACCTGGAGGCATCTGCTGAAGCCCAGAGCCCACCACCAACTTGACATGGTCTGGTCCGCACCCAGCAAATCCTCTGGACTTCAGCATCATGTCTGCATGTCCCCAAGAGAACCGTGGTTGAAAACACCTTTCTCTGCAGTGTTTTGTCTCGACTAACACCGCAGTCCCCATGCAGCCCCCCTGTGCTCACAGCAATCTTCTCCAGCCACACATCTGCTCCCAAACCCCACGGGAAGCTGTGCTCTGGCTGACCCGCAGTGCCTGGGACTCTTTCAGGGCCAGGTCTACAAAGCAGAGCAGGACAGAGAGCAGGTTCCCTCCACGCTCCTGACAGTGTCACTCCCCTACAGCGATGCATTCCCTTCGCCGCAGCCACGTTCGCCCCAGATCAAATGCAGTTTTTAGGCTGTATTGGTTTTCCACCATTTGCCTAAAGAAATCAAAAATTGGGCTTTCCAGCTGCAGGGTTATCTCAGAAAAAAAAAAATAATGCTTATTTCACAGGGCTACTGATCTAGGACTCTGCCCTTGGGCAAGGCATCTTTGTGATTGGTGGCTGCTGCTGAACTAGAACAAAAGAAATTAAGCAGCAGCCATCAGGTAAGGAGACCAAATCTCTCAGGAGCCCATGCAACGCAGACACTACCCAAGCTGACACTCACGACGTGCACAGTGACAGCCAGACCCTTACACGCACGAAGGTGGATGAGTGTTCCCACCCCTGCTTGCCCATCCCTCCCCTCCGCAAGGCCCAGTGCTGCCTCCCAGCCACACCAGCGACGGGCTCGTCTCGCTCTGCACGCTCCAGAGGCCAGCAACAGCCAGCTGAAGGTCCTTCAAGCCTGCTTCCATGTCCCTCGTACAGGACTCTGCAGGCCCAGACCGTGACCTCCAGGTTAATTACCTCCCCATGAAATACTTAACATCATCTTACCCGTTCCATCCAGCCATGAGCTGCAAGGCACAAATTGCTAGTCTGCTTGTTCCCTACAACAAAGGACACCCCAATTCAGCCAGGGCAGGATCCCCTTTCGAGACAGGAACGTGGTTCATGGCGTAAGAATTGATGACAATCGTAGGCTCCAAACAGTTTGGCAGGCAGGGGGCTGAGCGTGAAACCCCTCACCACACCATCCGCTCCCCGCAGCGGGTGAAACTGCTGACCGAGCGTACGAGTTGGACTCAACTCTGACCAAGGAGCACATTTTATTGAAATATTTACACAGCTATCCCTTATCCCAGCTCTCCTCTTCTCTGCATCAACTGTAAAAAAGCTTGTGCAGCACCATTAAGCACCAATCTCCCAGACCTACTCCCGCCCTCACCCTTGTCAAGGCTCAAAAAGGTTTCCCCGGTCTGTGTGGGCAGACCGTGGTACGGCAGAGTCCAGAGGAGCCGAGCCAGCAGGCTCCCTCCACGTCCAGGCTCGCTGTCCCACATGCTAAAGCTAAAAGGTTTTGGAGCAGCGTCCCGCGTGCCCGCTGCCTTTCCCAACGCGGCCCCGGGGAATCCTCCAGGCAGCACAAGAGCCCCTTAGGTTTTTATAGCTGTGTCTCGGGACTTGTAAGCCACGCCACGGCTCTTCAGCTCTCGGACAATGCCTGCAGAAAGGAGACAAACACATTTCAGTATTCTGTAGGGGTGGGGAGCCCTGAAAAAATCTGGTTGCTCTGTCACGTAGCCTTCATTGCAGAGATCACAAACTGGACAATCATCTTCATTTCTTCTGACAGAACCGTTAAGAGTGCTCCCTCTTCCAGTTCAAACGCCTGGAGAGAGCTCCCAAACATCAACTCTTGTTTTGCTTCAGGAAAGACACAGGTAGAGATGTTATTTACATTATTTTCCTACCTGAAAACGCTTGAGTATTATGACTGTACTGAACAGGTCAAGCTCTTAAGGCTAATTCTTAAAACTTTCGGTCACTTCTGTGACCTGCCTGCATGTCCCACCTTCTCAGTAACCCCTTAAGAACAGGGATAGTAAAAGAGCACCATGGGGTTCTGCACAGCTCTCACCAGCACCAGGCACCAAGGGACAGCCAGGTGACAACTAGCGGGGCCTAGGAGCGCATCCTGCGGGTTACCACGCTCCCTAACCCTCGCACTCCTCCCCGTGATGAGAGGATGGGCTGAGCGAGGCTGAAGACAGCATCTCCCACCTGCACTCCCTGTGTCTCCTGCCCTGTGCTCCCTGCCAGCACCTGCATCCAGCTCACACCATCATCTGCTGCACTCCGGTTATTTTGGATGTGCCCAAAGCTGTGCTGGCAGCCCTCATCTTCAAGCCTCATGATGTTCCAGCTCCTTCCCAATGCAGATGGCGGAGCTCCGGTCAGAAATAAGGTGCCTGGGATTCCAGACACAAGCAGAGCTTTCACTCCAGGGATATGTGATTGCAGTGCTCCTGGGAAGGGGCACAGGGCTGGAGTCTGCTCTGGTGCTATGACAGGGCAGGGGCTCTCGGCTAGACGGATGATGCGGTTCCTGCATTACAGAGATAAAGCCAACCCTTTTCACCCTCCACTCCATTTATAAAGGCACAAAACCCACTTTAACGTAAGCCCTCAGTGCAGCACAATGATGGAAAGAGGTATCTGCTCACCAAGATTGCCTTAACAGCACCCTGTCCTGCAAAACTCTTTTCTATGGACAAACCTTCATGTTTCCCTGCAGCTGAATGGTTGGTTTGAAACACACGCAGTTTCTGGAGTCACCCTTTAAGCACAATTTATCCCGCTGATGGCCTGCCTGGTATGACAGGTTTTAGTCAGCAGCAGCTTCAATATCAACTTCTGGCCAGCAGAGCCCTGAATGACTGCAGGTAGAAAACCTGTCTGCCAAACCCCCAAACCACCCTCCTATTCAGCACCTCCTTCTTGCAGTCACCTTGCTAAATCCCTCCTGTTTGGTATGGTGTGTGCTCTGTTCACAACACACAGTGTTCACTGAGCCCCCAAATCCTGATTGATCACACAGGTACAGCGCAATGCTGTACCAGTTTGTCACCTTGGAAAGATAGCTACAGCCCCAACACCCAGAATAATCCCTCGGCTGCCATCCACACAGGAATCTCCCCTCACATAAGTTGGCAGCATTACCTTGGGGCAGGCGGCCAGTCACAGACACTGCGTAGACACCCGGCTTGAAGTTACCTGGGGGAAAGAAAACACCTAATTACCCTGCACGGGTGGGCGAGCATCCCTGCCCCCCTCTGCAGATGCCCCCATTGGGAGCAGAAACCCCCTTGGCAGCCCGAACAGCAACTCCTGCTGCCCCAGAGAAGGGTTTGCTGGAGAAAAGCGATCTCCAGCTCCCAAACTGGCTGGGAAAAACCCACTCACTGATTCGCTGCCACTTGGAGACCCAGCTGTCCTCAGGGCTCATCATGGCAATGATCCTGTGGTGGAAAGAAAAGGGTTGTCACAAAACCTCTAGGTTTCGAAACCAGGTGGGGCTTGTACAGTTGATGAATGGGGGACAGGTGAGATGGCCCCAGGAGAGGGAGCTTGTCCCCAGGTCAGCAGACCTCGATAGCACCAAACTGCTCTCAAACAAGGACAACAGGAGTCTTGAAATAAGAGAATGATAAATTTCTGCTTTCATATGTAAAGTTAGGAGGAAAGAATGACTGATTCATCATTCACTGTGGTTTCTTCTTTGTTATTAATTTGGTATATACGACCAGGCTTACTCCTCCAAATGCGTGCCAGGTTTGCGGAGCTACCACCCAGCACGCATCTCTGCACACACTCAAAATAAACAAGTATCTCGACTCTGTACGTGCAGACCGGGTGAAGAACCCCGATGTGGGACCACAACCCTGGGGGAGGGATGGCGGCCTGGGGACGTTTCCCGGCCAGCTGCCACCAGGGCCCGCCCAGGCACCCCGGGGACGGGCGGCCAGGCCCGGGCCCCACTCACCCGTCGAAGGAGGAGCTGGTGCAGTCATAAACCATCTCCCGGTTGCCCTTCATCTGCAGGTAGGCATCGCAGTTGTCGCAGCCATCGTACTCGAACTGATCGATGGTCTGAGGGGGGAGGGGTCGGACAGAGGAGTCAGCGCAGCGACGGAGGAGGAGGAAGACCGGGCCGGGCCGGGCCTGCGGGGAACCGGGGAGGGAACCCCGGGGAGGCCCCGAGGGAGGCCCTAGGAAGGGAGAAGAAGCTCGGGGAGCAGTACGACTCGTACCTTGACGAGGGAACAAAGCAAACAAGCGCGGAGGTGCCGCAGATCCTTAGGGACGGTCTCCAGCGCCATCTTGGGGCGGCCGCGCAGGCGCAGTAGACCGGGGGGGGGGGGGGGGCGGGGCGGGCCTTGGCAATGATGGCGGCGGTTCGGCCTTCTCAGGGCCCACTCTGTGGCCGGGGGAGGGCGGCAGAGAGCCGAGGAGGACCGGCCCAAAGGCTCCAGTCACGGCTACAACCGGCCCCGGCCCCGGACACCGGCTCCGGCCCGGGCCCCGGGCCGGAGCCGGTGTCCGGGGCCGGGGCCGGGGCCTAGGCCCGGTACTAAAATCTAAACGATTTATTTCCATGGGATTTAAAGGGAGGGAAGAGCCCCGATAGGGGCTGGGTACGACGAACAAGAACAAAAAACAAACAAACAAGCAAACAAGCAAACAAACAAACAAACAAAAAAAAGCAGGCAAGCAGACCGGGGTTAGGTGGATAAATATATTAGTAAATAAATATATTTCTGAGCACATCAGCAATATTCACACATCTTTGTTTCTATCGGACATAAATACACAGTTTTTGCATATATATAAAATGTATTCTTCCTCTTTTTTTTTTTTTTGTTGTTTTTTATGTTTAAGGGGGAGGGAGGTGTCATAATTTATTTCGAAGCCCCGAGAGCCAGGACAGACTTGGCAAAAACAAAACAAAAAACCGACGACAACAAAAAAACCAAACCTATATTCACATTTCAAAAGGATCTGAACATTATAAAAAGGGAGAGCAGAAGCTCTGTGCCAGAAGAAGAGGTCCAGCCAGCCCGGCCCAGGTCCCCATCCCGGTTTGGTCCTGGGAAGACGACGTTCCCTGGGGAAAGGCTTCGGTTTCGGAGACAGGGAGTTCGGGATGCTCTGGCTTCCATCAGTTTTCAGCTGGACTTTGGACGCAACGAAGGAAAATGAGCTCCGCTTCACTGCAGTGATGCTGAAGAAACGTGGTGACGGGTACCGAGCGCTCAAAAGCATCGCCCAGAAGCGAGAGGTGCAGGAACTCAGAGGAGCCGTTCCCCATTTTCTCAGATATTGCTTCTTCCCTTCCAGGCAGCCAAGGATGGTAGTCCATCTACTGAAGAGGATCTTACAAACCACCTTCCCGGAGAGTTCCTCCCTCTCCTCCCACCTGAGAACCCACCGAGACAGACCCGCACACTCTCATTCAGCTCAGCAAGCCCCGGGGAGGGAGCCCAGCATCTAGGATGGCCATTTTTGAGATGAAAAGGAGCAGCAGCATGACATCAGGAAAGGAAAACACTCTAAAGCAGGCATTGCCCTGCGCAGCCTGATAATACTGCAGTAGGGAGTGGAAAGGGTGCGTTAGTGCTGACTGCTTTCTCCAAGAAGCTTGGGGCTTGCCACAGATTCAGAGCCCTCCTGGTTTTCTAAGGATAAGGAAGGAAAGCGAGGAGGACTTTTAGACTGCAAACGAGACGCTCGTTCCTTTGAGGCAGTGAAATGCATCCTTGGAGGCTCTCAGCCTTCTTGACTCCTAAAGAAAGAAGTGGGAGCATCCTGGACTTCATGACCCTCTCCTCTCTAAAGTCACCTGAGCCCTCCAGGATGGTCAAGGACACAGGGAGCTGGTTGAGACCAGCCACGGACCACATGCACAAGAAGTTGAACAGGAGGACTCTAGACCCAGTCCTGGTTTTTTTTTTTCCTCTAGTTTAAGACTGACTTCCCTGCAAGGGGGGGAAACGTCTGAGCTTGTGTCTTCTGCTTGCTCTGTAGGACAAGCAAGAAGAGACTGGAAAGGTTAAAATATAATTCTGCTGGGTTCTTAGATGAAAGAAATTCAGCTTTTCTCTAGACTGAAAGGTCCTGCAGTGGCTCGGTCACAGGAGACAAGAAATGAACGCTACTAGCAAGGGAATAACATTTTGCTTTAAAACAGTGCTATTGGCTGACTTGTAATACCATCACTTGAATGTCAGTGACTGATTAGCAGCTGGGACAAAGATGCGTTTTTCAAAGACGAAGGGCAGCAAACCCTGTAAAAAGCCCATAAAACCCCCATAAAACCTCCCCAACAAAGGAAGCCAGAGGCAGGATTATCCTGAACTGGGACTACATAACCAGTGCGCTGTCTTGAGCTGGAGCTGCTGCTTCAAAGGAAGACACAGAAAGCTTATTGAGCACTGAGCAGATGGGGGAGGTCTGTCCCTACAGTGGGTTTCAAATTGTCAGGAGTTACCTTCAGCTCCAGTGTTGCAGCCTCACCAATGCTTCGTTGGCATTAACTCTGGAAATGCTTGGTGCCACCTAAACATGCACTTCACATGGGAATCTGGCTAATTCTTTGGCCTGAATGATCATTTAGGGCAATGAACTCGACAGTCTAATCCCTGCTCTATGAAAACTGTTTGGGTGCTATATGTTTTGAATTTGGCAGGTTTTATTTTACTTTAATGTCCCCAAATTATGAGATGTAGGAAATAAGAACTAAGTGATGTTCAAAAAAAAAAAAAAAAACAAAACAAAAAACAACCCACAAATGGGAGGGGAAAAAATAAACCGAGAGCCTAGGAATTTCTTAAGTTTTCTCTCTCCATCATCAAAATGTTAGAAAAGGCAGAAGGGTATTTTGAAAAATTCCTTCACAGGATCATTTCGGGAGTCTCAGAAACACAAAGATAAGGCTGGGCGATGGGTGGGGGCTCTGCCCTGCATTTATTAGGGATGCTTTTTCTGGGAATTTTTGTTGTGTCTTGGGGCAGTGAGAGAGGAAGGAGAGAAGCAGGAGCCATGTGAACTCAAGGGTTTTCCATGACTCTTGTGACGGGGGCATCTCAGGTCTGAAATAGGCTCACAAATGAGTTGCTCTTAACAGCGCTGGCCATCACACCTATGGGTAGGTGGAGGAGTTAGAGGATGAGTGAGAGACTTGTGCACATTGCCAGATGGATTCTTTGCAATGGAAAGAGTCTGACCCAGCTCCTTCCCAGAAATGTTGACATTGTCCCCGTGTCTTCACCTCTCCTGCTGCTGGCAAAACGCCACCCATGGCTGAGATGGCATCAGCTGAGGGACAATGAAGTGATCAAAAGTGGTGAGAGCTGTTGGTTTCCAATGAAGTCAGAAGCAGCACCTTGCAGGGCAGACCTGTGAGTGGTGAGATGGAGAATAGCTTGTTCCTGTGTCTGAAATAAGAGCGGAAAAGTTAAAATGAAGAAGTCTGGCTTTTGACCTAAGCGAGGAAATGAAGTCAGGAGCTACCAGGCCACAGAAAGTCATTTCTGCAGCTTTTGGTCTTGAAGGCTTGTTTATTTTTGAAGCGTTTAGCAAAACCTTCTGTGGCATGAACATGCCAAAATAGCAGCTTGCACTCACTCCGCGAGCTCTCCAGCTGGTGACTCCCAAGACCGGTCTCCGAGCGAGCCAGCCCACGCAGACAGATGCCACAGGATGAAGATGGGCTGCCTGTGCCTTCAAAGGAGAAGGGGACCTGGAGAACACAGCTCTGTGTTTGCGTGACCATCGCAATGTGGGAACATGTGAGGAGACCACAAGTGTCACGTTGCTTATTTGCAGTCTGCATCTTGGCGTGGGCTGTGCAGGTCAGGGCTGGTTATTCGCCGTTGCCTGTGCAGGGAGCAAGACCTGAGCTCCTCTATGGCTGGTACAGTGAACATCTTTGTCCACTCCAGCTCTCCAGTAAGCAAACAGGCCAGTGTTTTATTAAACTGAGTGTTCATGGACATCCTGGACCTCCTCTTCAGACCCTGCATTCAAAGAAAAGGAAAAAGAAAGGTGTCAGCTACAACTAGCTGAACATTCCCCGACTCTGCAGCTGCTGGGGCCTTGACCCTGCGATACAGAGAACAGATGCTACAGTGAAAGCCACTAAGTTGCTCCCAATATTTTAGAGGGACTTTTCTGGCCACCTCCCCAATCAGTTTATTCCTCTAAGTTAAAGCACAATAAAATGTAAAGATAAGACGTCAAGCCACCCTTTAAATATTTCAGAAGATACAGGCTAAGGGTATGGTGCACCCTACTAGATGTTTGCTTTTGAGGCTTTTTGATGTTTGCTCTTTGAGGAAAATCTCTACAGCCTTTTTAAAAATTATTAGCAACAGAAAATAACACCGATTCATATTCACACAGGGCCACAGCAGCACCTTCCAGGGACAGGGGACGACATCATCAGAAACTCCAGACAACAGAAGTGGACTGCAAGTGGTGTGCGTGCGCAAGAAAGGGATGGCACATGCATTTCACTGCATTCAAGAAGTTGCACAAATTGCTTCTGAGTCCCAAACAAGCCAAACCCAACTGAGTGGTGGTTGGCCGCAAACACCAACCCCTCATGCCCACCAAGGACTGCAGCTCGTGCTCTTCTCCAGTCCCTTCCACCTGGTGAATTATTGGCAGGCAAGTGCTGAGTAGTTTTACTTTGAAACATTCAACATAAGGGCTGCCAAGATACACTGCACCCGGAGTTGCTGCTTCAGATAGTCCCTTTCTCTCCAAGTGACTGTGTGTTGAAGCACAAACCACAGTCCCTTTCCCACACGTCTCCCAAGCTCTCACGCAGGGTCAGCGTAGCCCAGTAAAGGCATAAATGCATTATTTTTCACATTTCCCTTTTTCTTAAATGTTCCCGAGATCAAAAGGAAACAAATGCCCATGCAGATATTGGCAGAGAGCAATTCAAAACAGTCACAGCAAATTCTTGTTTGTTATACATCACCAGCTGTAGGAACAGGACCTCTGAAAATTAAATATTTGGGAAGAAAATAAACAAATGAGATTCTGCTTTGAAAATGCAGCAAATTGATGTGGGAAAACTAATGCACAGACACAGTGTTACACGTATACATGTGTGTGCAGGCATGGCTAAAGCGCCAGCAGAGTTTGAGCGTATCTGGCATTTGTGATTTGTGTCATGGGCACGCTGAATAACCCATTGCCGACTGCTTCTCATGTAGACCAACTTCTGTGCAGCACAAAAGATACAGCTTCCATCACTCTGTGATCAGTCAGACGCCCCAAGTCTCAAATAGCATTACTAAAATCTTCTGAAAACTCAGCCTATGTGGGTGCCCCCCATTACACAAACAGAAAGGAAGGTTAAAAAAGGGTCTCGAATTGGGAGAGGCAACAGAGCCTCAGCTGCGGAACCGGCCATTGAGACCCACACAGAGCAATGACCTGAAGGAGCACACCTTGGTGATACAACAGAGATCTTGTTCTTTGGGTATTAGGTTTTAATGGTGGTCTTTTTCTGCCCTCTAATCCCTTTCCCGGCTCTCTAGTAAAGATCAAAGACACGACATGAAAGGGCATGGCTAGGAGGATGAGCAGGAGATGGAGGAGAGGGGGAGGATGGTGGCAGCGTGCTGCAGGAGGGGAGATTTCCCAGAGAAAGAGCAATGATGAGATTTCAGCTGCCTGTGCTGGGAGTAATATGGCTGTTCTGGAACGAGCACTATGCGTGCTGGGGTGGTTTAGGAAGCCATCTAGCTGTAATTCACTGCTAGTTGTCTGACTTCTCTTAAGAGGATCCATTCAGCATTGCTTGAGGATTGATTTGTCGGTGAAACAACTCCCAGGTTGAGTCTCCCAGGCAAGAGAGGCCGGGATGTATCTTTATGCAAACCCCACCAAGAAAAGCTGGTGGAGGTGCGCAAGGAAGCGGCGTAAACTCCCGAGATCACGCAAAGCATCTCTGAGATCATCTGACCACATCACCCTGGCGATGGCTGAGGGCAGCGCTACTCTCTGCGATGCCAGTGCACGGCAGTGCCTGCCCAAGCGGAGCGTCTCCGGGGGCTGTGGACCAAGGCTCAGCCTCCCCTCGCAGCTGGGCGAGGTAAGCACACACCTGGAGGGTGCTGCATCCCGCGGGAGCACCGTCAGCTTCTGGAATCCCTGGTTTAGGGACTTCCTGAGCCAGGGAGGATATTTGCATCTCTGCATTCGAGAGCTCTTGATCTAGGCTCTCGAACGCATTTTACTTCTGGCACCTACATCCTCTGGGCAAGGAGCACCACTTTGATTACACACCGTGTGTTACCTTATTGGGTGTTCCAAAGCTTCTGGGTCCCGTTTGATGCCACCACCTATTTTGTTATAAGCACCAGTGAGTGTCTCTTATCTGCCTTCTTCCCTGCTCTCCGGATTTCATATCCTGTCTTTCATATCCTCGGCTAATGATCTTTTTCCCACATGAAAGCCTCTATATTCTTTGTGTTGTCTCAGAGAAACCTCATCGCTGTGATTGTACTCGATACCTTTCTGCACTTCTCTCAAGTCTGCTGTATCTGTTTTTGAGAAGCAGCGATCAGTGATGGATCCTAGCTGTGAAAGCACCACCAGCTTACGCAGACGCATAACGGCACTTTCTGCTTGTCCCACGTTTGTTCCCAGCCAGCTCCTAATAATAATTTGACTTTTACTTAGAAGCAGTTCTGCTTATGTGTGGCATTTTGTGCTACTTGCACGGGATTTCATCCACCACCCTATTGCCTGGTAACGCAGCGATGGGAGATCCTTCTGTAATGCTTTGTCACCAGTTTTAAAGCTGACAGTCCTGAAGGATTTTGTCTTTTATAAACTTTGCTATCTCCTCTCCTTGTCCAGGATATTTATGAGCTTGCTGAAAGGTGCAGACAGTTGGAGAACTCCACGTTCCTCCTTCTTCGAGTAACCTTCCTCCATTAAGACTGAACTGCACTTTGTCTCCTATTTTTTAGCAAGTTATTTACCTATGAGAGCACCTTCCCTTCTATGCTTTGAGAGCTTCATTCCCCTAATAGATCTGTGAGGCGTTATCTCTCTCTACAAAAGCTGTGTTGCCTCCTCCCCTGGTTTTCACATATGCCTACAAGTCAGACCCTGTATTTGAATTTTTAACAATTTGCTTGGCAGGAAAGTCAGGCTCATCGTTCTGTGGCTTCAGCTATTTCAAGCTGATATCGCCCTCAGCTTTTCCTTCTGGCTCTGGGCATGGGTAACAGATTGCAGTCCACATTCGTGATTTAGCAGTTTTGTGCTTGAGCCCCTGCACGATGCCCGGGTGAGTGACCTGTAGCCCTGGCAATTTGTTGCTATCCGCTTTACTGCTGTGCCTCAGAAACACTAAAACTGATTTATGAGGGATCCTCTATTCCATGCCCTGAATGGAGATGTACCAGGCTGGGAACCTCCTCAAGCACTTCCACGCTGATCACTAATGCAATAAATTCAGTTTGCTCTTCTGCTATGCAGTTACAGCCCTTGAACATCCCTCTTAGACCTGTGTTACTCCCTGGACCTGCAGAGCCTCTGGCAGCCTTCTCCCTTCTGATGGAGTTGAAAATGTTTGCATTAATACTCTCTCTTTTTCACAAGCTGTTCATAGAAATCTTCCCTGGCCTGCCTCACCGTGGCTCTGCACTTAGCTTTGCATCCAACTCTTTTCTGATGTCTTTGTCTTGCCACACCTTCGCTTTGGAAGAACAGCTTCTTGCTTCTAATTGCCCTCTCTGGTGCTTGGCCAGCCCTTTTCTGGGGCTGTAAATGATCCCTGTGCCCAAAAGCATCTTATTCTTTTGACTGCTTCTTTTGGTATTATTTGAAGAAGATTCTCATGTATATGTAGGCTCCTCTTTTGCAGCCTGTGCTAATGCAGTGTATTATAACCCTAATTCCATACTCCTCCTACTTAGGCGCAATTGGGGATTTGTGTGTTACTTGTCATGGGACTTTACACTCCCCTTTAACGCAGTGTCCCTGCCCTGCCACCAGAAGAGACACACTCTTCTCCTCTCTGTAATTTCACCTGGGAATTACAGGGTCCCACTGTTTGTGTTGTTTTTTTTAAAACTGGATTTCTGAAAAGTTTGTCAAAACTTTAATTTAAAGCTGGGCTTTTTAATTCATCCACTTATATTTTTAGCCTTGCAACATTTATCTAGAGGCATATATGCATTTCTCCTTGGTGTCCTGCTTACATGGGACTGTCTGTTGAGATTGTTCTTTGCTCTGTTTACTTGTTCTCTATTGATCTATGTCCAGTCCCTTTCTCAGATAAAGAACTGATGTGATTATAACTCAGAAGTTGTCTTATGTCAACCAACGTGTTTTCAGCTTGATGGCTTTTCAGCATAAGCCCTGCATGAGCTCTTGCTCTCTTCCACTGTCCTCAGTTCCTAATAAAGTTAAATCCTTCCTTTCTATGTATTTTCTCAATCTTACACGGAGATTCTGACTCTCTGGCTGGTCCTCAAAGCATCCACAGAAGCTACTGCGATCAAACAGACATAGAGTCCCACTGTTTTCAAACACACTGGCCCTCCTAGCTCCTGGTAAAGGCAGGTAAGAGCGAACAAGGGCTGCATGGGCTCAGCAAAGCATGCTGGCACCGGCTCTGGGCGGGTGGCAGGGACGTCTCCAAAGAGACAGAGGCATCACAGCAGGGGCCTTTGCAATGCCCTGGGCGCTGCAGCACCCAGCGCCCCGTCATAGGTGCACAGACTCCTGCTCTGGTGACCTGGGGAATCCTCCCAGTTTCATTTTGAGCAATTCCTGAGCAGCCTGCCCTCACGCCAGGAGGGCTCTCTCCACGTGGAGGTCCCCTGCTGTGATCCTGGGAGGGCTGTGTCCTGGCCGTATCACTGACCACCGCCTCCAACTCGGGGGACATCAGCACCCAGAGCTACCTGCAAACCAGAGACATCTCTGCACTGCTGCCTCATCTCTCGAAACGGCAGCATCCCTCCGGGCCCTTTGAAGAACCTCCCGTATCACCTATCTGCAGTGTCAGGCACTTCTGCGCCTGGGAAAAAAAAAAAAAAAAATATATATATATATGTTCCTGGGAGTCTGGGAGCCCGGAGCGCCGCAGGCAGCCAGCACCGTGCCCCATCCAGCCTCTCCCCCTTCCCTGCTGCCTCCTCGGCAGGCGCTCCAGCACCGGGAGCCTGGGTGTGGTGTAGGGCTGGATAGACGAGCATGGGGAGGAAGTTATTATCTCCGTGGCACAATGGGCACGGTGAGTCACGAGTTTAAAGCCAGCGTTTTAACAGAAATTAGGCAGCTAGATCTGTATTTGGTACCTAAATCAAAACGATTTGCCCGAGGAGCTGCAATGAGTCAGTGGCGGGGCGAGGAAGGGAGCCAGGCTCTGCTCGGAGCCAGCGCTGACTCGCAGGTTGCTGTACCCAGAGGAGCCCGAGAGAGCGAGACCTGGGAGCTAAACTCACTGAGGTTCTTTCAAACAGCCTCGTCTCAAAACGCATTTTTCCCCTCTCTCTACAGCAGCCAGGCAAAGGGCCAAACTTTAATTACAACTGATTTCCAAAAGACACTAAAAGGCAACTCCCACGCAACAGAGGCAGGTGAGAAATGAGGGATGTGCAAATCCATAAACTCATTTAGTCTGTTCTCCTACTACCACCGTCCACGCACACTTCCTTCCTTATTGATTCCGGTTAGCTGGCGTTGGCTAAAACAACGAGAGCCCAATAAGCCTCAATGATAACGCCTCTGCCAGTAAGACATCCAGACTGATGTAAGGACACTGAGAAACATGGTCCCACCCCTTCCTTTGGGAGATATTCCGGCTGCTAAAGATCTTTAGTTAAAAATAGCCACCTTATTTCTCATTTGTATTATTTTAGGAAGAGACTGCAGGGTTTAGTGCTCTCATTAACCGGCTTGCTAATTGTTCGGGCCGTCACCTCCAGACAGGTGAGCTCTGAAACGCTTCTGTTGTCAGTGGTCCCGTAGGAAAGCCCATCGTGAAGGTACCCAGGTCTACTGGCAGCCAGAGTACCCTCAGCAAACCACCCTCACACCCTCGTTCGCCTGCTCGCTGCAAGAAGAGGCCAACACCCGACTTACCCCGACTACCCTGCTGAGACGGGCAGTGAAAGTGAAGACTCAGACTGTGTCTGGGGGTGCCCGTCCCCGAGAAATCAGCAGGAACTGTGCGGTTTCCCTCCCGTCCTGACAACCCCTCCTCCTGCTTTTTCAGCTCTGAGCCGGACTGCGGCACTAAACACTTCCAGAGCGGCCGAGAGCCCGAGCCGCAGGGCGGGGGAGCGCTTGGGATCAGGGGCTGGACTTCGGGCGAGCAGCGGTAGCCAGCGGGGTGGCCGTGAGGAACGTGAACGTCGCAGGCTTTGGGCAGGGCTGAGTCCTGGGGCAGGAGAGCGGGGTCGGGCTCTAGGGGACACTTTCTTTTCCTTCGGTGATGACGGCTCTGTAAGCTGTGTCTCGGGGGCAGCGGGGCAGGGGATGTGCCAGCGGCTCCCGACTGTCTGTTGGCATCTACACTGAAGTCCAACCTGTTTGGAGAAGCAGAGGGGGCATGAGGGGCGTCCCGGCCTTGCTGGGGACAGGCTGGCTGTCCTGCCGGAGCTGCCTCCTGTGACACAGCGCTGCTTTCCGGAGGCTGCTGACAGTGATGGCTTTTCTCAGTCCTCCTTTGTGTCCGAGCACCATGGAAGCCAACCTTGGCCCCAGAGTACCGGGATTTGCGCTGCCCAGGCCCCTGCCCGGCCCGCCCGGGTGGACACTCCGCGTCTCGTCTGTAGTGATGGTGCTGGTGGTGGTGGTAGTGGACGTGGCTGAGCACCTGGGGCTTGGCCGGAGCAGCACCCCCAGGCACCATCAGGTCCAAGGACCTGGGCCGCGTCTCCCTCAGCGCCCGCGGCTGCTCCTGGCCATTGTCCGTGGCGGGTCCCTCCGAGCTGCAGTACACGAAGGGGTCGTAGTCACTGCTGAGGGAGCTGCGGAAAGTGGAGCAGCTGCCGTGGATGCCCTGCAGACTGACATCCGTGCAGTTCAACATGGAGTCACTGGAGGAACCGTGGCAGGGCCCCGAGCTGGAGTCGCTGCCCGGCCCGTCCGCCAGGTACCCGCTGTGCTCCGTGAGATAGCTCTCCCCGGAGCCGCTGCTGTTGTGCTGGTGCCCGTGGCTGCCCCCCCGGCGCAGGGTGGGGGCGCGGTGCTGCTTCTGCGCCAGGGCTGCCTTGAGCCCCAGGCAGGGGGGCTGGGGCTGGAGAGAACAAGTCCTGTGGGGTGGCAGCGTCTGTCCGCACGCCGAGGGGTTGGGATGCTGCTGGCCCAGCAAGCCCGGGGCCAGGGGGGACGGGTGGCCACAGGCCAGCAGGGAGGCGGCTGGCCTGTAGGGCATGTAGTGGATGGTGCCAAAATCCAGCTGGGAGAGCTCTGGAGAGTGGAAGAAGGGGTTGCCGTGGGCTGGCTCCGGGGGAAAGCTCCTGAGGTTCCTCTGAGGATACGCGTGTGGGAGGTGGTAAAGGGCATGTCCCGGGTGCTGGCGGAAAAGGTGGAGACGCCGTCCGGGCTCCATGTCCCGTGGGGCCAGCCTGGAGCCAGCGGCTGTGGCCTGGTCCACCGAGTCTCTGGCTGTGGAGAAAGAAGGCAGCATCCAGCATAGGTGCCACAGCCCAGCTGCAGTTCCTCCAGCATCAGTGAGCCTCTACTGCATCCCCACCGCGGTCCCACATCCCACCCATGCCCTGCAACTCCTCACTGCCACCACCAAACCATCCTGGTGGTCCTGCACACTCAGCACCCTCCCTGCTGCCCCGACCCTCGGATCCCACCTCCCTTCCCCGCAGGTCCCAGCACTGGAAGGCCCTCCTCTCTGTGCAGGTCCCACCCCAGCCCAGCGCCTCGCTGTACACCGTGGGGGCTCACATGCACAGGGACCCCTCTCCATGCACACACCGCCCTGTACACCCACATGCACAGAGACACATGCTCCCACTGATGCACCGACTGTATGCATCACCCAAGGGTACGTGGACCTCCTGGGCACAACCCCTCCACCCAACCCCATCCCTGGCCGGGAAATGCTGTGTCTGAGCCCTACCAAGAATATTGAACATGCAAAGTGGACACGTGTGGTGTTGCTGCAGCCAGGGGTCAACACACTCCCGGTGAAACTCATGGGAGCACGAGATGATCCGCAGTTCCTAGAGAGAGGTGGAGAGAAGAGGAGGAGTGTGAGCAAGGAGAACCATGTCCCAAGACTTGGATGGCTCCTTCTCAATGGACACGAGCCTTGTAGGATGGAAAGTTGTCTAACGCAAGCGGTCTGCAGCTCAGCTTTGCCTGGAGGAGGCTGTGCAGCAGCC
Source organism: Vanellus vanellus (assembly GCF_965231255.1). NCBI lineage: Eukaryota > Metazoa > Chordata > Aves > Charadriiformes > Charadriidae > Vanellus > Vanellus vanellus. Next base: position 824,533 of record NC_138924.1, read on the forward strand.
TGGCAGCTCTGGGTCTGCTTGCTGCGTCCAGCTCTGGGGCGTGAAGGTCCAGAGAGAGGTGCTCGCCCTTGGGAATAGGGGGGTTTCAGGCTGAGTGCTTTGGAGAAGCAAACCCCGCTTTTGTCCTGTTGTTTCAACACGGACGTATTACGGACATTTTACCCTACAGCGACAGCTGGAGACCCGTCTTCAGGGAATCTGAATCTGCAGGAAAGTGACTTCAGCAGGAGCAGGGCTTTTTTAGCCAAGGGGCAAGCGGACCTCCATCGATGCCAGTCCTTTCCCAGCCCTCCGGAGTTGCTGAATGAAACATCCCAAGGGCCTCCCGCCCCTGCCAGACTGCTCAGCTCCCACCGGATGGTGGCTGGGAAGCTCCGAGCTGTGGCTAACCAGCAGCCATGCCCGCAGCCTACCTGGCCCTCGCTGAACTCCTCCAGGCAAATCGCACAGACCGGGGCTGAGCTGCAGCTGCTGGCCGAGTCCCACCGCGACGCCTGCCGGCTCCTTCCCTGGTACTTGCGCGTGGCCAGCTGCCCGATGGCCTGCATGGTCTGCTGCTGCAAGGAGTCCTGCCGGGGAGAAAGGAGGTTTTAAGGAGAGGCTCAGCCTTACGTTGCCATACTGCCCGTTGCCCTTTCGTTTTCAAAATGGGATTATCAGGAATCTGGGGGTGCTACTCATTTCCAGATGTGACTTTTTGTCTAACCTGACTTAGCTTTGCCGCCAGCGGGAGACAGCTGGCACTGGCCGTTCAAAGTCACTCAGCTGTGCTGAACTTTTGAGCCCCAAAGGCTTGTCTTTCTATAGGACAAATGGGGTATTCTCAAATATGGAAACACATCTGACTCTGGAAAGATGATTATTTAATTTGTTAGTTTCTGTTAAAATCTTCTACTCTCTTGTGGGGCAGCTCTGCAGCTTTGGGTGCTGGGACAAGCTCTGCCATGTGCTGGGACTGCAGGCTGCAGTGCTGGTGGGGTGGCAGGAGGAGAGCAAGGCCACCGCACGAGGGATACTGCCAGCCCATCGCAGGATCACTCCGCTCATCCCTGCGCTGCTCCCGCCTCATGTGGCCACATCTTCAGTTGACAGAGGCACATTTCGCCTCCCAAACCGTGTCTGTTCCTGCCCTTCATGCGCTTCTGTTTGCTCAGAGACATCTGCTCTGTGAGGTTCCTACCTGAGTCCTGTTCAGCTGGCACTTTGTGCGGACAACAAAAATCAAAATGATGACGACCACAGTGCTGACCACCGTGAGAAGAATCCAGACGTCGTAGTCCGGCTGTTGGATGAAACAGGAAAGAAATTACTCTTGTGTGGCAGGGGTGGGAACTAGAGGCTAGGCAGGGGGATCCCCATCTCTTCCTGACCATCAGCCTGTGAACACGTGATCCTTGGCCAAGCTCTACCTCCTTGCTCTTTACAGGTAAAAGACAAAGTGTTGAGTCTTTTCTCCACATGCCAGCAGGAATGGAATTTCTCTGCCTTGCAGCACCTCAGCTCCCTAGAGGCCATGGTCCAAGGTAGCAGAAGATGAGGAAATCAAGGCTTGGTCTCACCTGAAGAGACAGGGAAACCACTTGCTTCCCTCGCGATGTTTATGCAAAAGAAGCTACATAAGCTGAAAGCCCTTTTGAGCCTTTATTTGCAGCACGTCATCTGAATGCTGCAGACAGGCAGCCCCTGCAAAGGAGGGGTCTTGTCCCTGGGGAGGAAAGCTCAGCATCTTTGGGACAGTCCTATTCCACGGCACAGCAGCTTGGGAGGGAGGATACAGAAGGCAGTGAGAATGGTGTCTGTCTCACCCAAGCTGGTGGCTCCTTGACCTCTATCTTCACGTGGGCCTCTCTGTTCTTGTTCACGACGCCCATGAGAAGCTCAGCATCGTGGCCCCTGATCAGAACCACAGGCTGACTCAGACCTCTGGGCTTTCTCAGCTGTAAAGAAACAAACATGGTGTGAGATGGTCCAGAACAGCCTGAAACAAGGACGATCCCACCCTCCCAGGCACGTCTGGTTCCTCTTGATCCTTCTTGCGCACACTTTAGAGACTGACTGCTCCCCAAAATTTGCACTATCCCTGTACGATGACATCAGATGGAAGCTCCTCCTCTTTTAGCAACCCTTCAGCATGGCTTTCTTCATTTCCTCTGACGGTGCCTCCTCATGCACAACTGGGCACTGCTCAGTGTCTCCTGTACTCCCCTTCCAATCCCCTGTGCAAAAGTTTTTGGTCTCTCCTCTTCCACGTGGTAACTGCCAACGACACTGCCGAGCACTGCCTTCGCTACAGAACTGCTTCCTCTTCTCTTCCCGTGAGACCCATCAGTGTTCCCCCTCCTCCCTCTGTGATCTGCAGGACATTCAGTTTGTTTCTGATCATACCGGTGGTTTTTCCGCCACGGTCCTGGCACGGGCCGGCTCAGCAACTGTCCGAGTCCACCCACTCCTGCAGCCTGACCTGAATGAGGGATGGCCATCTGACCCACTAACCCCTTCCCATACCCTTACTGAGCAACCTCAGTGGCACCTCATGGGCTCGCACTTGCTGCTGCATTTCTCCGGCATCAGAAATTAAGCTGTAAGCACATGAAAGAACCACGAGGGATGGATCCAGCGAGCAGGAGTCAGCTCGGAGTTTGATAAGCTCAAGCACCAGCTCCCCAAGCTGTCCCCTTATCTAATGCCGGATGCTTTTCATTATCCCTTGATTATTTTGATAGGAAACCTACTCCTTTCCAGAGATGACAGCAGCGTTGGTGGAAGGGACCTCTGGAGGGCTCTAATCCAACGTTAAACTTGCAGAAGGAGTATCACCAACAGCACAGCAGGGTGGCTGTGACTTTGGCTTGAAAACTCGAGAAATTCTATGATTCTATAACCCATCTTTCCCCTAAGGTAGGGCAGGGCTGTCTGTACTAGATGGGACCAGGTAATCTGTGCTTTCCCAAGCGGAATCATCCAGCTCCTGGCGGAAAAGCTTGATTGAATCGACCAGACCATGTCCTTTAAGAGCAGCGAGGTGCTGTTCTCAAGGTGCTGGCCTGCTTCTGCTGGGGGGAGATTGGGACGTGCCATGGAGTGAGCAGAAGAGAAGAGCGCTGGCTGTGCTCATCGTGAGCTGGGTAAGAGCTCAGGTTCAAAGCCAGCCAGCAGTATCCTCCTGGGACCTCCCGCTGCGTGTCGGTGGCCAGTGAGTTCTGACGCGGGCACATTTTGGGGTGGGAGAGGGGCACTGTGGTTTAGCTGATAATATCAACGGGGTTTGTACCTGATCAGCAGCGCTTTCATCATCGGTAATGTCAAAAAGGATCGCGCGGGCTCCACGCTCCCCCGCCAGCTTTGCCTGTCCAAAAGAACAGAAGCTTCAGTGGACATTTTGTATTGTACATCTGTATTAACATCTGCATTAACATTTACCATTTGGGTATGTGTCTGCCTCCCTGGCTCTTCACAGGAGAAAGAAGCACCCGCTGCTTAGATTGAGAAAACAGCGTACACCTTGGTTTCTGTACTCGTGTTGAGCTGCAGTGCCTCTCTTCCTAGAGCTCTGCGGTTCACCAACGGTTTCTCCCTACAGTTGTGCGGCCAAGTTAGTTGGTGGGCTTGCAGTCACAGCAGCCCACAAACCCAAACACCAAATTCCCCAGCTGCCTGTGCCGTGTGCCCCTGTGCTTCAGAGCTGGATTTGCTCTGCACCATTAACGCAACGCTCCTGTTCCAGGACAGCAGAAACCTCTGCAGATCCCCACTTCTCACCACGGCTGCACCAGCCGTGGGCTGTCTATGGGCCTGGCTCCCACACACATTGCTCTCTCTGGTCCCCGTCTCCCATGTCATTATAGAATCATAGAATGGTTTAGGTTGGAAAGGACCTTGAAGATCATCGAGTTCCACCACCCCTGCCATAGGCAGGGACACCTCCCACCAGACCAGGTTGCCCAAGGCCACGTCCAGCCTGGCCTTGAACACCTCCAGGGATGAGGCCTCAACAACCTCTCTGGGCAACCTGGGCCAGTGCCTCACCAACCTCACAGTGAAAAACTTCTTCCTAATGTTCAATCTGAACCTGCCCTCTTCCAGTTTGAAGCATTCCCCCTCGTCCTATCACTCCATGCCCGAGTAAAAAGTCCCTCTCCAGCTCTCCTGTAGGCCCCCTTTAGGGACTGGAAGACCACAATAAGGTCTCCCCAGAGCCTTCTCTTCTCCAGGCTGAACTCTTTCAGCCTCTCCTCATAGGAGAGGTGCTCCAGCCCTCGGATCATCCTCGTGGCTCTCCTCTGGACACGCTCCAGCAGGTCCATGTCCTTCTTATGCTGGGGACTCCAGAGCTGGATGCAGTACTCCCAGTGGGAGTACTGTCCCACCTGTTCTCCCTGATGTCCATCAGGGAGAAGCTCAGGCGATGCCTGGGCTGCGGGTCCGGTCTAGGATTGGGAGCGGGATGGCTTTTCACAGCCCACCGGTTGCTGCGGTCCGTGGAGGACAGCTTTGAGACCCACCCAGATGAGTGTACATGCCAGGCCGGTGAGGTCAAAGCGGCCTACTACCTGCAGGACCTTGCGGGGTCACCCACGTCCTCCCACCGAGCCCTTCGAGCCCTCCAGGCAGGCAGAGGCAGCCTCTTGTGAAAGGCAGCCGGGGGAACGTGAACAAAGTGCAGGGCTGGGCCGCTGTTACTCATGCGGAGCCCTTTGATCTGCGCGTCCCCGAGCGCCTGTGCAAACAGGGAGCTGCCGGAGCTGCGGCAGCAGTTTACCCGCTGCCTCGCCAAACCCCAGCTCGGGGGCCAGAGGTCAGTGCCGCCGCTTCCCAGCTGCAGTATCAAAGGCAGAGCGCCGGCCGAGCGAAGGGAAGGGGCATTCCCGGCGCAGCCCGCAGCGCAGCGGCGGAGCAGGTTCAGCTCCATCCCTCGCTCGCTGGCGCAGGTCACCCCCACGCGCCTCGTCGGGGAGAAGCCGGGTGCCAGAGGTGGGTGCCGGGGTCCGGGGACAGGGATGAGGATGTGAATGGAGGTGCAGATGGAGGCCACGGAGGCAGGGCCGAAGGCTCTGAGCTGCTGATAGGATTTGACGCTCTGGGGTTGGGTATACCAGATGGGGAAGCTGGAAAAGCTCGGGGCAGGGATCAGAGACTGGGGTCCTGCCTGGGATGGAAGGAGCCCCAGCGTTTGCCAGCACCGAAGAAGAAACAGGACTTTCAGGTAGTGACTTCCACCCGTTGGAGCCAGTCAAGCTTTGACGAACAATGAACAGCTCCACAAAGATTTTATCCCACTAAAGACACCTACGATGGGGAAATGAACAACTGAGACCGGACAAGAGACTCTTCCCCACGTCTTTCTGGCTCCTGTTGCAAAGGACACAACTTCTGTTCGAGCTATTCACAACCTGCTTGCTGTAATCATTTTCGGAGCGCTTGCTGTCTTTGCATCGGATCTCTTCAGCCACGTGGCACAGCTGACCCCCCCCCTCTGAGGACTGAAGTGATTCTGGTGCAAATATGTATTTAAAGACTGATTCAGGAGGTTTCAGCAGTCTGTCAACCAGACTTGCAATCAATGGTTCACTCAGAAAAAAAAAAAACAAAAAACAAAAAACACCCAAAAATTTACAGATAATGCACCAGAAAGAAAAATAAATCACTTTGAATTGATTCCAGAGGTATTTTCCACGCCTTCCTCTCCCCTTGCCGACCAAACACCTTCCCTGCTGATTTTAGCTTTGGATGCTGAAGCAGGGCTAGAATTTAAGAGAGGAGAAGCAGAGAAGCGGCTCAGGTGGCTGCTGGAGTTATCCTCCCGCTGGGCTGGACGGGGTTGCCTGTGCGCGCTGCTTGGCTGGGTGACAGCTAAAGCAGAGGTTGTGATAACGCTTTGCACATGGCTTTTTTTTTTTTTTTTTGATCATCGTTGATACAGAGCTGCAATTCAATATGCAAAGCTCTACCGCAAGAAGCACATGCCAGGAAAACAAGGCTCCTGCTCCAGCGAGCACCAGCCACATCCCACAGCTCCATCCCCGCTCTGGAGGAGAAGCGTTGTCCAGGGATTTTGAGGAAGGGTTCTGTACGGTGTTGGAGGGAAGGAACTTGGCAGAGCCTTCAGGATGGAGAAGCAGCCAGACAGCAATGGCAGGGGGATGGAGGAACCAAGGTACAAGGCAGGGCCCGGGAATGTGGTCAGCTTAAGGAGCATCTGCCTGTATTTCATGGTTAAACTAGTCCTGTCTGGGGGGAGAAGAGCTGTGAGCCTCCCTGGGTGAGATCTTGGAGCAGGACCACCTGCAGGCAGGATGACAACCGACGTCATGTTCAGCTGGAACTCAAAATCCAGAGTTGGATCCGGCTCTGGTAACAAAGCAGTGATGACTAAAGGCCAGTGAACTCTCACTCTGTCAAGTCATGAGCGCAGCAATGAACTGAGGGGTTTATTTCCTTGGGGCGGGGGGGGTTAGTGGTCCTGGAGAAGAGGAGTGAGGATGACCGCAGTGCAGCATGTCTTGTCCTCCCTGTGCAGACCTTCCTCAGCCGTTCCCTGGACCCAGTAACACACTGGTACTTCCAGCGCTGTGATCAGAGACTCAAAGACCAAGGAAAAAACTAACAAAACAGTTTTTAAACCTTTTAGGTTCTTAAATGGAAGACAAGTCTTTGAAGCTGCTCCTTCCTCCCGTTCAAGATCCTCCACAGTAGCTGCGCTGCCCAAACCCGCCGTTGCTGCCCCTCCCCCCCCCCCCCAGCATCCTCCCCTGGCAGATGCGGCAGCCTGGGACCACTGTAACACCATGGCCACGTCGGGATGGACACGGGAGAGCTGGAGCACCCAGCTGTGCCCCTGAGGCACCCGCAGAGCCCGTGCTCTCACATCTGGCACAAGCTGCACTGCGAGCCCCTGGGTTCGCTCTTTATCCCACCACCCTCGGGCGTCCCTAACACCCACGGGTGGGACCAGGCCATTTTCCAGATGTGGGGCAACCGATAGCACATCGATAACCAGCACACCGGTTCGTGCCAACAGCTGGCATCAGCTCCAGGGCAGCGGCAAACCAAACTCCGGCTTCCACCCTGGTCCAGAAAGGGACAGGCATTGCTGCCTGCCCATGCAGCCGGGGTGAGGGGGGGAGGGTGGGGGGGGGGGAAGCAGAAGCAGCCCCGAGGTGGCAAATCCATCGCAGCATCACATCCCTTCCCTTGCTTTTGTTGCCACAGCCTCTGCGAAAAAAAAAAAAAAAAACCAAACCCCGACCTACTGTGCAGGAACAACTGCTTGGACCAAGTTTTGCCTGCCCTCTTCAGCCAAGCTGCAGGGAGGACAGAAAAGGTCCCTGTCCCCATCACCAGCATGTCACTGCCAGCAGAAAGCAGACAACAGGGGCGGCATCACCTGAATGCAATCCAGAGAAAGCCAAGAAGAGCTAAACGGGTTGGTTTTTGGTTTTTTTTAAATGTTTGTAAAGCACTTGTGGGAAATAACACAACATTTTGTACAGAGACAATAAGAGGACGCGGTGAACCACTGGGAAAAAAGCTAATGTTAGCCTTATCCATGCAACTTTATCAGAGACACAACGTTTTTAAGGCTTAAAATGACCCTCGTTCCTACCTGACTTCCTTATTACCAGAGAATTGTACCAGCGACCTCAGCTTTTGACACAGTAACGGCTGTTTCACTACGGTACCTCTTTCACAGGAGACCTCTGAGATCTCCCATCCCTTTGTAGGGCGGATGGTGGCCGGCGCCGTTAGAGTCACGTCCCACCATTAGTTCATCTGGTTTGCTTTTGTCTGAATCGCTCAGTGCTGATCCTTCACGTGCTTCATCCACTGAAGCATCACAGTATTATTTTTAAAGACAGAACCGCAGAAGACGTTTTCTGTGTCCACGTTTTCCCGCAGGGTGGAGGACATAGAGAAACACAAATCCTCAACAGGCCAGGAAGCACGGGGAGGCTGCAGAACAGGAGGGGCACGAGGCTGCCGGGCAGTAAAGCGTACGGGATGCCGGGGAAAGGTCCGAGCTGTCCCACAGCAGCCAGGTTAGGGAAAACTCCACAGCTTTTACAGAGCCAGGCAGCCGAAAACCAAAGGAGGGATGGGCATTGGGGTTGGCTGGCACAGCGTCTCTCCCAAAGAACCCCTTCTCCCAAAGACCCTGCTCTGTCCTTGTCCTTTTCTCCACGTTCCAACAGCTCTTTCCTACCCTGCTGCCTCACTCTCTCCTGCACCATGGCTTTCGCTTCCCAGTCTGGTGCCACCGGGGGCATTTTTGCACCTACCTTGTTAGCCAGAGACAGGCAGGGGTTGGGATCCCGATCCGGCTGTTCAAGCTTGACAATGGTGATGAATCCCGATTCGGTGTGTTCATCCTCGCTGGTGTTGCACAGGGACAGCGGGTGGGACTGCAGGACAAAAGCAAAGGGAAACTCAGATCTTGGGGCTCAGCACTGCAAAGGGTGGCTCGAGCCCACCGCAAACCATGCCGTAAGGACCTGCCCAGGGGGTGTAGGACACCCCTGCAGTGGGCATCACCACCGCTGCTACATCCCACGGCCCCATCCGAGGGCCAGTGAGGCTTTGAACACCGCAAGAAGCAGATCACCAGCAAAGTTTTGGTCCACCAGGAAAATGTCCCAGAGAAAGGCGGACTTTCTACCTTTCTGGGGGCTTCACAACAGTCTGACTTTGTCCCAGTCACAGATATGCAAAGCCAGAGCAGCCTGTGAGACCACAGCCCCTGACTTCTGGGACAGAGCATCCCAGCAGCACAGGTCCTGGTGCTGCGAGGACTGCCGGCATCCTCGGGGCGCGGGATTCTGCCAGCGTGCTCCCCGCCAGTGCTCGGGGCACGGCGAAGGGACCGCAACAAAAAGCAAACTTCTGGTGCCCTTCAAGATTCGGCGCTTCTTGTTTCTCAGCCACCAAACTCAACAACTTCATGATAAATTTGCAGAAGAGAAGCCAAAGGAAGGAGTGAAAAAACTGAAAGCAGGTAGGGAAGTACCAGGAACAAGAAGGGAAGAGGAAAAGATCCCAGTAACCACATCCCCTGGAAAAACATTCATCAGCTTGAGCCAAACTGCTGGCAGCAGGGAGCTGAGAGGGGACGGGGTGGAGGCACCGCGTCTGGGTAGAGACCTCTGCAGAGCATCCTCCAGAAGGGGACACAAGCTGTGGGGCTCACTCCTTGCCAGTGGCACTGGGTTTGGGGTTTGGGGGTGAAGCCCCGCGGAGGTGAGCCTGTCCTGCTGGCGTGGCAGAGGCTGCACCTCATTCCTCTGCGTTCACCATCACGGTGACGTCCACTGCTCTCATCATCAAGCGTGTCATTGCCTCCGATTTTCCAGTCTAAAGGTGGAGGGATGATGGCCTCGTGCTGGATGGCGGGAGGTCGAAGGAAAGCGCAATTTGGCTTTTGGCTCCCTCTTAGGAGTCCCACCAGCTTGCAGGAGCCCTCCCAGCTCTTCCTAATAAAGCCGACCGGCTTCCTCCTCTGTGACTGAAACGTGGTGTATGAAGCACACGGATTATGGTACAGAAAAGCCTGGAATTAGTATGGGTGTTGGACAGCTTTTACTGCATCAGTGTGTGGCAGGGTGGGAAACAAGCAAGCAGGCTCAACGGTATAAACCAGGAGGCTCAGGGCAGGTTTTGTGCCCGCGGTCCATCCAGAAGCATGCCCAGAAGGTTTGCTTGCCCTGCAGGTAATCCTGCGACAGCATCCCAGCGCCACACCAAAAAAAAAAAAAAAAAAAGAGGCAGATTTAAAAAACAGGGGGAGGAATTGCCCAGAGCAGCCCAGGGACACCCATCACCCTCTTGGCCGTGCCCGCGCTGTCCCAGGGGCTGCAGCGGAGCGTTGTCCCATCCTCCGGCTGCTGCGTACCCCAGCGCGGAGCCGGGACACCCCCTCGGCACGGGGCTGGCGGGAGCTGGGGCACGGGGCAGGCTGGGAAGCAGCCAGACGATGTTTCCCCCTCCATTGCAGAAATCCAGCCGTGGGGGAGAGGGAGAAGGGGGCTCACTTCAGCTAACGCCAGGTATGCCGATATCGTCTTTTAATGTCCAAGCGGGTTGCAGGAACAGGTCTTTCAAGGAAGCGCGACTCACCCCAGGCTGGTTTTAGTCACATCCTTCAGGAGGAGATGCACCATGCCCATTTCTCGCTGCCGACAATAAAGGCGCGTAGGGGTTTCGCTCAGACGTGGCCATCTGTATGGATGGCCAAAGGAGACACGCAAGCACCTTCGCTCACTTGGAGCTGCAAAACATCCCCCGTTGGCCCTCCTGGGCACAGGGAGAGGAGAGCTCTGCCTGTCAGAGCCTCTGCGGCCGGAGAGGTCGGGGTGGACGGCGCTAAAATTGGCCGGGGCTGCGTGCGCGGTGCTGGTCCAGGTGCAGGTTGGAGCATCCCGCCCTGCATCTCCCCACCGGTCCTGAGCCCACCGGCCCCGGGGGCCAAGAAGTGCCGGTCTTCACCCCAACCGGTTCCGGTAAAGCCCCCGGGGCTGCAGCAGGAGCTGCCACTGCTTGGTGGGGCTCTTGGCCATACCCGGCCTCTCCCGGGGTTCTTGGCTGTGGTCCCCCCGCATCCCATGGGGATACCCCTCAGAGAAGTGCCAGGCTGACCAGGGGGAAGGGGGGGAGGTGGGAAAGGGGGGTTTGTGCAGCTCCCGCTGCGATATGAGCCGGCACTGACTCCCGACGCACCCGCGTCCCGGCACCATGAAAATCAGGAGGCACTGCAAAATCACCGCGGTACGGCGTGCAGCGCTAAGTCTCGGGCTACCGAACAAGAATAGGTCTTACCAAGCCACGAAAGTGAGTTAAAATGGTGAGGATTAAAAAAAAAAAAACAAACAAAACCCACCCCAAAACAACAAACCAACAACACGAACCCACAACCACAGATGTGCAAATTGCCCAGATTCCGCAGTAGGTAACACCCACAATCACAAGGGCATAAAGAAATCAAATCCCAGATTCTCACCTAACCACCAGGAGCTCGGAGACGGAGGAGTAAGCGATGTATGAGCTACGACATAACCTGCCACACTCTAAAATCCTGCGCAGGGCAGCTCGGCTCTGAGGAACTGCTGCGTGCCTTTGACTGGCAGTCCCTCACCCATCTTTCTCCCGGGGTCTACCTCGCTAATCCATAGTGATATCAGAAGAAAACTGTCAAAACGCTAAATAATTTAGACTTCGGACTTAAAGACGCCAGACAGTGCGCAGTCGCACCAAGCCAAGCACCATAAACTCTAGAAACTGAGGTTTCCGGGGAAGCAATCCAATCTGTTACGACTTGGGAGCGCTCAGGGCAGGCTCCCAAATAACCCAGCGCTTCCCGCGAGCAACGGCAGGCGCTGCCCCCACCAAGACCAACACGGCACCGAGGTGCCCGGGATCCCGCTGGCGTTACCAAGCAATGCCATTACTTTTATACTCTGTTTGCTTGACTGGGAGTTCTCCGGCTTCTGGTTAATAATATCGTTTTAATAATCGCAGAAAAACACAATACAGGAAATGCAAAGAGCGCGTCTCGTGGTACATCTAATAATTCAGAGATAACCCTCCTGCCGACGGTACCGAGCTTCACCGGCTTGCTCCCGGCGGAGCCCACGCCGCCGGCGCTGGGGAAGAAGTCGCACCTCCCGGCGCTGCTTGGAGCTGTGTCCGACGCTGGGTGGGAATGGCCTGGGGTGCTGCGACGTGTCTGGGGCGAGGGACAGTCCTGCGCGCGGAGCACGGAACAGCCGCTCTGTGACGAGGACTGCTGGGCCTGATCACAGCATTAATGACAAACATTGGGAATAATGTGCTTTGAAGCCCCTCTGCTGGGAGGACAGGCTGGGAGAGTTGGGGGGGTTAAGCCTGGAGAAGAGAAGGCTCCGGGGAGACCTTAGAGCCCCTTCCAGTGCCTAAAGGGGCTCCAGGAGAGCTGGGGAGGGACTTTGGATCAGGGACGGGAGCCATAGGACAAGGAAGAAAAGTTTTACACTGAAATAGGGGAGATTTAGATGAGATATTGGGAAGAAATTCTCCCCTGTGAGGGCGGTGAGCCCCTGGCGCAGGGTGCCCCGAGAAGCTGTGGCTGTCCCATCCCTGGAGGTGCTCAAGGCCAGATTGGACGGGGCTGGGAGCAACCTGGGCTGCGGGGAGGTGTCCCTGCCCAGGGCAGGGGGGTGGAACTGGGTGGTCTTTAAGGTCCCTTCCAACCCAAACTGTTCTGTGATTCTAAGAATAAGAGCAACGAGCTAAGCATCTGCAGCTCCAAATGAGTGTGGGGAGCATCTATACACTGCTGGCAGCTGTTCTGGAGGGGGACCCAGTTGGTGAAGCTGGAGAAGACCTGCTGATGAGTGCACCAAAACCTTCCCTTTGGTTTCCTATTAAGACTGAGCACTGTGGCCTTTTCCTCTTTCCCTCCGGGACACCCAGCCTCCCTGGCCAACCAAGGGTCCTTCGCCTCGGCCATTCCTGCCGGGGCACAGTGCACCCACAAAGGGCAGGGCAGGCAGCCCAGGCAGCGCCGGGAGAGCCGCAGCCACCCAGAGTCCCAGCCAGCCGAGACCCGTCCTCATGTGGGCAGCTACCCATGCCGCTGAGGCAGACTAGCAGACCCCTCGTTATCCTGGGATGGGTCCCTCATCAGGCATTAATCACCTCTGGAGGCTGAGAGTCCAGGCGCCTTCCTCAGCGCTCCGTCCAAGATGACCAGGGGACAACTCGGGAGGATTCTTCTTCGTGCAAGGGATGCACGCGTCATCCAGCCAAGCGCCACGCTCCGCTCCTCTCTGCTCCAGACCACCTCTTCCCTCTCTTCCTACCATCTTCTCCTCCCGTGTGGTGCTACACAGGCAACTCCTCAAGCAGCAGCACAGCAGCAAGACCTGGCTCCTACTTGTCGACATCCCACAACGTGAGCGATCATGGCTGCACATCGTGCTCACAGGATGAGTGGACTCGAAAAATAATCTAAGGATGATGCAGAAACCCAAACATTATGAGATTCCTCAATGCGGAGGACTCGGTCCCCAGGAGGTGGCCTTGGCTGCAGAGTCAGGATCCCTCACTCCCTCCGAAAGCAGATCCGTGCATGCGTGGCTGCGGATGGGCTCACTGACGGCAGGAGCGAGGGGTTTCTGCAGGCAGAGCATCCCCCGCTCTGCTGGGCTGGGCACCTCGGTAGCACCGACCGCCCCCACCAAGAAGCCGTTTCTTCTTACAGAGAGCCTCTCTGATGGAGTAAAGAAAGGCCAGGCAAAATCCAGTCACCGCGGAGAGGAGACATGTTCATATCCAAAATTAAGGAGGTCTCGTGCGCGTTGCCCAAATCCCACCCGGGTCCTGACCCAGCACTCCCCGCTCCCGGGGCTCCGGACGGCAGAAGGACCTCGACGGGCGTTACGCTGCATCCCGCGGTGCTGCTCCAGCTGGGGCGTCCTTGTTCGAAGCCACGTCCGCGCTCTGCCAGACCCTTCTCCCGGGACGAGCCCTGCCTACCTCTGTGCTGTGGGATCCTAGAGGAGGGGTTGGGGTCAGGTAGTTCCCCGACAGCGTTTGGACCCGGTCTTGGGCAATTCAGCCCCACCAGCTCTGCCCAGACCTTGTCCCCCCGGCGCCTGTAAGACACTGTCACCCAGAGCTGTGAACCCCCCGGCTTTGTCACTCCGTCTCTCCCTGTCACCACATCCCTCCTGTCACCCCTTCAAGAGGATCCAGAGCTCCTCCGCATCCCTATGTGCTCACACACACACAACTTTTTTCCCTCTTTCCTTACCCTATGGCATCTCCTTCTTTTTTGACCTTTTCCAATCACACCGCCTCTCCTAAAATACTGACTTTCTCTTTTCCAAGCTATCCTTGCCATCTTTCCCATTTTATTCCCGCTAGACCCACTATCTTCACACCAGCCTGTCCCTCCCGCCCCGCCAGCACCCCTCAGGGGCTGTACGGAGCAGCCAGAAACGCGGGGGACGGGGAAAGGCCCCGGGGAAAGCCCCGCACAGAGAGATGCTCCCTTCTCACTCGGGGGCTTCATTTATAAAACAGTCAGGGGGGAAAACAAAAAACGACCCTGAGAGGTTATCTAAACCCACTTTGCCGCCCGAAGGCAGGATCGGCCAGACCCAAAACATTCCTCAGAGACACTCGCTCAACCTGTTTTTGAGACCTCCAAAAAGGGAGACTCCTCACCCACTCCAGTGCTGCCTTCTCCTCCACACCGGAAAAGTATTTTCTAACGCCTCATCTGAATCGGTGTTGCTGCGGTCTAAGCCTGATAATTCTCCCTGAATCAACCACAGAAAAGAGATTATTCCTTTTTTTCTTTTTTTTTTTTTCCCAAGAACCATTTAAACATTTCTGTTCACACACAAAAAAAAAAAGTCTTGAGGGACCAGGGCGCAAAAAGGACTTGGAGAAGCAAAGCTCCCGACAGCCTCGGTTTTCGCTGTAAGGGAACTCAGAGTCCTTCACACCCTTCCTTCATGGGGGACGAGGCGAAAGGATTGATTTGAAGTGGCAGTAAAAATTTTATAACCAACCGGTAAGGTTGGCACGGAAAAGAGTGGAAGGGAACAGGACAAGAGAGCGTTCACCAAAGGGCTCTAGAAAAACCACAGACTGAACTGGGAAACTCTTAACGCCAACATACAACTCAGCACTAAATTGGCCAACGCTTATAAATACTTAAAGGGTGGGTGCCAGGAGGATGGGGACAGGCTCTTTTCGGCAGTGCCCAGTGACAGGACAAGAGGGAATGGGCACAAAGTTGAGTATAGGAAGTTCCACCTAAACATGAGGAGGAACTTCTTTACCTTGAGGGTGGCAGAGCACTGGCACAGGCTGCCCGGGGGGGTGGGGGAGTCTCCATCTCTGGAGACATTCCAAACCCGCCTGGACGCGTTCCTGTGCATCCTGCTCTAAGGTGGCCCTGCTCTGGCGGGGGGGTTGGACTGGATGATCTCCAGAGGTCCCTTCCAACCTTATGATTCTATGATTCTATGACCACAATGCCAGAAGAATGGCAGGTAGCAAACACCAAGCTGAATTTGAAGAAGTTGAGAGGGATGCAGAGAATGGCAGGTGGAGTGGATAATCCTGACCTCCCTGCCAAAAAAAAAAAAAAAAAAAAAGGTAAAAAAACCCAGCAAAATGAGGAGAAGGGAAGATTTAACAGCGCTTTGGAAAAGGAGAGTGACGCTTCACAGACCCACGGGGTTCCTCGAAGCGGTATCTCCTCTTCTGTTCTCCTACGAGGTCGAGGCTATGGAAGATGACAGAGTATCGCGCGGTTCTACCCAGGGTCCTCTCCAGGACTAAGAGGAGAAAAAAGCAGGTCAGCCTTTACCATGGAGTGAACTTACCAGGACAGGCCCAGAAGCAAACTATGTTGTCCAAATATTCACAAAGGACTTGGAAAATGAAAGGAATGGTGAAGTGGCCGAGTTTTCCAGTAATACATAAATATTCAAGTTGGTAAATATTAAAAGTGGCTGCAAAGGGATGTCGTGATTCTGCGTGGCGGACTGATAAAAGATGTTAAAAAGTGCAAATATGAAAAAACCTATCCAGCTATTTTGCACAGCTCTGGGTTAGCTGTTAATGAACAGGAAAGACCTTGGAGTCATTGCGGGGAGTTTTATGGAAACGGTTGTTGAATCACCCAAAGAGGTGAAAAGGCAAACAGACTGTTAGGCATTACTGTAAAAAAATAAATTAAAAAAAAAAAAAAAAAAGAAAAAGAAAATCTACTAGATAAAGCTGCAGTGTGTCAACATCTTGAATATTACAAGAAGTCCTGTTCACTCCATCTTAAGCAGAGGGCACTATTTCTGTACAAGAAGAGATTAAGTGAACGGGAGTTCTTCAGCTTAGTGCGGATGGGATATGTTAGAGCCACATAAAATCATTAAAAATACGGAGAATTCATGCAAGATAAGATCACAAAGAGCTGATAAATGCAAGGATGAGGAGACTCACCGTCTCCGAGCACAGCCTGCCGGCAGCCGGGGAGCTGCGGAGGAGCATCCCTTGGTATTTGCCCTTTCCCTGCCCATTTTGGGGCTGCAGAGGGGACCTGCGGACATGGGGCTTTTGCCATAAATATTTGGGTTAGAAATCGAACATCAGACTAAAGCTGAGATTCGCGGTCAGTGCCAGAGAGCCAGGAGAGGTTCTCCCACCCCGGGGGAACCTGGAACCCCACGCAAGACTTTGAGGGAAGACTGCAGCCTGCAGGGCCAGGAGAAGGCCGCGATGACCGTGCCCAGGCCAGCAAGGCCTCCCACCGCCCCAGCTCAGGCCAGGACCGTTTTCGCATGGGCCACTGGTGTTGCGGTCCGTGGCGGATGGAAATGCCGCGCTGGAAAAGCTCCCGCGCGGGTGAGCTGCACGACAAAACGGAAAGGAGCCTGGCAGCGGCGAGGAGATGGGCAAGGAGCCGAAGGCCCAGTGAACGGCGGCCTTTTGAGGGTACGGAGCATCTCGGGCATCGCCGCGCCACGTCTGCTTGTCGTTCGGAGATGCTCGGTCCCCACTGACCTGCCTGCTTCACCCAGTTGTGCCGTGTCACTGTCACACAGCGTGAGCTCGTGAGAGCAAATTATGGACATTTCTATATTTGTGGATATCAACATGTAGCTCAACACACCCTCTTTCCCGGCTGGAAGTCTGTCAGTGAGGCTCCGAGCTAAATAAATTATATTCCTTCGTGGGTTCATATTCCTTCATAGGCTTCAAAAGCACAAGTGGAAGCGTTCTACTGCCCTCCTCCCCGACTTTGCTGCTAACACTGACCTTGCTGTGAGAATTAGTGGGCAGGATCCTCTGCTGGGGTCTGTCGGGAGATGGAGCCGGGGAACCTGCGACAGGATTGCCGCAGGAAGGCGCAGGGCAGACGTACCAGCTCTGAAAGCCAGATGAGCCCCTGCACGGTGCATCTCCCAGAAGTGTTGGAGCACAGACGCTGTCACACCCGCTGGCACCAGGGAAACCTCCGGGGACCTCTGCGCGGCCGCGGCGGAACAGGGCACGTGCACTCCCCTGGCCTGGGGGACGTGCTGGGACGTGCTGGGACACCCCAGTCACCAGATCCTCCTCCCCGGCTCTCCCCCAGCGCTCACGCTGCATGAACATCTTTATTCCTGTATAACAGAGGCTCTTCCCAGTTTATCTTAACCCTTCAGCTCTATCAGCTCAACAGAAGCCCCTCTTACACCGAGGTCACTCCACTGTGTAGCTGTCACTCTACTGACGGACAGAGCAGCAGGAACGAGGGGACGCTACCAGCGGCGCAGGAGATGCTGCCAGGAGGCAGCACGCAGCTACAGCGGAGCTGAGAAGTGCTGTGGGACGCTGCTGGAAGGACATCGGAGAAGGAGGAGGGATGAGGCAGGGAGATGAAGTGGATGTTAACCGTGGCTGGTTGGAAAAGGAAGAGAACGGCAGAGTGTTTCAAGGGGCCCGAGGAAAAATTGCAGTTTCCGTGACTCCTGGGCATGAAGCTTAGCCATGAGGATATGGGGCTTTTTAATTTACCTGCATAAAGTTTCAAGAGCTGTTATAACAGCAAACACACCTTACCCACATGTGAGTCACAGACAAACACGTTCACTGATAACAAACGCATTATTCTTAGAGAGACTCAGGTCCTACCTCAACGCGCGAATAGCTCAGACAACCATCCGAGTCCCCTGAAGGAGTGGCAAGAGGTGGGAGAGGAGACAAAGGCTCTACAGGCTGAACTCCTGTGGTTGTTCCCGTACACGTGCTCGTGAGCTTCGCTATCTTTGGCCCGTGACAAGGGTCAGCAGTGCCCGAGGGTTTGATACAACAAATCAGTCCCTAATCAATAACTCCATCTCCTTTCCATTACAAAGCTGGTGAGCAACAAAGAGGAGTGCTGAACCCCAAGAGGGGACGTTTATTTGCTTATCACATGCGCAGGATAGATGGTTTAGGTGAGTCACTAAGTCTGGATCTTTTCCGTCAAATTGCACAAGCACGGCCACGGTGGTGGAGAAAACTCTCCCTACACACCTCACTGTCCTACTCACGGCTCTGCTGAAGTTTGATCTCCTATGGACAGAGAGATGCAACACAGGGCAAGTGTCACTTCCAGCACAGCCATCGTGATGATAGCATGGGCGGACAAGGAAATTTTGGGCAAAGTTTCATCCCAATGCCTGGTTTCATCTCTCTCTCTAGTCCACACATCCATTTTGGAATATCAAAGGCAAAGGGAGGTTCTCTGGTCAGCCCTGACTCACGCCGCTAAATGAAAGTAAAGGCAAGCTGGCCCAAGTCACGGGAGAACAGCTCACGCTCCTGCTGCCTCCAAGCACACCACGAGCAGTCTGGATTCAAACCCCGATGAACAGCATTCAACCCGTGGTGACCTGCTCACCTCATATACCCCCAGTCTGGGGGACAACGCCACTGGCAACCTCCATACTTCAAGGCCCTCTTACACAATGACCTTCTGCACTGCGCTGGCAGCGGTTTGGAGGTTAAAACTATTCCACAAAGCTCACGCAAGTCTTTCTTCTCAGCAACAGCTCAAAGCACCGGCAAAACTCAAGCTGTGCAGACAGCGCAGCAGCCCGGTGGCATCCTTACAGAATCATCGAATGGTTTAGGTTGAAAGGGACCTTAAAGATCATCTAGTTCCAACCCCTCCAACCATCCTTCCTACCACTCAAAGCACAAAGCTGTACTGTCACCTGGGACCGGCTGAGGGGTGGTACACACATATGAGGTCTTCCGCAACTGGTATGTCCAGCACCTTTACAGGAAGCAGCTCGGACCCTAAAAGCAACTCTGGGGCCCATTTAGGCCAGACACAAAGACTCACCCAAACCCACATCACTTTACCGCAGAGACTGGAGTATCGTTTCCTCAACCAGCGAGTCTCTACAGTGGGTTTCAAAGTTAAAGCCTTGAAAGTGGATGCCAGAAAGAGCATTCTTGCTCTTCTAAGAAAGGAGATAACAGATCTCAGACTGACAAGGAAATTCTCCTTGGGGCAGATTATGCCATAATTTCTTCTGGAGCATCACACACCTTCAGGAGGGCTGAACTGCTCCTGGAAGGAGACCATAGGGCTCTCCCGAGGTTGATGGGGACTGGGGAGTCCTCTAGGACTCTTCTGAAGACGAAGCTCAGCAGCACTGTTGCCTCCACCATTGCTTGGAGATTGCAGGGCCCTGCCGTGGACCTGAACCCCCAGGTTGACCACCACTGAATGACCATTGTGGCCATTTCTGGAGAAACCAGCCACGGCCCAGGGTACCTGGTCACGAGTGAGACACGGGCCTTTGTCACCGTCGCACGTGAACCTGTGCTCACCAGGGAAAGGCTGTGGGCAGGACATGGCCACGGGGTGGAGGAGTCACCCCTGCCGAGCCCTCCCGGCTGGCGCTGCGCCCCGGAGGGGGGGAACACTGCCCGATCCCCTCCCCCTTGAATATCCCTGGGCTCCGCCGCCTCAGCCAGGTGCAGAACAAAAGGAAACTAATGATTTAGTTATTGCTTCAGCGCCGAAGGTTTGAAGGTCAGCCATTCAGCGCGGCGCTCATTGTATGACCGAGCACCGGCGGCACTGCCTGCCCTGCCTGCAGACCTGCAGCTACGGTCGGCTCAGCAGGGGCCGGTACGGTACGGCTGGCTTCTGAGCGGGGAGATGAAAGGCTTTTTTCTAATGTAATAACTGACGGCCTCTTCAGTGCCGTTTGAACTGTTTACAGACCGAGTTAACGATTACAGGCAATGTGTACTTTGGCTGCTGCCCAAAATTCTTACCCGCCCGTCAGATATTATCAAAGAGCCCTTCACTGCTGGGCTGGAGTCCTTCCAAAGCGCAGCGCCGAAATGCCGGCGTAGAGGAGGGGCCTTCGGCGCTCGATCATGAAACCCAAGCGAGAAAGTCCCAGATCTGCTCTGGCGAGGTGTCGCGGGGACCGGCCGCCGAGTCACGTAGAGAGAGGGGAACACCCGAGAGGTTCCTAAAGCCCCTCGTGCCCCACGGGTCCATGCGGGGTGGGCTCTTCCCTGCAGGACGTCACCAAGGGCTTTGCCTGTGATGGCTTCCAGGCTCGATTAGAGGACAGCACAAAGCCCAGGAGCTCCGGCTGCCCAGGTTTCCCTCCCTGCACGAGGTCGCGGCCATCCATACCTCGTTCTTTACACGTAGCCTGGGTGGCTGTGTTAACGCCGGTGGTTACACAGCTTCAAGCTACTCCTGCCAAGAGCGTTTTCAACACCCTCATGCCTAAGAGTGCGGACAAGAACAAACCAGGTGGTGGGAGATTAGATAAAATCACTTCCATTGTTATTTGTAGCTGGAAAAATGCAGGTGTAGGTATAAGGTCTGGCTCGATTTGGGTTAGAAAACAAGCCCCGGCTCTCTGGGGCAAACTGCACCGAGTCTGGAAATCCCGTTGAAACGAAGGGATGAAATCAAGAACTGGCAAGCCGCTCTAATTACAGCTGAGTAACACAGAGCCACATTCAAGCAGCCGCTGAGGCTGCAGAGCGAACTGCTTCCCGGGCAGGAAATTCCGCGGCTGCGGAGGACGGCTCCGTCCTACCCACCGCCCCGCGCCGCGGAGACCTGCGGAGGGTCAGCGGGGGCAGAAGCTCATCTCTGCGCCATGCACTTGCTCCTGGAAGTTTCTCTGAGAGGCAACTTCCTAAATACAACTAGAAAAAAAAAAAAAAAAAATAAAAACTCCGTTTCTGGTAAAAACATGCCTCATGGACCATCAGTCCCCCTCAGCACTGAACTTCAGGTTGTAAAATACTGTTCACTAGACCATCAGCAGACTGTGCCACCATGGCTTCAAGGTAGCCACAGACCATTGTTAACAAACCTCCGCTTCGGTCCAGCCCGGGGTTTAACACTCCCAGTTGCACCAGCAGCACAAACTGATTTGTCCCATTCCTACCAGGGGGCTGCAGCAGCGCTGGTACGCCATCACCCCAAAGCTCTTTGTAGAAAAGGCCAGATAATAAAAGGATAAAAATTTATGTTAAAATTTTGCTCCTGTCTTCCCAAAACGAGGCATTTTGTCCTGCATTCAAAAAAAAAAAAAAAAAAAATGCAAAAGCCTCTCTTTCGCTGACCGACAGAGATGGAGTTTCCATGGGATGCTTTCCAGAGAAGGGCTGACACCTTCACGTGGTGCCAACTGTGTGCTTGAAATATGATGTATGTCAGCAGGTCCCAGGCATAAGGGCAAAGATTGAATAGCTAAAGGAATAAATTAATTGCCTTTTAATCACATACCATACTGGTTTCCCATTGTTTTATTGCTCAGGTGTAGGGTTTTTTTTTTAAAAAGGGCTGAGAGAGCAGCTGGTGAAGGACACAAGTATCTCTATTGTTGGATGTCATTGTACTGCCAGGAGACAGAAATGTAGATGCAAATATATTTGCTGTGATTTGGTTCAATAAAACTTGCTCGCACAGTGCAGTACACTACAAAAAATTGGTTCCTCCTACGCTTACTTGCTAAGACATGAGTTCAGGCCCTCTGGGATCCGCAATTCCCTGGCTGCTATCGATGACATCACTGACATCTAAGGAGCTGCAGGAATGTCGAGAATGCAGCTCCGGGCTCCTGGGGATGCTGAGCTCATCGGCTGCTACAGGAGGCAGGAAAGATGGGGTGTCTGGGTGGCAGTCCTGGCTCTTTCACAGCCTCCCCCTTCCAACCTACACGCACGTGCTCTGCTTAAGGCCACACAACAGGTGGTGACACATGGCTGCAGCAGTTTAAACAGCAAAGTTGGAATTGTTTGAAAATGTATTTCACCAACGCCTTCAGATCATAGAATCATAGAATGGTTTGGGTTGGAAGGGACCTTGAAGCTCACCCAGTCCCACCCCCCTGCCCTGGGCAGGGACACCTCCCCCCAGCCCAGGTTGCTCCAAGCCCCGTCCAACCCGGCCTTGAACACCTCCAGGGATGGGGCAGCCACGGCTTCTCTGGGCAACCTGCGCTTGGGCTCACCACCCTCACTGGGAAGAATTTCTTCCTCATCTCTCATCTAAATCTACCTTCTTCCAGTTTGAAGCCATTCCCCCTCGCCCTACCAAATGCTGAGCAGAAACGAGCATTTCAGAATGGGGTCAGACCCCACATTGATGTCACCCTGTGACCCCGTCCCTCACAAGCCAGCAGAGACCACTCAAAGAGTGCTCTTCCACTTTTCACACCTTCCCAGCATTACTGGGGCTACTGATCTGGAGGACATACTCAGCGCAGGGCGGGTAACGGCCTGAAGGATTTCACAAACACGCCTCGTTCCCTTTCTGCCCATTTATACTCCCACAACATCCTCTGCAAATGAACTCCAGAAAGGATTTCAATAAAGTCAATAAGTGTATTTTTCAAGTCAATAACTGTATTTTTTTTGACTGAAGCTATTCTCACAGGAGACTTCCAAGAGCGATCTCTGCTAGATCGCAGGTGCACCGTTGACTATGAGCAGCCTTGCTGCCTCTAACCAAGGCTGCCTCCCGGGGAGGCCAGCCACGGAAGGTACCACAGCCGTCCAGAGAGCTGGGCTGGCACGCTGAAAGGAGCTTGAAGCAGGTTAGCATAAACCTCTTCCCCTTCGTTTCAGCCTGTAGGGAGCCTCTGAAGACTCCAACATTCATCACCAAAGGGTACGTCCCCGTGTGAAGGTTCTTAGGGACGAGGATGCACAGCTCTTGGCCCAATCCTCAAAAGGCTGAGGCCAAAAAGGTGAAGAAGTTTCCGTTTTCAGCCACCTCTGCTGCAGTGTTCAGAGCAGCACGGAGCTGGGAATACGCAGGACCAAGGACAAATGGGACAGAAAGTGAAAAAACTTCCCTGCTCGACAGAATGTGACCCAGTGGAAGATTACCTACCCACTGTCTTTACTCCAGGCCACCCAATAATTTGACCAAAAGTTACTTTACAACTGTACAGACTGACTGAGCTCCAACAGCTTTTTTTCACTCTGCAAAACGGGAAGGGAGCCATCCACAGACCATTTGTTTGAGGCGGTGAGAGTAGATTAGTTGCGACATCACCTCCACTGGAGGATCCAACTCTCATCAACCCGCATCTCCTCAAGAGGGGACAGAGATCCGGAAGGAGGACGAGTGCCAGGATAATGAGGACATCTGGAGTCACAGTAGTTAGGACTAAAAGAAGTTCAGAGAGGAGAAACGCCCTCCTGCTTCCAGGAGGGAAGGCTGTCTCCCATCTCTGGTCATTGCAGATTAGGAGACACCATGGACGGAGCTGCCAGCCTGACACCTGCCAATTCTGCCTTTTTTTTTTTCTACCTTTTTCTTAACGACGACACTGCTCCCTGCCAGAGAAAGACCACTGGAAAAGAGAGTCTGGCACTGTCTAGAGCTTCCGATACGGCTGCTCAGCGATAAAACTACGCTACGTTGTGTAAAATCAGCCATCTGCACCTTGACTTGACTCATGCAGACCCCCGTTCCTAGGCTTGAGTGCTTTTTCTCCTGGTTCTGAAGGGTGGAGGCGGTGGTTGCAATCACGGATTCTCCCTCTCTATCTGCTGCTTTTCATCTTGCCGTGCCGCCCCTCGCCGAGGCGGGACGCCTGATCAAGGGTCTGTCACACAGCCGTGCTGGAAGCACAGAGCACAGATTTTTTAATGTTGTATCTCATCCCGCCGTGCCATAAGACTCCATACTTCTGCCCCGATGGCCTGTGAAAACGGCAGATGCCCACCTCCCAGGGAAGGAGAGAGCTTGTCCTCACAGCTCCCGTCGCCATGCCTGGTCCACCCAACGTGAATCCGCGGCTCTCTTTGCAGAAGGCAAACTCTCCATACAGCTGGCATTGATGTCACCGCGGGGAAACTGCTGCAGTGTCTGTTCACGACTGTCTGCAGACTCGGGAAGGGACAATCCTTCCTTATGGCCCAGTTGATTTCTCCCCCGGTACAATTCAGTTGATTTTCCCACCAATACTGCCAAACGTTACCCGGAACGACGCGCGTTTACACCGCCCAACACGCCGAGCCCTTGGTTTCCTCGTGCAATCTGCATCACTGATGCTGTGTAAGGACAAAAAACCATCGTAGCCAAAACCTTAGAGCCCGCAGAGCGTTGCTTGGATGGTTTCTGTTACATTAGGAATCAGTGCAGCACTTGAGAACACAGGGATAAATCATTAACAAGTCATTATTGTTCACAGGTATTTTTGGCAGGAAACCACCGAGGTCACCGTGGACAAACTGCTGTGGGGTAGTGGGGGTGGCACTTTTGCTGAAGAAGCATTCAAAACCTCCTCTAATCCCAAAAACCAGTCTGGAAGCGACCTTCCTTGCTGAATCTAATCAACGTGAAGAGCGCCATAGCCCCTCCTTCCCGCTCTTCTTGGCCTGAGCTTTCTCCCCGCGTCTGTGATCAAGTCCTTATGTCTGCAAAGCGCCCGCCATTCTTCTGGCACACACCAAATGACAGCGCTGTTAATCACCAGCACCCCTCACAGCGTGGGCAGCCTGACAGCCCAAACAGTATTGCTCATTTACCAATCCGCTAATCTCACAGCTCGCATCAATCACTTCTGCTACCGGGGGTTGGGGAATTCCCAAACGCCGCTGCTTCTCCCGGAGATCCTTCCAAGGATGGCTGCTTCTCATTCTTCGGAAACCTGCAGAGACGCCACTTCTGTACAACCGTATCAATCATTCTTTCCGTCCCCGGCAAAAATCCTCATCTTAGCGGGCAATACAATGCTCCCGCTCCTGCAGGGGCACGGGTGCCGGCGGGGAGGGGGGGGGGGGTCAACCCATATGGGGTGCGCTCCCGTGGCCATCGCTGCCGGCAGACCGCTGAGCGACCATCGAGAGCCCTCTCCACGGTTAATATTCTGGAGGCTGATCCCTCCTCCCAACTTCCAGCGCTGTCAGACACTCCAGCTCCATGAAACGCTATTTATTCTCGTTGTCATTCGGTTTCCTGCTTCGGTGGCCAGCTGGCCACTGACCCCCTTGCTATTTAGCTGCTGTAAATCAAGTGCCAAAGGACACTTTCAGAGCATCGTGATGTGGCAATCCGGCCGATTATGTGGATACGGTCGTTTTAAAATTAAGTAAGGAAACAATTCCGACACAACCAGCTCAAAGGCTGTGGTGTGCTGTTCAGGGCGT
Organism: Vanellus vanellus; assembly: GCF_965231255.1. NCBI lineage: Eukaryota > Metazoa > Chordata > Aves > Charadriiformes > Charadriidae > Vanellus > Vanellus vanellus. The sequence goes on from NC_138924.1 coordinate 849,700, forward strand.
GCTGCTGGCTAGGAGGTACAACATCAAGATGGGGCTGCCTTTAAAGCCCTAAAAATCTCCTACAAAACGCCACGGAGTCAGCCCAGCTGCTCAGACGGTTGCGTGCCCAGCCAGTTCTGGATGGCTCGGCGGTGATTTTTTCGCTAAGGAAAAGTACTTTCAACTTTGACATTTAAAAACCGCCTTTCGTAAGCACAAAAATATTCCTTTCCAAACTCACCAGCTTCTGGACGCGTTCATGGAAGCCAAGAAAACCAGTCAGGTAACCGAGTCCAGCTCCTGAGCCCACGCTTCCATCTTTCCCTAAAAAACACAGACTCCACCACCACAGCAGCAGGCAGGAGGTTTGTACGGCGAAGGGAAGCGAGAGCTGCTTTACAAAAGCCCAAAGTATGGTCAGATCACTCAAAACAATCATTCTGCCCAACCTGAGGCTCCCAGCCCCCCCCTCCTCCACGTGTCCTGAGGGTGGAGGCTGTGCCAGGCCCGTCCTTCTGATGATGTTCCTCAGCCACCTGCCCACCACCCTGCCCCGACTTCATCCTGGGACCACAGTTGGGCTGTCCGAACCTCAGCTTCTTCTGAGCTTTCAGCCATTTTTGCTTTAAGAGGCCGAAAACATACATGTAATCGCAGCCTGAAAGGGCAAAGAAACGACCGGTTACGGGCTCCGCGGTGGGACTATGAGACCCGGGCTACAAACGAGGCTGTAAGATGCACAGAAATAGTGGAAATAGGATTTGGAGGAACGTAATTATCACTAAAGAGGAGAGTGCAGGGCACCTCTCTGCTAAAAACAGCAAGATCTCTATCTCCCACTATAAACCATTAGTAACAGCGATGGCAGACGGGTCACTGCTCCAGGAGATGATGGTGACGGCTGTGTTTCAGAGCCGGTGGAGCCTGCAGGCTGACCGCACGTGTTCCACACTCCCGAGGACCGGAATGGCGTCTGTCCTCCCCAGCTGCAAGGCCAACTGTGCGCCACGAGCACTCCAGGACCTCCACTGGCAGGGACAGACGAAAGTCTGTTGGTCACCCACGTCTACGTGCTGCAGCACTGAGAAGCGTGCACTGCAAAACCCACAGTGTGTGTTTTCTTCAAGGAGAAAATCTCCTTCTTTCCCTAGGTTGTCCCACAGCCCTTGAACTTGATGTTGACGAGGCCTCCCCAGGCTCTCATGACATCCCACTTCTGCACCTCTGCCCAGAAGAGAAGATTCGTGACAGGGCTGCTGTCAAGCAGGGTTCGACTAGACCGGTTTTTCCCTGGAATGACGACCAACAGCGTTCAAAGAAAATCCTTTTGAGTTTGACATGGTCCTATTGACTCTGAGGTACAGCCCGAGCTACAATCAACGTTTCAAGGATCTTCATGTGATGGAGCACCCAACAGAGACATTCAAGTCCGCTCACAGCAGCTGCAGGAGTAACAGTCTTGTGAGCCCACCGGAGCACGTACCAGGGACCCCTCAACCCTTTCTTTCTAGGGGCTGTTCCTTTCCTGGCATTTTGTCCGACTACTCCCACTCCTGGAGCTGCTCCCAAGACCTCCACCGACTCCGGAGTGCCCCCAAAATTCATCTGCCCCGTCCCTGCGCCACAGGCTGCCGTCCCCTGCTTCCACGACTTCCAGGCTCCGTTCCCCTGGTCCTTCAAAACCCCTTTCATACCCCGGGACCAGGGGATGAACATCAAGTTGATTCTAAAACAATTTCTTTTGTTGATAGAAAATTCTTTGCAGGGCGTGAACAGCAGGAGAAAGAAAGGACTCTTCTGAACTGCGAGCTGGCTGGAAACCCCCGGAGGGCAAGAATCCGATCCCTCGTCTTTGAGGAGCGCGGGCCTGTCTGTACAGGCTGCAGGAGCCGCCGGCCCAGGAGAGCTTTGTGTGTGCAACGCCGACAACAACACACGCCAGCCCTCTCCTCGCCAGCGCAACGCGCCAGGTTCATGAGCCGCCCGCAGCTTCGGCACCGTGCACGTAAAATGGCTTCGTTCCTCCCGGTTGCACCCCTGGGACAGACCTCGTCCTCCTCACCCCCTTAATCCCCACCCGCCGAGGCCAACCTCCTCCTCAGCATCTCCCAAGCCACCTGCCCCGCGCAGCCTCATCCACCCCAAAATAAATCCTTCTCTCCCGCTGCTCAAAACCTGCCCGGGCATCCTCCTGGAGCGGCTCGGGAGGAAGAAATCCTCCATCCACTGACCACAAGACCCAGTCAGGGACACCCACCCGCCTGTTAAACACCCCACCGAACCACTCGGCCGCCGGCAGCCCGCGCTGGATGCAGCGATCCTGCAGACGCCACCGAATAATCCACGACTGTCTAAATCAACGCTTATAAAAGGAAATCCTGAGGATCATAAAAGCGCCACCGTTTTGCAAACTGGGCAGAATGCGTTCCTTCGGAGCAAGGAATTGGTTAAGCAGCGCGGCGCTGGAGAAGCCAAGCTTCACGGGTTTCATGTTTTTCAGCCCTATGAAGAAACATCATTCCCGTGTTTTTCACAGCGGCCGCTGCGATCCGCAGAGTCGGGCTGCCAGCCCTGCTCTGGGTCAGCCCCATCTTCTTCCAAACTCCTCCAAAGTGGGACTGTACATTTCAGTAAAATAACAAATACGGACAAAACCACCCATCAACAATGCAGAAATCTGTAAGAATGGGTTTGAAACTCCCCCTGACGCTCTCCACACCGTGAGTAACGGTAACGCCGCTAGGGCCCACCAGCCCCTCCTGCCGCAGCCGGGCCGCCCCGAGCACTCCGACTCGGGTCAGACCCATTCCAGCACCACTTGTGTCCCACACCCAGGAAAACCCACTGATGTGTTGGTTACCCCTAAACATGGTTTCCTTCTCCCTCTACTCCCACCACACTGCTTCACTATCAGGTTTTGCAGTCTCTCATGCAGTGCTACTAGCTAACAGAATAATATATATAATATATATAGGAATAATGGCTGCCTCCCAGCCGTTCTGCTGCTCGCAAAAGCCCGAAGTATGGTCAGATCACTCAAAACAGTCTTTCTGCCCAACCTGAGGCTGCCAGCCCCCCTCTCCATATGTCCTGAGGGTGGAGCCCCATCCTTCTGATGATGTTTCTCAGCAACCTGCCCACCACCCTGCCCCTTCTTCATCATGGAATCATAGAATCATAGAATGGTTTAGGTTGGAAAGGACCTTGAAGATCATCGAGTTCCACCACCCCTGCCATAGGCAGGGACACCTCCCACCAGACCAGGTTGCCCAAGGCCACGTCCAGCCTGGCCTTAAACACCTCCAGGGATGGGGCCTCAACAACCTCTCTGGGCAACCTGGGCCAGTGCCTCACCACCCTCACAGTGAAAAACTTCTTCCTAATGTTCAATCTGAACCCGCCCTCTTCCAGTTTAAAGCCATTCCCCCTCGTCCTATCGCTACATGCCCCAGTAAAAAGTCCCTCTCCAGCTCTCCTGTAGGCCCCCTTCAGGCACTGGAAGGCCACAATAAGATCTCCCCGGAGCCTTCTCTTCTCCAGGCTGAACTCTTTCAGCCTCTCCTCATAGGAGAGATGCCCCAGCCCTCGGATCATCCTCGTGGCTCTCCTCTGGACACGCTCCAGCAGGTCCATGTCCTTCTTATGATGGGGCCTCCAGAGCTGGATGCAGTACTCCCGGTGGGGTCACCCCAGAGCAGAGCAGAGGGACAGAATCCCCTACCTCGCCCTGCTGGCCACACTTCTTCTGATGCAGCCCAGGATACGGTCGGCCTTCTGGGCTGTGATCACACATTGCTGGCTCATGTTGAGCTTCTCATCAATCAGCGCCCCCAGGGCCTTCTCCTCAGGGCTGCTCTCCAGCCATTCCCCACCGAGCCTCTATTTGTGCTTGGGATTGCCCCAACCCAGATTAAGACCTTGAACTTGGCCTTGTTGAACTTCATCCTGGGACCGCAGCTGGGCTCTCCGAGCCCCAGCTCGTCCTGAGCTTTGAGCCATTTTTGCTTTAAGAGGCTGAAAACATACATGTAATCGCAGCCTGAAAGGTTCAGTACAGCCTCCGAGCAAGGAGAAAGCGACGCCGATGGACCTCGGGCAGGGGGAAGGAGGTGACACTCCCCATTTCTGGATCTCGACACCACAACCCAACGGGTGCGGGACGGCTGCAGCTCCCTGGGCCCCCTCATGTCGCCTCGGGATTTCAGGCAGTAATGTGGTCCTCATCAAAGCTGGGCAAGAGCTGCCGCAGCCGCTCTCTTGGCTATTTCTGGGTTGGGGCGCTGCTCGTCCCAGTGCCCCCCAACCCACCGAGGCACCACACGCAGCCCCGGGGGGGGAATTTTCCCCCTGGGCCAGTTCCAGCCTTCTCTGCCATTCCCATCCTTGCTGCAAGGAACACTCTCTGCTCCTTCCAGCTCCCCCGCCACCACCCCTGCAAAGGACGCCCTATAAATTAGCGCCACTTCAAGCTACCCCGGCTCCTGATGGAAAGCCGAGGCGGGGAGGAGACCGCCTTGGCTCTCCCCCTCTCCCCATCCCACCACGGCTGAGGAAACTCTCCCACGTGTTTCTCGCCCTCCCGGCATCACGATGGAGGCCGGCTGGGACCTCCATGGGCATCGCGCACCACAGCCTTCCCTGCGGGCTTGTCCTCGCAGCCCGTGCGCCGCGGCCGGGCTGGCGGGAGGCGCAGGGGACCGGGCAGGCAAAACGGGAGGGCTGCGGTCAGGGACGGTCGGCTCAGGGCAGGCGAGCTAAAGTCTGGTTGGGAATGTGACGGGAGCCGAGAAGAAAGCGTAGGGTGTGGAAAAATAGGGGAGGAGAAAGATTGTTTTGGAGGAGAATAGGTCCAGAGCTCTGGGCAGTTTCATTAGAGGAATATTAAGTAAATGAGTCAGAGCTTGCGGTGCCTGAGGCTCGGGAAAGCTGCTGCTGGTGTGAAGGGATGGCAGGGGAAAATGAGGTTCGTGGCACGCTGTCTGCATATGAAATTCAACCATAACAAAACAAGAGGAAACATGTTGCCTGCCTAATACTTTTATTAACATTCGCAGAGATTAAGCACTGCAGACGTTCGATCGGTGCCTTCGTCGGTACCCGATTCAAGCTCTGCCCCTCCTCGCTCTGGGCCAGCGACTTCAGCCAGCGTTCCCCAAAGCACCCAGAAGGCAACGCAGGGCGCTCAGCGCTCCGCTCTCCGGCAGCGCCCACCACATCGCACTGCTCTTTTACAGTCCGAAAGTCATTTTCCAGGTCAGGCTTTACGCATTCGTAGCTGGAATCTGGCTATAAAAATTTGTCTCTCAATTCCTGCGCCTAAAAACATGGGATATTGCACTGATATCCACCATGCAAGAATGCTATGTGTATTGATAAATGTTTATCTTATATGTGTGTGTATATATGTACACGTGTGTGTATTTATATAGATACATATGCAGATATATACATCTGTGTGTGTATATATATCTGAATATCTATTTAACTTGCAAACACCAAATCCAAGCCTGAAGATGGGTAAAACGAAATGCCCGCTTTTAAATGAGAATATGAATTTCATAAGCACCCGGGAAATTCAAGGTAAGGAAGCTAATCTGGAGGATGCTGTAACAATAGCGATACAGGAATAATACAGTAGACTGCACTAATATATATTTAACCGTATGAAAGAGTTCCAAAGATCTGTAGGTTGAAATTCTATGCCTGTACGGGGAAAAAAAAAAAAAAAAAAGTATTAAAGCTACCAACCGACCACCTATCCGTGGTGATGCCAGCGACCAGGGAGGTCACAGCAGTGGCAAAGCGCAGTAGTAATGGGTGACTTCGACCACAACCAAACGTTGTATTGAGGTCTGAGCGAGAGACGGCTTTAGGTATCTTTATCGACTTCTTTATGGAGCAATTTGGAGAAACCTCCAAAGTGGATGCAATCCTGCATAGTACACAGGGTCTTTGGTCGAAGGCAGATTATTTCTGTAATAGCGACCATTATATATTCAAATTCCCCTATTCGTAGGAAAGGCAAATAAAAATAAAGAAATAAATGAATAAAACTCCTCAAACCGTAAAAAAAAAAAAATAATTAAGAATAAGGAAAGTAGTTAGGAAGACATTTTAGAAGGCAAACGAGCAGGTAAAATGTTTCCGGGCGATACAGAAATCGTGTAGAGATCTCCTGCTAGAGGCTCGGAGTAAACCTACGCCATCAAGCAAAGGACCCCGAAAGCCCAACAGTGAACAATAAAGAAAAGGAGAATACCAGAAGGAAAAAACAACCTTTGAAAAGTGGAACTTGCCTCCAAACGATGACAGCAGAAAAGACTGTAATCCTGGCAAGTTAAGGCGACCGGTCAAAAGAGAAAAACATGCTAGGGGCTTACATACAAACAATAAAGCCTTTTTCAACACATCAGAAGCAGGAAGCATATTAGTGAGTTTCTGTGGCTAACAAATAACACGGGGAATGAAAGATGCACTCAAAAAATATTTGCAAAAAAGCTAAATGAATTGTTTGCATCGTGGTTCACTACAGAGGAAGTCAGGAAGTTCCCATGCAGAGCGTTTCAGCGCGGTCATAAATTACTTGGGAAAGGGTAAATTAATGAGGTGACAAAATTTGCAGATGAACCAATATTTTTTTGGAATTAGCCAATCTCAGGCTGACTGCGAAGGCTTGCATGAAGGACCTCAGGGTACCCGGTGTACGGTTTAACGAGTGTCAGGACGTCAACAGCTCCCCCCTCTTCCCATGCTCCTGGCCACGCGTTCCCCACTGCTCACCCCGTCCCCGACTTCTCCATGAGCTCACTCGGCTTATGAAAACATCCGAAAACAAACCTAGCAAATAAACTTGAACATTTTCTGCAGTTTTAATGAGTTGGACAGGTTTGGGAAAGGGTCTCATGAGCACCGGAGCCACAGCAAGGGAAGGATGAGTTATGACATGGAAAGGAGGGGTGGGGGAGAGCAGTAATTAGGGAAAAAAAAAGAGAGAGGAGCAAGTTTTCTTCCTCTCAGCAGCAAGGAGCCCTCAGCTGGGATCAGCTGTAAACGGAACTGCAGCTTGAACGGCTATGGGGTAAAATGCAGGTGAAATTCAGTATCAGCGAGTGCAAAGCCTGGGAAACAAGCGTTCGAATTGTAAAGACAAAATGACAGGCTTTAAAATAGCTAATCAAACTCGGAGAAGATCCCGGAATCATCCTAGAACATTTTCTGAAAATATCACACTATTTGTGTGCACTGTATATATCTTTATATATATATATATATATATATATATGCACACTATGCACAAAAGCAAATGAAGTTCGGAATGTACAGGAAGAGAGGACCATGACATACCATCTGTGGTACACTCACAGCCGAACAGTCCGTTCGGTACTGGTCACCCTATCTCAAAATGGAAAAATATCAAAAAGGACACTGGTAGCAAAAGTAGCCAGGTAGCAACAAGGTGTGGAACGGCTTGTGTGTAAGAAGAGCCTAGGATGCTCCACCCAGAAGAGGACAGAGTCCTGCAAAATTGTGAACACTGTAAAAAAAATACAAATATAGACTAATTATTCACTATTCTTTATAATGCAAGGATGAAGGGGGCACCTCAAACCACTGCCAAGTAAAAGGTTTAAAGTAAAAAAAAAAAAATATATATATATATATTCTTTTCACAGGCCCAGAGTTGCACTCCCCGATGAAAGATGAAGCGGAGGTGTCAAAGATCCAGAAAGCCACGTGGGCAAGATCCATCCCGGCCAACAGTCCGAGTGTCCCGTTTGTCATTTCCACCCCGGGTGCCCCCAGGACCCCCGACTGCTGGGACTGGGAGGACATACCCACCCTGATCTTCTTCTCCTGACTTGAAGCACGTAACACGTGCACCTACGTATGTAGCCCACGTACGGCTGAGCTAGCTGCCTCACCTCCCTTCAGAGACAAACCCCAAAACCACTGTGCCCTTAGAACGTGTGGTTCGTTCGACGCCTATGCTGTATTACATCAGTTGACCGCAAGAAGTCCCAGTCTTTTCCAGTGACTTTCCCATAAAGGGGGTAAAACTCATCTGCGCAGAAGACAACCTCTTGGACGGACCAAGTCTAACAGCACGGACTGGATTCCCTGGAGAAATAAGCAGCACTGTAGATCTTGTTTTTCACTTCTAGGGAAAGACACCTTTGACTTCGTGTTCTCCGATAAATGTAAGAAAACTTCTTTTGAAACCAGCAAAGTGAGTCACTCTTCTACACAAAAATCCTGACCTTAAGGAGATGATGGCAAAAGGAGCAATTTGTGAACGTAGGTACTCATGCTGCTCAGTGTGCTGATGGAAGAGGTTCAACGTAATCTAATACGGTAATAAACAACATCGAATAACCTACACAGAACTAAACTCTTGACTCAGGCTTTCATACTTCCTTTAAATCTGGCTCCCAGCTTTGATGTCAAATAATTAAACCGATCGCGCAGTTTAGCAGGGCTGGGGTTATCACTGGTATCTCTGTGGGAGGCCCTAGAAGAGGTGCAGCACGGTCGCTCTCCCGCTGTCCTCAGACTGCTTTAGGTCATCCTTGTTCACCTCCCCTTCTCAGCACGTCTGCGAGGTCGCTGGACACCTCGGAAGAGCGAAGACGCAATACAATCATCTGTATTTGCTTGGCTCCACACAGTGTGATGCCTATATAAACATTGACCGAACGCTGCCCGAGTAAGACTGAAACAGTATTACCAAGCAATAAGAAGAAAGAGAAAAGTCATTATCAAGTTGACTTTTGTTCAGTTATCCGAATTTACAACCTCGTTTTTTCATTTGATCCTGAACCTCCCGTCGATAACGGGCAAAAGTACATCACATGCCTATGTGGCTACAAGGCAGACATCTCTTCACTTCTCAACGAGATTGCATCGCGGTTATCTAGGTAATTTTTTTTTATCAGGCAAGATCACGACAGTGAGCTCTGAGGATGCAGAATATTGCTGAATGCTTCCTCAGCTCATTTGAAGAAAGTGTCTCACATCTGGCTTCAAGAGACAAAACCGTTTCCTCATTTATTTAATGTAGAACTTCATTTATTGCGTTTTACTCATAAATCCCTTTATGCTTTGAATCTTACATATACTTAAACCTATTTCTTTTTCTACGTTGCTCTGCAGCAAGTCAGAACAGTGGCAAACACTGAGTTTATAACACCTGGATCGAATTTTCGGGGGGCTAAATGATTTCAGTGAAAGACCTTTGAAAACCTGAAAGAAACTCAATTCCCACCTCAGTGTCTGACGATGTCAAATTTCCAGGCATCTGGTAAGCATCTCTTTTTACACAGGTTGTGTCTTCGGGGAGTGAGTTCAGAGAAATTAGGGCTTTTTTTTTTTTTTTCCCCCATTTGGTGCTCTGAGGAGCTTTTAATGAATTACCTGAGATGATGGCATGATTGAGTGAGGGCTCTGTGCACCGGTGTATGCGCTACACCGAGATCTTGTAGTAGGTGAATACAAGAGCACAGGAAATCGGTCACTAGAGAAGGCAATTACTGAAATGAAGGGGAAATACACTGAGAGATGCTTATCTTGTTAAAACATGGTGGAAAACAAAGCAAAACAAAACAGTGAAACTAAGAGAAACCCAAAGATATCAGCTTACAGGTGCAGCCTCAGTGGGAATGACACATATATTTTCCCTGTAAATATATCTGAAAGACAGTTGGACTCCTGAAGTTACTCTAAACTCTGGCAAAACACAACCGAATATCAAAATTTAAAGATGAAAGAGAAATTACTTTGAAACTCAAAGTTCTCCCCCTCCGCCAGTGCTCATGGATGTCTTCTGTGCAGAAATCAGCGCTGGACTCGACCAATTCAAAAAGCTATCTTTTTTCCTAATAGATGACATTTTTATTTTAAAAAACGTGTGATTTCTATATTGCAAGTCTTCGTCATTGTAGCAGTTGCAGACAAAATGACACAGATTCCTTTGAAACTGGCTGAACACATCAGTTGGGCTTTGCATCAACTGAGCACAACAAAAAGAATAACTTCTACAAAAACATTTGATAAACACTACATTTCCGATAGTTCTTCACACCCGTATGTTTCATTTCTCAGCTGAGGACAGAAAAGGAAATTTGGTAAGGACGCACTTTCCTAATGAACAATTTGGGCATGCGTAACAGCCAGCCCTCAGATGTTTATCTGGAGAAGACTCCACACTTAAGTATCCGCAGGTGAGGCATTAGGTGAAGAATAAATCAGAACGGCATTCAATATGCACATACATTCTTCACCCTGCTCTAATCTCGTAAGTTTAATCATTTCAACGGAACTGAAATTATATAATTTAAGAACTACCTATTTAACTGGAAGAGCCAATCAATGGAGAAACTTAGGTTTCTCCTTTCTGGCAATCTTGCTGTAGGTAACACAAAGTCCTGCACCGTCATAAATAACGTCAAAACCAAGGCTTGCCACCAGCTCTGATGTCTTGGCCACATGGGAACAACGGACATTTTAGTACATCCACATCTAGGCACAGACACCAGTATAATACAAGGGAAGAGCTCAGAAAACACTCAAAGGATGAGGGACTTGTACCCTTGAAAGCACCAACTCTGAAAACAACCAAAGGTCGATGAAAGGACAGTATCATGACGAAATAACAAATGAACAGATGCTGCCAGTCTGATACCATGGTCAAAAGGTCAAATGTGATCCGCTGAGTACAACTTAGACTGAGGAGGTTGAAGATCACAGGAATCACCATACTGGATCAAAGGAGATCCTTAACATATGCCCAAACTATGGACTGGTTTGCACGGCCAAGAGGCAGCCAAACTCTCACTAACCTCTCCAGATAATGTGATGTCTCCACCAGGACAAAAACAAGCTACAATCCAACACAAAATCTTCCTAAATCTCCTTCAAATCTGTGATAACATAAACACACACCCCAAAAAACCCAAAAGGTCTTAAGTGTCAGTGGCTTTCACCTGGGTTCTACAGGGCTTTTCAAGTCCTACATAAACTTTAGAGAAGCACAGGAATATTCACAAAGCATCTACAGTTTCTTCAGCCCACCTACGTAAACCCATGTTCACAGAGATGCTTAACTAGAGTTTATAAACTGTTAAAAATCTCTCAAAGTTCTTAACACTGTCAACAGAATTAAATAAGCTATTAAAAAAAAAACCAAAAACATAAGGAAGTTTGCCTTCATGGAAACATCAGGCGTCTCAATACCGGCATTCATCTTGTTTACTCAAAGCAGCACGTCCACCCATAAATACTGCCACTTTCATTTCACCTTTTTTTCCCTCACTTCATCAGTCATGGCACAAGGGCCAGATTACTGCCGTGGAAGAAGGAAAAAAAGTTTAGCATCATTAAGCAGTGTTCTTTGAAGATGCACGTTGTGGATACGCGTGTGCTCAGAACAGTAGGCATGGATATACTCTTCACTGTGGGCCTACAACTCATCCCAACCACAAGACTTCCATGGAAGTAGAGAGAGCAGTTAATGTGGATTTGTTCTATACATCTCAAATCAGCCCAATTACTACCACGTTATCTTCTTTTCTTCTTCAAATGACAATCCGCATACATATTCAGAAGGTAACTCCAAGCAGGAATTCCCTCTCCCTCTCTCCCCACAAGTGAGCGGGGAGGGGTGTCTCAAGCGTTTTAGAGCAGTCGGCAAACCACAATCTGCCTAATTTGGCATCATTCCTGGAAGCATCTGCAATGGTACAGAGTTTAATGGAACTCCACATGCCAGCTCTGCAGACGTCAAGATGGAGACATCCTCTGGAGAGGCTATCGTACAACTTGACCTTTGATGGAATTTACTGATGGCCAGAGGCACGAACACTTAGGCAGCATCACAACATCTCCTGATACAATATGTTATGCAATTACCAGTATCACTGCACCTCTTTATCTCCCAGTTCACGACACAGATGAACAGAGGCCACCTGACGGGTTTGGTTCTGTGCAGACAGGAAGGAGGTGGTCTGCTTGACATCAAATGTCTGAGGAGACATACCACTTTGTCCATGAAGGTCTGGGGTTCGCTTGGGGGAAAAGAAGGGCTATTTTCTGGCTCCAGTGAAACTTAGATATGACCTCAGGAAAGCATATAAGAAACCTTATCTGGGAAGGGGGAATAAAGACCCTGAATGTTAGATCGTTAGCGGTGGGTCTTTCTCGCCCTCTGGCAGAACTTCTTGCCATCAGGATAGTCACATTTAAGAACATGGTTAGAATAATGAACAAGCTGCCACAGGCTCGTGTTATCACGCTGTCTGGACGGTGAGCCCCTGCTTGAGGTCACCACTCTTTTACCAAAGCTCCATAGAGAATTTTAGGACCGGGGGGTCAAAGAAAATTGTAAATCCCTCAGACGGACAGAAATAGTTGCTCAGGTATCTGCGCTGATGTAATCTGTACGTTAGTGCTCGTTAGTCCCACTGAGCAATCCAGAATCACTGAAACACAGGTCTATGGAGGGACGAAAGGTCTAAGATAAGAGAAGCTTCTTCTAATAGCTATGATCTATTATCAAAATCCTGAGGTAGGAGTTCAGAGGAGGGACTGGAGCAAACGTCTTGACTTCTGTGCGAGGCAGTCTAGGAGGATGGGCAAGCTTCTCTGGTAACTCCGGCTTTAGCGCTTCCTCAGCCTGTCCCAGCTGTACCGTAGTCTGCAGGATCACCACTAGTCTGTCTTGCCTTATCTTGCAGTAGGCTTTTGGGGGAAGAAGGGTTAGACAGGTATCAATGAGTCCTTCAGACTACAGAATCAAGGATGTGTTTACCAGGAATCCAAGAAACACACCGGCCCATAGGCAACGGAGCCAGTACTTGTTGGCACCTGAGGACCAGAAGTCCATTTTGCAAACCCCCCCTAGCTTCTGCAAACTGTCCCTTCGGATGTCATCCCACATTTCTACAAATGCCTGTCAGCTAAAACGGCTTTCTACCACTGACAGATTCAGCGTTCCCCATGCTGGGTCCCCACCAGGCCCACTGGATTCCCTGGCTCCACGGCTTCTGACAGAAAGGACGGGAGCTCAGAGTATCTTGTCTGACGTTACCTGAACGTGAAGACCTTAAAATGCAAACGGTATGGCTGGCAAGGGCACGAAACTGTTTTTGACTTAACACATCAACGGGTCTTCTTGGTGACCAAATACCTGATGTTTGCAGGTTACCACGATTCCCTCCCTAGACAAGGAGAGAGGTATATACGCCAACAGACCTGTAAAAAAATGTATGTTCTCTAATATGTAGAGAGGCTCTTATGTCAACCACACCAATATCTGACCGTTATTGAGATACAGGTGTTACAAAGAGAAGCTAACTCCCAAGAGAGTGTGCTCTACCCAAACACTCTGGTAGGTATCAAAGATGAAGGCTCTGTTGCCTACAATACACATGACGCGTTGGGAACGTGAGGAGGGACGAATACATGCAGTGCTATTAAGCAGTCTCCTGCCACATCGCTATCTTGTGACAGAGGTCCTTGAAAAGGTCAGGAAGCTGTAAAATCCAACGGTATACATCTCGTTCTTGCTCTCTAGCACTAGAGTGGGCACTGCGGCGTTGGCCCCAGCTGGGCTCCCAGTCTGTGCCCAAAAATAGAAGAAGAGGGGAGGACACAAACGGCAGAAAGAGGTGGAAGGAGTTAGACCCCTTGGTTATATCCTGAGATCTGGTGCACAAGAGCGGGATGTTGCAAAGTGCACTCGAAGTTTAGACATACAGGACTGGTAGTAGTTTTGTCACAGGTTCTGGAATTCAGCATTGGCTAACGCTGTTGGAGAGGAACGATATTCCTGACGAATGCACCCGATATTGGCGTCTTTCTGCCAGTACCAAAGACAGGATTCCTAAAGAACACGAGTTCTTCTGTGTGTTAAAGACACGGCGCATCCTACCAGTCTGTACCCTTGAAGGAAGCCTTCCATGAAGACAGTTACCTCTTTAGGAAGCCTGGACCTCTAAAGGCCCACTGGATGTACCAAGTCAGGAGTCACGAGGGAAACATCCAGTGTTGCCTACAGAACAATTCTTGCTATTCCTGAAAACTGCTTAGAGTTGGGACAATGTCATATTAGGAGAAATATACTCAATTGAGCACTTAATCAAATTACAGATGGAGAACACGCAAAAAGTAAATAAAATTCAGTAAAATAATTCAAGAAATATTACTTAGCCACCCTGCTAGAAGTTGGTTGCACAAACTCTGAACTTTGCGAAAACTGGAATATCCAAGCTGGGGTAGCATAATTCAGAAGGATAACGGTTGTCCATTCCGCACTGAAAAGCGCAGAACACTCAAAAAAAAAATAAAATTAAGAGGGTGTTAGGGATTTTTTAAACAAGATCCTAAGAAATCTTGAAGTCATCTTGGTACACCTGCCAGACAGGGAGATAGGCTCCAAAGGGGCACGAATGTGGGATGACCATCACGAAGAGGCCAAATGTAGCTCTGAAACTACAAAAGATGAGAATTAGTAGTGAAGGTTTTCAACCAAGAATTTCCACATCTCGTCCTATGTTCATGAGACACAACCAGCCTGGCCCTACCACGCAGGGGACCATCTGCCTCTGTTGCCACTAGGGTTGAAGTTACTGCGCTGTTTCTCAAGGAACACCAGGTTTCCTCCTCCATGGCTTTTGCATCTCAGGCTGGAAGTGCGCAGGGCATGGCTGGACAGGAAGATGGACAAGTAGAGTCAGAATGCACAGAGTCAAGTTAGCCATTCTGAGGAGCAGGCGTTGCTCAGAAAGAGAAGAATCTATAGCAAGATTTGGGTTGATATTTCATTAGATGAGTACTATTGCACTGAAGAACAGACAAAGGCAGGGAGCAGCCATGACTAAACTATAATGGTTATTATCCCATTGATAGAGCACAGGTGACGGGATCATGCAGATTGAGGGTGACGAGGGATAAAAATGGTACATCCAGGAAGATATGAAGGCCAAAGTGTCAACAGCGTCAAACGCTGGTTAACAGCACCGGTTGACAGCTACGTGTTGAGGAGATTTGCGATAACGGATCCCAAGGAACTGTACAGTGCCTTCTAAGTGAATGAATAGCTGAGCTCAAAGTCAGTAATGGATGGTGAAGGATGTACTTAGCACAGTTTTTCCACAGAGACTTGCCCAAACAGAGCCGAGGTGGACTGGAAGGGCTGGTGCTGAAGGTGGAGGGCCTAACGGCTGAAAAGGTGTTCTGTAGAAGGTGAGAATACAAGAATAGCAGTGTGGATTCGGACCAAAGGTCCATCTAGCCCATGAACTTTGCTTTGACAGTTGCCAACACTGGATTTCTGAAGGAGAAGGAAGAACGGGGACAAGCGTGTAGGGCTTCTCCCCAGGACGCTCTCCAAGCCTCCAACAATCTGCATTTTATAGACTTCCTGAGGCAAAACTGGGACTGGTTATATAATAGTCATCAATGAAGTCTTCTTCTGTTCATTAGTTCCAGTGTGTTTTGAACCCCTGTAAACTTTTAGCATCCATAGCACTTCCTGCAGTAAGGAATTGTACCGTGTACGAAGAACCAGGCTCCTGGTAGCTTCATGCGATGCCCCATTATTTTCATATTGAAAGAGACTAACAGTCAATCCCTACTCATGATTCTGAAGATCTTTTTCATATCACCCTTTGGCTGCCTCTTTTCCAGCCAGAAGTGTGTTAGTCCAGTTAGTTGTTCCTTCTATGAAACACATCTTATACTTCTTCTTATCCTCATGTTCTTCTCCAAACCTCTTCCAATACTGCTACATCTTTTCTAGAGGTCTGGGGAACAGAATTTCACACAGCATTCAACATGTGGCTGTATCCTGGATTTCTACAGGCGCTTAAGTATCATTAAGCACCAAGTGCTAAGCTGACACTTGTATGCAACAGTCTATTATATTCACAAGATACTGTTTCTAAGTGGTAACGGACAATTCAGACCCCATCACCTTAATGTAAAGAAATTACTGATTTCCCACATGCATCTCTTTACAGTATTTAGTCTCACAAGGTTCTTCTGCAGTCCTTCATAGCTGATCCTTGTCTTCATTACTTCAAATTAGTTAAGGTATTGGAAAGCTCTAAAACATCACCAAGCACTCAGTTTCCATGTGCTTAATCAACACACGGGACAGCACTGCTACCGGCACACGCACCTGCAGAACTACAACCATCGGCTTCTTCCACTGTGAAAATCTGCCAGTTATCCCTACCGTCTACTTCTTATCTTCCAATCACTATTTATCCAAGAGCCTCCTTCTTATTCCATGTCTTAGTTTCCCTAAAAGCCTTTGCTGAGGGAAGGCTCTGCAGGGACCTGTCCCACAGGCATTCCCCAGTCCTTGTTTTACGGAGAAAGCAACCACAAAAGACGGAGCAGCAATGGAGCATGAAGACATGGGCTGGCACTAACTCAGGCCACAACGAGGTGCAACTGTCAGAAATGGCATACGATGATTTCTCAACCAAGAAGCAAAAATTATTTTGACATAGGGATTGTAGGAGCTGCACGTTCTACAAGTCCATGGGGCTCGTCCATCACTCCAATCAGATGCCTGCATCTCTCATGGAGATAGGTAGTTTGTACAAAGCTTCTGGTACAGTCATCTTCCTCTTGAGAGACGGAATGGAGGTCGGAGGTACTCCGAAGGAGATCATGGAAAGACCACATGATCACAGAGAAGAACAGAGGAGAGCAAAGTGTTGGAGGCAAAGGATGCCAGGCAACAGCCTAAACCATTCTGTGCACCAGTAGTGATTAAAAAGACCACATACAGAAAAATAACAAGAATAAACACTGTTCTGAGCAAAAAGGAAGATGCAAATGATAAAAGATAAAAAAGAAAGAAACTTCAGAGAGTAGATGAGTACAAAAAATAGCTGAGTAGAACTCTACGACCTGAGGCGTCTTACACTTACATGAGACCAGATGAAATAGAGGGTAATGGGGAAGACAGAGACAATTTTGTGGCCCTAGGGAAATGTTTGGACAGAAGCCTCTGGCGGTGACATTCAGGGACACGCGCGCACCCTCAGCACGGCTGCAAATGAGGACTACCATTCAAATACGACATTTATGGAACAAAGGAATAACTGAGGTACAGCACAAGTGGAAGAGGGGGGAACTCTTTCTTAATCTCTTCAGGGTCTTTGTGAGGTTCCACTTATTCTGGCATAAAACTGCCTTAGGAAATAAAAGTTACTGAGATAAATTTGCAAGTAACATGATTCAAGGCTGAAGCGGTAACAGATAAACACGTACGTCAGCTCTCTTACTACTTCAAAACATGGTCAACACAGGGGTTCTGAAGTTGTATTTCTGCACTGGATGGTGGTCTACAGAGATTAACGTGCTTAAGCGTTAACCTCTGATTCAAACTGACCTCCACAGGAAGTCACAGGACTCGTAGCAACACACTCTTTCTTATTTGACTTTCATATCCTTAGAGATGTTCCCCATAGTTAAACAACCTGGAAGCAACATTTTTGTGCAGGATCTGGCACAAAATTCAACTAATGAAAGAACCAATGCTCTCCGTTCCCTACCTAGATCTCCTCAAGTTGTCTCTTCTGCTCTACCATGTGGCGATCGCCCCAAACCCTGTTTCAGACAGCGTCTTCACTGCCCCTGCCCTGCTCTATTACTGGGCTTTTTGGCTTTTGTTAGGGAAACCGCTTCAAGTCTATAATCGGACTGAAGTGCTATTCATTTTTCGTACGTGGGTCCAATTCAATCCCAATGTCTTTCCCTCCGCGTTTCTGCAGTGTACGTATCGTATCCCTTCCGCAGCGACGCGCCGGCAGTCTCGAGCAAAGCCACCCAGCTGAACAAAGACCCCACGGAACAAGAGCTGAAGCGCTTCAGAAGTAGGAAGTCTAAACTCTATTCTTTCACCTAATTTTGATGTAGAATTCACACACCTTTTGTCCAAACAATAGCAAATTCAATCCCCAAACTGCTTTACTTACGTTCAAAATTAACATGTCCTAACTGGACTTGGAAGAAAACTTATAATTTGTTTTATAGAGTTTATGGCCAGAGGAGTTAATTCAGCTGCTTAGTGGGAATTTCTGTACGTGACAATCCATCACATCTCTGCCACTACCCCGATACTACGCGCAGCAATAGGCGTTAGATTAACCCATTTGATCACTGGAGACCAAGTTACTGAGATGGAGAACAAAAGAGAGATCAAAGGGCCACTAATGCCCTTAAGTAGCCCCTTTAGGGTCAGGGAAGTGCCAAGGTGAGACTCCATCCGTTGATCTAGGCAGATGATTCATGTCTCAAGCTGCAGAGGAAGAGGATACACACCCAAAATTTCAGATAATTTGAACAGGGTGGCTGCAGGGGGGAAGAGAGTCTTCCACTTAAACCTGGCGATCTGTTCCATCTTGCGCATGGGAGCAACCATACAGCCTAAGCACATTCAAAACAATATTCTACTGCCTTTGACCACTGACCTGTATGTTTTAGCGCCTTCTTTCGAGGTAAAAGCTAATCCCTGACGCTCCTCAAAAAAAAAAAAAAAAAAAAAAAAAGGTGAAAAGGTCCCAAGACAACTCTTGGCCAACTCCCGCCTGACCCGTGCTGGCAGCAAGCCCGAAGCTGCGAAGCATGAGATGTGATTACGATTCCTTAATGCAGACCGAAAGTTTTATGGGCAAATGGAAGGCAGAACGACGCTTCCCGTTCTTTACAGGCGGTGAAGTAAGGGGATGTTAAAATAACATAAATAAAAAATCACAGAACTCAAAAGACTGAAGAGACCACCGTGACCACCCGTGCCACTTACGCCTACGTTATACCCTGTCCTCCTGTTGATATCTCAAGACCTAGAATGGAGGGAAGCCCAAAAATGTGATAAAATATGAACGTGCGTTGCTCGAGTGCGCTCTGCACCCCTGTGCTGAGGTTCGGCTTACAACCCTGCTTCGTTTATAAACCAAAATTTCATAGATTGGACTCTTGGCATCCCCCCCCAACACAGGTTTTTATGATACTGAAGACAGAGAGACCTGAAGATCAAACTTACACTGCACATTTGCCATTGCGCTTATTTGTTACCTTTTTTTTTTTTTTTTCTCTTAGGTTAAAACTTGCTTGTTTTCAGACTAAGACTTTTGGGGAAAGTCCACCGGAAACTTTTAGGCACGTTGGAGAGCTCTACGCACAGAAAAATACGGAGATATAATACATAAAAATGCACGTCGATTTTTGTCCAGAATGAAGTCTAATACAACAGAGCTCTCTTTGATCGTACAAAGTCTGTGACTTTTGTATTACTTTGACAATTCCGAAAGTTTCCATTTCAAAATAATGACTTCGCACGCCTGCCATAACCTGTAGGAAACGCCGACCAAACCTTTAGTTTTACGGAGGCACGGAGCAAAAAGCAATTTCTCTAAGGGTTCAGAAACCGTTTCCCCCCCTACACCCCCCAAAATCCAGCCTGGCTACAGCCAACAGGAACGCCTGAGGCCCGTTTCCCTTCTCCTGAAATCTCCCCCCTCTGCCAGCTTATCTTTGGGAAATGTCCACTTGCTCCTTGGATGTACTCCAGGACGGGCGTGCGTGGCCAGAAGTCCTCTGTTGACTGTGGCTCGCTCCAGCCCTGTTGATTTAGCCTTCTGACCACGTATCTTTGCTCTGCTGCGGTTGGGTTTGTTTCTCCTGTTTACGCCTGCCCCATGTAATTACCGGGGCCTCCAGATCCGCGACCTCTTTAGTACTGAAAATCCTCGCGTCTACGCGTCTACGCCTACACGTGTCATAAATAATTCTCCCGGGACACCGACCAGCACCAGATGGTGCACTGGGGAGCTGGAATATTTAGGTTTAAAGTCCTTCAAGCTCCTTCTTAAATGGAGAACAGTTTCTCGCCACGCGTTTTCTGGATCAGGAAAGGAGAAGACACACCATGCAAAGCTCCAGCTCAGCCTCTGCATACGCTCAAGAGAGGGGTGGACCTCCAGAAACAGCCTCTAAGCTCAGCGCTTTCTAGAGCCAACTCTGGCTGAGAGACCCTCCTCCGCGTCCGGATTTTCATGGCTCATCTTTCCGATAGCCTTAAACGCTACTCTAACACCGCACTAACCTACACCGCGGGTTACACTACACACTCTGCCCATCCTACACTAATGCTCTACGTCCCGTTTTTAAAAGATCTGTTTGGCCCCAATGGTCTCTTGAGCACTGCCGATGCATTCGAATTGGGTTACTACGGCCTTTTTGATCGGATGCTTGGTATGCTTCCCAAGAGTGCTTTTATATTCCTGAGTAGCATCTATGTCGCATCTAAAGATACTTTTTTTAAGCTGCGAGAGCCATTTGGCTCACCGTTTCTCTTTAGAGCAAGTTCCCCTTCTAAAGGTCAGTGGCAGAGTTCCACTTTTTGGTACTCAGGCAACGAATTTTATTACGCTGCCGTCAATACAAGTGGCTCAATTATTGCCAGCTTTTGAGCCAGTTCTGGCACATTACTTAACACTAAGTCAAGAATATCTTTCTGTGTACTCTCGTACTAGCTGTTCCAAGAGGCAGAAATTGCTTCTTTGAACTTACTCTTATTGTGCTATCTGACCGGTTTATTCACAGGTAATTTAAGTCTCCATTATCATTTGGTTAGACTTTCCCACTTCTTTGATCTCTGTCAACATTATGCACTCAACATCCTCTTGTTGATCCAGGAGCTAGTAGTATAGAAGACTACTAATATATTTACTTTCTTAGGGGTTGGGAGCGTAACCCTCTATAAGCAGTTAAGTAGGTGATTATAATTCTCCAATGGCGCTCTGCATTGCAACATTGGAAACCCTCTCCATCTCCAGGATGATCATGTTGGGTTCCCCGTGGCAATTTCAAGGGTTAATGGTCATTGCTGTCACAAACACGCACCACGCTCCTTTTCTGAATATATCTGTGTTTGATTTTCAGCTTCTGACTTGAACGCGCCACCTAAAAAAAGGATGATTCGGGATCCGCCTCTAATTCTCACTCGTTCCACCCGAAATAGGAGATTGACGTTTTTTTAATAATTTATTTCTTTGGGGGAGAGGAAAGAGGATAATCCTTGCTTTTGGGGTTCTGAGCCTTTAGGCTCCGTTGTTCTCCGTTCTCCAGGTTTTCTCCTGCAGTCGTAAGTGAGAACAACGTGCTCAGTGGGTAAGTGAAAGTTGACTTTCTCCTACAATCACCTAACTATGCAACTACTGAGATTATCCGGGAATGAAACGAAGTATTGTGAGACTTGCGATAAAATAATGCACACGGGGAAAACCGATTACATACTTCTGCCTGCTAAATAAGACGACTGTTCCACTGTTCTACATATCAACATGGGTTTTCTACATGGAGGCATGTAAAGCGATTGCCGATTGATGACTGCTTTGCCGTCTCTACAGTAAATACAGGAGTTCGAGTTTATCTGTTTCTTTTTAAATATCATTGCTTGGGACTTTTCTCAAACTTTTAACATTATTTCCAAAATAGTCACCCCAGGACTAGAGACTGTAACAGCCCCAGCCACACCACACGTACTGATGGCGTCATCCTTTCCCTTGGATACGAGATCAGGGTTAAATACACTCAAATAAAAAGATAGTAATGCTCAGTTTTAACTACGTATGCTTGTAGATATGTTTTGGTAAAAAAAAAAAAAAAAAAATTAAGTGCTGAACTGTTTCTCAAATAAAAAGTTTTTTTATTCCACAAGTAGATTTGCATGTGAATTCTGCTGT
Source organism: Vanellus vanellus (assembly GCF_965231255.1). Lineage (NCBI taxonomy): Eukaryota > Metazoa > Chordata > Aves > Charadriiformes > Charadriidae > Vanellus > Vanellus vanellus. The sequence goes on from NC_138924.1 coordinate 871,437, forward strand.
AATTCAGTTTGGAAAAATCTTAAATTTCCTTCTCTCAAGTCTCTACAGTGGCTCTCTCCTTTCCTTTCCCAAACATTCCTTATTTCCCTATCTATCTTCAAACCAACACCATCAACCCTCTCCAGTAGCAAGTGGAGACTGAGGCACGGGCAAGAAGGAAACCAAGATTTATTCCTCAAAGGTCACCAAAAATATCAAAAGCGGAGGCTGTGAAAACTGCATTAGCGATCATATTAGGAGTTGACCTGCAAACACCTACGGGCACTGCAGTTCGGAGGGCGCGTTGAACCCTTAGCTGCTGACGGATCGCCCGTTATCAGGAAGATCCAAATACGTTCTCTCCAACCGACTTGTCTAAAAGATTTGGTTCTGCCATCTTTAATACAGGGCCATTTTCTGCCTTCCCTGAGACATCCAGGCTACAGCAGTAAGCTCAACAGAGATCTAGACTTCCACCCATTTGGAAACTGCAAACTAGTTGACAACACTACTTCTCCCCTGTTAAGCAACAGTCAGAGCGTGTGCTATCCGAACAAGCTCGAGCTCTGCACGAGCTTGAAGATGATGTCTGTAAGAAGTCTAAGGTGTTGGTTTTTTTGACCTACAAAGTCTTAAGTGGCTCTGCCCGCTTGAGAAATTCCTCTCCCTTTGCATCATACTGCACGGCGCGGAGTGCCAGCGGTAACGCTGCCCGCGTTATACTGAAAGGGACGCGGACGGCAGGCAGGTCCTGCGCAGCTGCCCGGCACCGACCCGCTCCCCCACCACCGGTCAGGGACCCGCAAAACTGAACATCCAGAGACTTCCCAGAAGAACCGGTCGCAGGGGAAAGGGGTGCGAGGAGGAATTCGACACTGGGGTTATTTTATTATAGGTAAAGAAGATGTTTTTAAAGTTAGCTTCTAAGAACGTAACACACCGTGGTCAAAGTCCATTTCTGTAGATGATCCAAGAGAACACGGCAGGGAGAAACGCAACCGAGAAAACGGTCCGGTAGAAGTACAGTTGGTGAGGCTCCATCACTTACGTGCAGGATTTGCTATATTACATTATGAATGCATTTCTAAAAATATATTGACCGGAACACTATGAAGATAATTATAAGTTAAAGAGAACTTTACTTGAACACAGGGCTACCTCGGCACCACTTCTCCTTAAGGAATCTCACTATACCCCCGAGCCCAGAGGGCACTGCTTTGGAAAGAGGACTGGGCCATCCACTCTTCTCTTCCGAGCGAAGCTCCGCGGTTCGCGTTCTCCTGCGAGGGGCGGGAGGGCATCTCACAGGGTCTGACACAACCAAGCAGACCCATCCCCAAACGGTGTGAAAACTAAGACTTCTTAACTCATTAACTGTACAGATAATCCCGTTGCGTGCCTAAACGACATATAAAGGACCAATTGTGCAGGTACATGTGCACAGGCTGAAGTTTATTTAAAGAAGAGTTCCAATGACATCAAAGTTAAGCACGTGACCTCATGTTTTTGCAAGATTGGGATGTTGATAACCACAGGTAAAACGAGATGTCCCAATACGGCCTAATTCAGGCGTTATTTAATATCTGACTATACAGATGCGAACTAAAAATAGTTCCTCCCATTAATTTCTTCCTTATTTTGTGCCTTAAGAGCTGCAGCTCCGTTCCCCATTTCGCCCTTCCAGAGGCAGGATCCCGCCGCAGGATCAGGACCCGAACACACTGAAATGGCATTTTGTATTGCGAGTTTTGGTATGTAGCGGCAGAATTAGAAACTACACCGTAAGACACACACGAGAGGTCACAGGTACACCTGACTGAGCTTTCCCAGAGCACGGCGCCTGGCACCGGGCAAACATCCCGCTGCGGGAGGCACAGCCTCACCCCCCCACCCCCCCAACCCCAACATTGCCACCCGAAACCAGACCCGGATGATTTGCCGCAGGGGAGCCAGTGGGACAGGCGATAGGAACGCTCACCTGCGCGCACGCGGTGGCGGAATCGAGGCCTAAAGACGTATACAGTGCGGGTCAGCATCCGCGTACGCGAACTCAACAGATTAGAGGAGCGTTTCCCCGACCCTCTGCACTTTGAGGATGATTTTGAAAGGCTGAAGTCCATTTGTAAATCTGACGCTATTCCCGGCTGAGTATTCCAAACGCCTCGTCCGTGCTGCCGCCGCGGCGGCGGGCGATACAAAAATCCCGCTTGGTATGACTGCATTTGGTTAAAAACCGTCCCCACATCCCGCAACAGAGGTTATCATCTTCTCATTTCGAAAAGGTCCACGCTCTCTACTTTGTGCTCAGTTGCAACACCACTGTAGTTTTTGTAAGGAATAAATATTGACTTTCCTGGACATTGCCTCACGACAGAACAGGACCTTGAGTACATTTGCCTAAGATATTTTTTTAGCCCGGGAATATAATTTTCTAGCATAGCTTTCGTTCCGAGTAGTTCAAAAGGCGTGGAAAAACGGGCTTTGCGAATGTCGCAAAATGCCCATTTTCATTTTCAGACAGGTGACCGTGTTCCAAAGCTGGCTAAACCGTATTACTTTTCTTATAAGACTGTATGAAATTTATTACTTTAATTTAAATTTCCAAGCTGCAAATTTAATTAAGATTACAACATACCACGTTTGGGAAGTCAAGACTGGAAAAAAGCCCTGCAACAATTAAGATTTAATATTAACGCAGGCTATTTTGTCTCTTTTTTTGTTTTGTTTTGTGTTCAAGAATAAAGCACACGACTGCCAAGCAAATTACCAACAGAAACGAGAGAGAACACGCCAGGTCTCAAGAAACTGAGCTCAAAACTTCGCATACGCAGGAGAGAGCGGTCTGTTCACCGAGGAGCTCAGCTCTGCCCCTCAGCAGCATCTGCACCTCACGGCGAGATGTTAGGATGCCCTCTCCTTTAGTAAAGGTCAGAAACCAGCACTAATTTCACTTCTAAAAATACACGGCGGTGACACCACAGGACCCACGGTATGGGTAAAATTCAGCTTTCAGGTACAGGCGATACACACGCCAACAACCAGCAGGGCCGGGCGTTCCGGTGGGCGAAGTCTGGCTGTGTATTTTAGCTGCAACAGAACCCCAGCGATCAGCAGCAGCGTGCAGAAAACCTTCTCGATTTCACGCAAAAAAAAAAAAAAAAAAACACCAAACCAAACCCCAAACTCATGTTTTCTGTCAGACGTTTAGTGCCCCAACACGCGACTCAACCCGCTCGGCTTTATAATGCCAACTCAGATCGACCGACCACCTCCAAAATTCATCATCAGCACGAGCAGGGCTACAGATCGCCACCGCGTGAAGAATCAACCATTTGCGCCACCCCTTCTGCCCCAAAAGGGTGCGCGGGGCTGGGGAGCAGGGACACAAAGGGACAAACCACACGGGTGGACAGCTCACGTGCCAACCGCCTCGCTGCCGCGGTCCTAAACCCGCAGTCGGGAAATAAAGCCAAACGCACAGCACGGGGAGAAAAGGGGGGAAAGCGTCGGAGCAGGAGGTCGGGTAGACGGAGCGGGACAAAGCAAAGCCGCTCTTACCTGCAGCAGTTTTCCTTCGGCTGGCGTCACCTCAGCGACGTTCGCGAACTCCCCTTCCAGTATGATGGGCTCCACTTTCAGGGGGATGACCCGAATGATGGCTTTCTGCGCCGCCGACCTCTCCGACTCGACCGCCGCCGCCAGCGCCAGCTCTGTGTGGCCCAGTCCTGCCTGCAGGGTCGCCATGAGCAGCCAAGGCCAGAGGACAGCCAGCTGCAGCTGGGGGCCAGCACTCATGCTACCAGCTGCAGCAGCGGGCTCCGGCCACACATACCGCTCCGGAACGCGTCCTCACCCCGCGGCGGGCTCCAGCCGTCGGCAAAGCTCGTGGGGGTTTCCGAGCGCGCGGTCCCAGCGACGGGGAAGGCGGGAGGGAGAGAGGAGAGAGGGGTTCGGTCGCCGCCAGCGCTGCTCACCGGGCAACTCCTCCGGTTCTCGCCATCGGCGTTTCGCTTCCTTGGTGCCACGTGCTCAAGGGCCGCCGGGAGCTCAAAGGCATATTTTAAACAAACAAACGCGCAAAAAAAAAAAAAAAAAAAAAAAAAGATATCCTAAATGACGAGTCCCTCCTCCAGCAGATAAATCCGGAAAGATCGGCGAAACAGGTTGCGAGCAAGAGAGCAGTTCAGATATACAGGAACACCGGGGAGCGCTCGGAACTCGTCAGTCCCACAGAGATGAGGCCCGGGGAGATCTCCCCGCAGACGCGGTGTCCTCCTGACTCCTGCACGAGAGTTAGGGAGATCCACAGGTTCAAAACATCCATCTCAAACACCCTTGAGAGACACCTCACCTTCCTGCCAGCGTTTCCCACAACATAAGCGCAAACTTTTCACCTGGAATGTTATCTGCGATTATCGGTGTCCTCAGGAATTACGCAGGAGGCGTTTCTTGAATTTACGGTGAAAAGAAAGTTTGCTGCCGTACCGCGCTCTGGCGAATCGAGTTGATCCCTTCCATCCTTCTCGTGCCACAAGTGCTTCATTCAAGTTTGGGGATCAGCTTTACTTTTCTCCCAGCAATCCACGTTCAGAGTCTGACTCCGGGTGCAGTCCTGCAGGTTAATTAATAAAGCGCGGAGCTTCTCTTCATAGTTTCAAATTCCCAGGAAACAAAAAGGCCCCCAAACACTTTAAAAGCTTTAGATACCAAGCCAAACAGGTACCAGGCAAAAAGTTACAGCATATCTGGTTTCTCTCGCACTATTTCTGTGCACGCCTGAGTTCCGGTATGACCACTTCCAAGCACACATTAAGAAGATCCCGACTAAAGGCCCCACAAAATAAAATATAAAGTTCCATGGTCTGCCCAAAGGTCACATGAAACGTATCCAGGAGTCTTCATAACTGGGAGAATTCAAACAGAGGATATTTTCAATTAAAGCCCAAGTTACAGCGATCACACAGCTATGAAGAGAAAAAGCGATTTTAAAAAAAAAAAAAAAAAAAAAAAAAGAAAAGAAAAAAAGATATGCAAACCTGTTCGGCAGTGTGCGTGCTGGAGTCCGCGGGGGCCGGGACGGATGGAAACGTTGCCGTAAATCCTACGCGAAAGTTACTTCCAGTAGCTTAAGAAAACTGTGTGGGTCTGATGATGTTTGGCTTTGGTCTTTTAAAAAAAAAATAAAAAATAAAAAAAAATACAGAATTGGTATTTATAATAATAATAATAAAAAAATACTTTAAAAAAAGGGAAAGAACTCCCTCTCGCACACAGGCGGCGGGCAGGTAGGTGCGAGCGCAGCTCCGCAGCCCGAAAGAGAACCCAGCGAGATCAAAGGGAGAAAATGACCGCAGCCCGAGAGCCGCCGGGGCGGGCGCGGCTGGAAGCGGCGCGTCCGCGTGTGCACCGACCCGCCAGAGAACCCCGAACCGCCGCGGAAAAACTCCTTTAAACTCCCGGAGCCTCTCCTCCGGCTCCCGCGGAGGCGGTCACCGGCTGTGAAGGGAGGGAGCAGCGAGGGAGAGCAGACCTCCCGCAGCATGAGCGGCGAGGCGGCAGCGGAGCCCGGCGGCACTGCCGCACCGTGACCGGGGGAGGCGAACGGGGGCCGGAGCGGACGCGGGGAGGGGAGGGGGGGGGATGCCAGCGGCCGGACAGCCCCGGCAGCTTCTGAGGAAAAAGCCTTTTTTCCCCCTCCCCGCGGAAAAAAAAGGAAAAAAAAAAAAAAAAACCAAAACAGAAAAAAAAAAACAACCAAACCAACACCCCCCACCACACACACACAAGCAGAAGCCCGACTCCTCCCGGCGGAGCGCGGCGGGGCGGGCCGGGGCCGGCCGTGCCCTCCCTCCCCCGGGCCGCCCGGCGCTCTCCTACCTGCTGACACAAAGTGAGGGTGGAGCAGCCGCAGCCGCCGCCCCCCCCCCCCGCCTCCTCCCGCCGCGCCGGGACCGCGGGCTCCCCCTCCCGCCCCGCCGCCCGCCTGCAGCGCCGCCCGGCCCGGCCCGGCCCCGCCGCTGCCCCGGGGCGGAGGGGAGGGGAGGGGGCGACACGCAGCGCGGCCACCCAGCGGCACTACCGGCGGGCGGGAGGGCGACCGCGGCCCGGCCCCGGTCCGTCCGTGTCCCCCCCCCCCCCCCCCTCCTCCCCCGAGGGCTCCGGGCGCGGCAGGCGCTGCCTTCCTTTTGGCTGTGGCTAATTTGGATTCGGTAGCCCCTTTTCGAGCTGCTGCTGCGGGGAGGTTTGAGGTCAGGCTGATGTCAGAGGTCTGGAATTCAACTGTTCTTCTCCTCTGACATCACCGCGAGGTGAATAATGCTCTGGGTCAGACCTATAACCTCAAAGTAAGGTCGTAACTGGGAATGGGCGCACTGGCGTGGGACGGAGCGGTGCTTCGCCGGGAATTAACGCCGAAACAACGCAGCCTGCGCAGAAAGCGTACGGTCCCCCCCCGCCGTCCCGGGGGGTCGCTCACCGTCGTTCCCGCTGCTCACCGAAAAAGCGCGTTCGGGATAGCGAACGGGTTTTTGTTACACGTGCATCAAACTAATCCCTGGAGTCACCCCACAGAAATTAATAAATTGCGGAAACGAAGAATTGGTCCGCTTTTTTTTAAACCTGTCCGCGTGGTAATGGTTATTTGCCGATAAAAGTGTCAGCAAGAACTACTGATACATGAAGCGGTTTTTTTTTCAACTCTGATACTCGTATCATTTGTAATTTAAAACACAGAGAAAATATAAACACAACACCCATTTCAGTTGAGAAGCTTAATTTATTGCAGATCGCTACAACCATGCTGCCTAAAGCGAGGGTACAAAAGAACACCCGCGAGGTACACCAAATCCTACCCTGTTCCCACTAACAAGAATATAGTTAAAAATATCTCATTACAGAAGTTACTTATTATTATTTACTGACCGAACTACGTCCACGTTAAGGTGCTGAAAAGCTAGAAATTCAGTCTCGAGTTGCCCGAGACTTGCAAGGCCGCCTGCAATATCAGCGAGTGCCCTTTCTCCCGTGCTCTCTCACAGCACATCGGTGGGTTGGTTAAGCATAAATAGAGTTTACATGCACGTGGACTCTGAAAGTGCTGCACCGCAGGAGATCCAGCTCCATAAGCTTTTAAAACTAGCATATTAAAAAAAATTTTAATACTAAGATTTCATCATTTGTCTTCTAAATCATAGAGCATTAAGACACTAAGGCTCCCCTGACTCAAAGTATCCAACCTGTTGGTGGTGAAGAGGAGCGAGAAAGGCCAGCTAAGGAGTTCCCTTTGTATTTTAATTGAATTAAAGAGGCAGCAGCTCCAGTTTGATTAGGCTGAGCTCCTGCGATCTCCATCTCCTTGCACCTCGAAACCAGGAAGGCCAGACCGCTGCGCTCAAACCCTGATACCATTGATGGCCCAAACTACCAGGGGACATACAGACCCTCCACTATTCCCACATTACCCAGCGGTCTCCAGCCAGGTCAGCTGGGGAGCACAAATCCAACCTCAGGCGACAACGCTGCAGCAACGTTATCAAACATCGTTTCCTTTTAACTACCCAAATATTCTCAGAGAAATGCTTTCCACAGGGTTTCATTTGAGGAGGAGGATTTGAACGTAAGCAGCCGGGCCTTCACCAGTCACGTCAACTGGAACTGCGCTGCGTGGATGTCATATACAATAACAAATACCATACCCGAGGACAATCGGTATGGCAACGCTCCCACTTGCCCTGCCTAAGAGCATCCTCAGATTGCGTTTGGCTAATTTGGACTGCTGGTGAATAATCAAGGTTTCGCCCCAGTTCACCCTGAGCACACCGCTCCGTGTTCCCTCAGCACGCCCTGACCACGGCTAGAGGCTGCCCAAAGCTCTGGAGGACATCACTGAGGTGGTCCCCATAAATGCTCTCCGCTCCTTTCTTGTGCCTTTTGCTCAGGGCTGGCTCTAATTAATTATAAAAGAGGTATGAATATGCATGAAGCAGTTAAGTCTATGTTTTAAGTGCTCTTCCACATGTATTTCCTTAACACGACAAATACTTTATCCTTCAAACAGCATTTTAACATAAATATAAATACATAGCTATTAAAAACTTAAGATCTACTATCAGTACAAATGCAATCATACTTTAAGAGTTAAAAATCTATTTTGAAGACCTATTTAAAACAAAGTACTAAAACACGAAATAACTTATCATTACAGATACCATAAGAATCAAAAGAGAATTATAAAAACAGAAGAATCCCCCACTGATGTAAGAGATCGGCAGCTGCCCTGTGTAATGGATACCCACCAGAAAGCACACACTTGCTGCTGAAACAGAGCGTTGGTTTAGGAAGGAAGAGCATTTCCTGGTTAATCACTCAGAAAATTAGCTCATCTTTCCTATAGCTGCTCTCCTGAAATCCCTGACCCATTCAGACCTAGAATCTTGTGACTTTCCTACGCTTTTGTTTCATACACAATTCCCAGTAAAGGGCCACAGTACGACCGCAAGCAAAGCCAGCGAGAGCCCCGCGCACCGTCTATGCCGGGTACACTGCGGCTTCCAACAACGTTAAATAAAAAGATTCCAAAAACAGCACGAAAAACAATATGCTTCCCAGTAAGAAAGTTGTGAGAGACTTTTTAAGGCTTCCTACTAACAAAAAGCTCAGAATTTGCAGATCTAAAGAATACAAGCAGCTACGTGACTATTCGTACGAAATATTCCTGACCACTAGACGCTTTATAACTTGACAGAAAACGTAATGGAAGAGGTGTAAAAAAAATGTAGCGACTAATAACCTACAAAGTTTAAATGAAAGCCAAAAAAAAATTAAAAAAGAGGGATGTTGGTTGGGTTTTTTTTTTCCTTTTAAACACAGTTGAAACGATGCAAAGTGCCTGTTGTGTGGAAAAGCAGCGTCGCTGGAGTCTGAGGAGGGAACCCAGCTGGCAGCTGCTGCACATTTTCACATACTTGTTTCTTCCTTCGGAAAGCACCCCTTCTTGCAGGGTATATCCACCAGCAGATGGAGATCTAAGAAGAAAAGGGAATACCGAGTCAATACCAGTCCTTGTATACGTTTCGCTCGGCAGCATATTGTACTTCTCGCGGGTACTATAAAATATGGCCCAAAAGTTGAGAACTTGAGAATGCGAAGCCTCCTGTTTAAAGAATGGGGATTATTCTCATTTTGCACAACTTTAAATAGAAAACAATAACAAAACAAATTATAAAAAAAGTGCTCCCATTCTTCAAAGACATATTATTTACACGTGCGCTCACTGCCACGGATACTGACTGTTAATTGCTATAAAGCCCTGGCAGGATCTACAGAAATGCCCGTTCTGCTTGTGACACACGCCTTCGCCTAGCCATGAAAGGCCCAACTGCCCCCAAGCATGCCCCAGCTGGTGCCAAGGTCCTCAAGAAAACTCGGGGTGTCGCAGCCAGGACAAACGAGAGACTCTTTTATTGAAAATCCACGGCAAAATGGGGATACTTCCAACGTATACCAAGATCTTGCCGATCAAGAAAGTGAGCAAGGATGCTGATAAAAGTCACAACAGCACTACCACGGCACATGTCACCTGGGTGAACTTTCCTCTCTGAACAGACACGTTCACATCGTAGGAAAAGTACGCCGGCCCTCGTTCTTTTTCTGTTCTACAAGGTTCCTGCCCCATAGGCACCAGTTCTGCACTTTCTGACATTCGCCTCCTGCCAAAGCACTGTTGGGAACAAATCTTGAAAACGCAGAGGGACGGAGAAACGTGGGGACTAGTCACAACGTGACTCTGAATTATGTAAAGTGAGGAGACAGCGTCTAACATCCACTCATCCAACATAGCAGACTGCCAGGACAGGTAATTTGAAAGTTCTTCACTGAGTATATAACGTAGTAAAGGTAACGGCAACCGAGCAGGAGCAAGAAGCTGCAGCTCAAACTCCTGAAAGCAACTTCCCTTTGGGCTTCAGACAGGAGGTGCTGAAGAGTTCGGGGCCGGGCCCATCCCCACGTTAACTCTCAACACCTCTGTAGGACATCTCACTGTGACCCAGCAGGAACACTAACGAACTAAATGAAATTATTTTTGTCTGGAAGGGGGAGGAAACAGTTCAAGTGAACATACGGTAGCATGGGTGACCTTATCTGAATGAAGATTTGCCCTCACCAATTGCACCTATAAGTCTACGTACCTTGCGGTGAATGAGAGGGAACGCAGAGTGACACAACTGTAGTGGCACGGGAGTGGGTGGGAAATGTCTAGGGCACCTTGCAGCACGATAATGATGGATTCATATGAGTCAGTAGCACCTCAGTATTACGTCTGTGTTCTTGCAGCAAAAAAATAATTAGAGGAAGTTGCCAGATTATTTGAAGGACTAGATAACTCACAAAAAATGTATGGCCAGCCGTTGAGGAAGAAAGCTTTTTCCTTTATGTACCAATATCGGCTTAAATGCTTAAATCCAGAAGTAACAAATTCCACCCACTCTAGTCTGAGATCCCTGTTTCCAGAAAGAAGGGCTGCAAGCAAAAATTTCTCCAATCAGAGTCTGGTCCTTCTTATGTACTCTTCTAGAAGAGGAAGCCCAAACCGCAGGTATTAGGTCCAGCACAGCTACGTTCACTAGCTGAGTGTACCCGTGGAGTACAATGCAGAGGAGATGGGGAAGGATACGTGAAGAATTTAGAGTTCCTATCAATCATTTGTGAAGTCCAAAAGGAATCCTATTGCAGGCGCGGATGCTGCCAACATAAGCAGACAGATTTCTCCCCCAAATCCCGTTTTATAGATGAGCTCAACTAGAAAGTAGAGGAGAAAGAAGATGCAACATCAGCACCTTCAATTCTATGTCCTAAGAAAGAGCCTGGGGCTGAAAACAGCAGTCCCTGGAAGGTGAGTTATCCCTCACACCTCAATGTGACAAACACGCCAGGAACTAGAGAGCCATACCCACTGGCTCACATGAAAACAAGTGGGCAGGGAACAGAAGACACAGCCTACACTCATGCGCAATGACGTATCTTAGTGCTGAATAAAGTTCTGCACTGTGTTGCAGCCTCTGACTCCCAGGAGGACTCACAAATAGTTCTTCTTCTCCTGCTGCTACCAAAGAAAACGGGGTCCCTCTGCCAAACACTCGGGTACAAAGACAATTAGTGCATGAGGAGTAAAGATACTGTTAAAGCAAACACTGGCATTCAAAACAAAGAGGAGGGTTCTTCACCCACTGTGTAATTAACCTATGTTAATGACATTAACTTCCAAAAGCCACAACGGACGCTAAATGTTTGCATGGCTTCAAAAAGTGACTAGAAAAATTAATCGAAGAAAAGTACACTGAGGCCTTTTCTACTTAAAAGTACAAAAATGCCAAAGATACTGTTGGAGACAGGACAATGGACTAGAGAGACCCTTCATCTTGACCCTGCTTGGCAGCATGTTCTTACAACTGGTAAATTCGAATTTAGCTGAGAAAGTTGGTTAAGTATATTGTTTTTCATTAGAAGACAGGAGATAACCGATTTCAGTGATTTATGGTGCTGCAGAGATGGGATGGCAGCTGCGGAGAGAAATCCTGGGGCCCGCACTTCAGTAAGACAACGGCTACAGAATAGCTGCAAAAAGGCAAAGAAATCTGGTCCAGTTCTTCAAAGGACTTTCTCCACAAGGGAGGGTTTGATTCCTGGCTCATCTGTACAGATTATCACCTTAGTTTGGGCCCAGAGCTCCTCCCAGTCACAGGAGTGACTTTTCTTTCCATCTTCATTGCAGTGGCGTTTGGTACCACGTTATGTTGGCGCTCTCTGTGTTATCTAGAACTTGGTGTCACCACGTAACGAAGAAAAGTGAACGATGTCAGCAGCTTGCTGAAATAGATGGAACAAAAGCCTTCTCTATAGCAGGATACGTATCAAAATGCGGGCTCAGAATACTTGCAAATGAGTGCCCAAAGGAAAAGAGGAAGGCGGACAGGACTCAATCACTTTCAGAGGATAAGTTGTGAAGAAACACCTGGAGATTTTCCCGCTGCAATATTTTAGCACAGAAAGATTAAGGAAGAAGTTGTCTCTCAAGACTCACAGAAGAAAGGAGGCACTGACAGACAAATGTGTAGCCAGAGCAACGGAAGTCAGCTTACATTTAAACTTGTCTGCTTACAGCTGAAATGCAGGACACGGGCTCCGCCGCCTTTGAGGCTTGTATCCCGTGCCCAATTTATTTATTTGAGCCTGACCAGGTTTGGCTCAGGTGTGCTGTCTGTCTGTCTCTACCCTTTACATGATACCGAGCCTAAAAGCTACAACAGTGGAAACTCAGACCTGGATGACTATCATATTTCCCAGAGAGTAGACTCTATGCTAATTGTCGCTAATTAGCATTAGCGTTAACAGTGTTTCATCTCTGTGGAACAATCCCATGGAAATGCTTTCCAAAATGTTCCTGTACGTAACTTTACAACTGGCATATTAAGCAAATGTTTTGCTGTAGATATGAAAGCTGAGAAGTTTGCTAATTATCCATGGTACCAGGAAGTAATTGAACAAGAACTCTCAAGTCCGTGTTTTAAACAAAAGCCTGTCTTCTTTCAAGATGGCATCCAACCTTTTTTCTCAGCTTCCTGACAAAAAGACTTCATTCCTTACTTAAATGTTTGAAACTGATGGGCGTTATGAGCTGAATTATTAACTAGCATCATTATCTGGAATCTAGAAACTACCCTTTGAAGTGAGCAACAGCTCTTCAAACTCTACAATCACCTCTTTGATGAACAGCTGTGAGGGAAATAGCTTCTTGCGAGACTTGCAGGCTGCACCAACTTTTCCTCTCGAATGGATCCAAAGTACTCTGCGTCCTCTCGTGTCTCCCTAATCTGGGGACGTTTAGGTTTTTCCTTTAGTTACGAGATTTGAATTGTTTGGCCTCAGACGTTTTGCTGCTTGTTTTTCTCATGTATTTCAGCATACAGATCAGCAGACTGGTACAAAATTTAATTATTGATTTGAGACAAAAGGTTTGGACTCCTACACTGACTTCATCAGTTTGGTGGGTTTTTTTCCCCCTGTTACTTCAACAGTCGCCTCGTTGCTCAGTGTTTCCTTCGTAGCACTGCCGTTTCCCTCCAGCAAACATATCTATGGACTTCATCTCAATATCGTCACATCCAGGTTTCTGACACAACTCCCAAGACTTCAGGTTTTATTTACTGATCCGATTTATATCCTTTTCCACATAGGAGTAATTAGCGTAAGTATATCTATAGAAGCATGTTGGTAAGTATACCGAGAGGTTGTACAAATATAATATTTTAACTGAAGGCACAATGAAGTACTTACACTGCAGACAGTAACTAAACGATTCTAATCTCTCCTTTCTGTAATAGTTTCATAGTGGCTGCCTCTGTAATCTCTAAAAAATTGTAGAATCTCTTCTTACCAGGGGACTTGCTGTTGGGGGAACTGTGTCTTCTTTTCCTGCATCTGGGTTTCACAGATGAATCTGCCTCTTCTACAGATTCGTTCACAGGCTCAGTTCCTGAAGTGAAGCGTCTCTCTTCTGTCTCTGATGAACTGGATTCACATCCAACACTAGTATTCTCCTTTAAAAAAAAAAGAAATAAAACCAAAGATCAATCAATATTTTCTTGTCATCATTTTAGGGACTAAATTATAACAACTATTCTTCTCCACTCCAAAAGGACATCTAACGAGTGTTGAACACTGCCTGGATGGTTTACATAATGAGTGCTTTTAACTCAGAATTAAGATTGCCAAATTGAAACTCGAGCTCTTACAAAATATCGTATTAAGCAAAATATGAAATCAGAAAACTTGAATATACAAAGTTAGGGTACGTGTCCTCACAGTCCGAGCTTTGCCCTCAGTTATCAAACTTGCTATAAGAAATAAGCTAGAAGGAATCCAGGTGCGCTCATTGTTACCAACACGTGTATTAGTAATGACAGATCTAGTTCAAACAACTTGACAGAGCTGTGTGATGCAAAACTACACATGCGAGCCGCACATTTCTGGTTGGAAATCTCACCCCACCCCACCCAATTGTTAAGACGTTAAATTATAATGTGTTGCTTGCTTTTTGGAGCCCTCTGCTGCTGCTCCATATGTATTTTGCAGGCACCCATTTACTGAACTGGTATATTTCCATGATCATGTGGCAAAAATCTGTTGGTTTAAAAAAAAAAAAAAAAGCCAAACAACCCAGTTATGTTTTTATTCCACTGAGGAAATAAAGATCCAAAATGAAGCACTTGGAGTTTACCTTTAGACGGAAAAATGTCCTCACTGTCACCTGTTCTAGAATATTCATCTCTTCTGCAAATACCCTATCAATCAATATCCTAAAGATGAATGATTGTTCAAAGCCTGCAATGTTTCCCTCTATTAAGGAAAAAAAAGCTTTTGAAAACTGGTATGTGTGAGTTTACAGAAGACAAGAGGTCATCGTGCTTGGTAACGAGATATTAGGATTTCAAAAATTCACACTCTCCACTTCGAGTCTGTCGTTACTCAAATTTAAATATAGAAAAGGCAATGTGTATGCATATTAATAGAAATACATATATATTCTTTGACAAAGTTGTATAACAATACCCAAAAAGGCCTGGTGCGAATACAGTAACTGAATACTCTAGGGAGAGCTAGTTCCCCCCCAACACACCTCCTGCACTTGCTAGATACAACTGCACTATGTGTTCTTTGAAACGTGGTGTGTGTACGTATTGCACCAGTACCAAGGCCATGTGAAAACCATTTGGCTAGCAATGCCTTTTGCCTAACATCTGAACCACAACGCCTTCCTAGGCATAAAAACAAAGAGAAGGAAGGAGGACCGAAGTTCATTGCCTTCACCAGCTAGAATCCAAATTTCATGAGTGATGATCTAAACCTCTCCATTCCCGGTGACATTTACATAATAATAAATTCTAGAAAAATGAGAAAGCAGCCTTAACCAACTAGTGAGAGAAGAGAAGATTTCTCAAGTGAGCATCCTAATTTGGATACTCCACAGAACAAACCTTCTAGAAACAACTGTACAAATTTCATTATTAAAAAAAAAAAAAAAGAGGGAAAATAGATACACTATGAACTGCAGAGCAGTATCAGACAGGGGATGTAGAAATCAAACTGCATTGTTTGATAAACAAAACACAAATGCATATTGGGATAACCATTATTAAGAAGTCTAGACACTCTGACCAGCAGTTCTTCTACAAAGGACCCGGGGATGCTGCAGTGCCCAGGAAGGCTAACGGCACCTTGGGCTGCACAGGGACGAGCGTGGCCAGCAAATCTAGGGAATTTCATTGCCCCCTCACTGCTGAACCTGTACTGGCAATGCTGTGTCCAATCTTAAGCCTTACAGTTGTGTGTGTGGAAACCGAAGAGCGATGATCCTGCACAGTACCCCTTTCAGATTCCTTTCTATCGCTGTGTTTATAGGATCTTACACACCAACTCTTTAGTAATCTAATATTAAAAAGGCAATAATAAGATTTTCATCCTAATCGTGTCAGCCTAGCCCCCACAAATTTGGTTCCCAAGTTATCTCTTTTATTATTATTTTTTAAGTGAACATGCTTCTGACCATGGATTTACCACATCTGTGGACAGCCTCTTCACTCAGACCCAGTACTCCTGCAATTTCAGAGTCCAAAACATTGTTTGGCTGAGAATCAAACAAAGGTACCAAAGCTGACGGATGTGACAGTTTTGCCTTTTCACTTCAATTATTGAAAAATGTCAAATCTGCTGCATCTCATGGGTTACACGACTTACAAGACAGCGACTGGACTATACTTATACCCAGCTGGAACCACGACGAGAGGCTAAGGTACTAAAATTTACAACTCCAATGAGTGGGGTTTGCTGGATTAACTTTCCCCAAAGAAAGCAGGAGTTTCAACCTTCAGCGAGGTAACTGCCAGGGAGACTGAATAAAATAGGAGGCAAATTCCTCGTGATCAAGCGTTACAGAAATGCTGTATTTCCATTTTAAGAATAAACTATTTCTTATGAGTAGGAGTGGAATAAATTAAGGCCAAAACCTGTAAAAGTCTAGGACAGGAATTCAGTGAGGCTAAGATCCAATGCTGGATCTGAACTATTGAATGCACTAACTCTTTTCATGTAAAAAATTGCTCTTTAATTTGCCGTCTTTTAGGAAATCAGGAAAGCAGAGTAAAGCAAGTTTCTGCTAAACTCTTAGTTCTACAAGGAGGACAGTTCAAGGCTCGCTAGCTGTCACAAGAGCAAGTAAATGCTAGGAAATACTGTGAAAGAAATAGAGAAGAAAACAGCAAACATCTTTGTGGCACTGTAAAAATGGATAGTTCTCCCACAATTTCGATGCTCTCTTCATTTCAAAAAAGGATGTAGTAGAAACGGAAGAAGTTGAGAACACCTCCAGAGGTGCGGAGCAGCTGCCACGCAGAGCAAACTCCAGCAGGACGGTACGGCTCGGGGAAAAGACTAGCGAGGAGGCGGTCATAAGAGATCTGTGAAATCACAAGTGACGTGCAGTAATGGGGCAGGGATGACAGCTGAATGTCTCTTCTGAGCCAGAAACCAGAAAGCATCACATGAAGTTCTCAAGTGGAAAGCGTAAGGAGGAATGCCCTGTCGTATTAGCATGCCTTGTTCTTGCTCTTCCCTACGTATCACATTACAGCTATTATCCTGAGACAGTGGGCAAGATGGACCTTTGGTCTGACCCAGCAGAGCTGTTCTGCTGTGTTCGCATTAAGACTGGAGGAATTTGCTCCTCCTGGGCTGCTACACAGAGGAATAAAACTCTCTTCCGTGCACGGCCACTACTCTGTCATAAGCTTGCTCGGAGTGACATGGCACTGACAGCTACTGAAAGCCTCAGAAGGCTTCTAGACCCGGGGATGAGGGAGACAGTGAACTATGTAGGAGCCTGATGGGAGCACAGGAGGTGTCTCTGGAGAGTTCTGCACTCGCCATGAGTGAAACACCACTAGACAAGAGGCAGCTGGGGGTTAAGTTAACCTTGCCTCCCTTGAGTTTGGGAGGAGGAGACTAGCAAGAGAAAGAATATCTCTAACAAAAAGAGGGAATCTGTCAAACAAAAGGCCTAATAGCCCCTAAATTACTCTCCATCACACAATAAGCCCCAGTTAAGCAGTTACAGATAAACTGACCAGAACCAACATTGGGATTCTCACCAATTACACAAGTAAGGGGGCCTCAAAACCAGAACACCTCCCCCCGCCAAACAACTCCCTGGTTCACACACTTAACCCCTCAGTTCTTAACAAGGGAGTTCGGACCACAAACTCCAAAGGCTTTCAAAAATGGAAAAACATACTGCTAAAACACACACTTCAAAAATTGTCAAAACTGACGATGTGCAAAGTGCGGTCAACACTTAAGATAAGGAGTGGACGCTCGTTAAGGAGCACGGCCAACTCTGGAGGCACTAGCACAGAGCCTGCTCTTCCCCGCACAGAACTGAACAGAACAGTCCGGTCTAGGCTTGAGCTTTGCAGAGACTCGGTCAGAATATACATCTCGTTCTATAAAGATACCCAAGAGGAAGATGACTAAGAACAAAGAAGTTCGCACCAGCTATAAACTTTACAGAAGGCATCAAGGTACTGATAGCACAATGAAACAGTAGCTTCAATACATACACAAAAATGAAAGGTAGGTCTTCTGCAGCAGGAACAGATGCAGTCAATCTCTTGCTTTTGCTTTGTTTTCAAAACAGAAAAAGCAAAGCATGCATTTGCTGCCTCAACAGAGTAACATCTAGAACGCCCCTCACTGCACGAGACTAACAATTTTGTGTACAGGGAAGATCAGGCACAGGTAAACCAAAGTACAATTATCACTTCTCGGACACCACAAAAAGTACAAATGAAGATGTTTTCTACCATTCAAATGCCAATAAATTATACTTTCCACAGAAAATGGAAACTTAATAACTGTTTATCAGAAACAATCTAACCATTCGTCTAAATTTTAAACAAAAATCTTTGCCTTCAGTAGCAATTCTCAAAATATTCTTTTTTTAATTTAAGATTACAGATAGCATGTTATAACCAAAAAAAAGCTTCCACGTCATCACCATGAATACACCTGCACTATGTATTTTTCCTGTGCAAATGAGCACCCTAATTTGGCCAACACAGGCTAACACATCTCATGCTCATTAATGTGGGACACATCTTCATTCTTTTTTAAATCTTGCTTTACTGAGCAAACCCTTCACTGTCTATTAAAAGCTTAATTAAAGAAGCCTTTAGTTCTTAAGCAGGCAAGATTATTAAAAAGCTATCAGTCCAGACCCTAGCATTACTATCCAATATAGTTATCTCAAAAAAGATGCTGTTTTATCTCCCTTTACCCCTTACCTGCTCTGGACTGACTGGTTCTTCCTGAACAAACATTACGGAGGATTGAGCTGGGCAGTGATCTGGTTGCTCTCTCAGGTTTTCTTGTGCTTCCTGTGTGGTCACGAATTCTTGCACTATTCCAGCAGCGACACTTTCTACAGATGCAGTGGCATGGGTAGCACAAAGAAATTCAGAAGGCTGTGATGGAGAATATGTTACTACTTGATCTGCTCCCATCACAAATGATGTGTCTGAAGTGACAGGACTAAGAGATTCCAGTTGGCTTTCCCCAGTTGAAGAAGGTGTATTCTCAATATTAACCAGCAGTTGTTCACCTCTGTTAGACTGAGGGGTTGAACACTGGCTCTCCACAGGTTCCACTGTCACCATTTCAGCTTTGGGTGATGAACATATCTCATCGGCAACCTGAAACAGAGCTTCAAGATCTTCATCTGTCTTCTTGTTTTCATCAGTATCACCAGGCCAGTTAGAGGGCAGAAATTCAGTTGCGTAAGGTAAATGCATTGGAGGATTCTGGAAGAAACAAAATACAGTGAGCTTTTATATCAAAAAATTACAGTGACAGGATGCGTATTAGTTCTGTAAGGCTTCGGAAATGGACCTGAGCAATCAACTGAAGTGTTCGTTTATCCAAAAGCTTGAAAGACCGTCTGTTATTTGCAGTTAAAACAGCAGATTTAATTAAAGAAAAAGGGCGACTACTTTGTCTTGTTTTTCATTAACCACCTTACTCTTGGCACACTTGCTTTCTTCTATTCACTCTCTATCCTGGAGAGGAAGGAAGGTTACTTACCAGGAGCTGTGTACTCCTGCAGACGCATTGTCTGCATACCTTTTGCTTTGCAGGTAGAAGTATACCCAAGCGCTCAAACCAGAGACTTCTAGCCTTAGTAGAACCTGTCGGGGTACATTAGAACCACCCCCTTCACGCCATATACGCGATAGAAAATGATAGAGCAAATCTACCTGCCTTCAGTTCTTCTAAAACTCAAGCATTCCTGTTGTGTAGAAAACCAGCGCAAACCACAAGATTTTTAAGCAAGAGAAAAAGGTACGTATGCTGTAAATGTGCATATGGACAACACAAGTTGAGGAACTCAGTTATTTACCAACAACATTTTTCTCCTCTTCAAGTGATTGTCCATATATGCATCTACAGAAGGGGTGATTCCCAGGGATGCCCCAGTCCCAAAATGAAGGGGAGTTCAGATACCTATGAAAACAAATACTGTAGAACTGCCCTGCCTGTCACAGCCTCCCATCTGGACACTCTTGTCATGACACAGTGACCCACAAATGCACGACTCAAAGTCTGTGTAAATCTGTGTAAAAGCCCTATAGATGATCTTCAGATCAGAAACACTTCCTGGAGAACCCGCAGCGGCTGCCTTTGCCATCACAGGGCAGGTCTGGACACTACTGAAATATTTCACTGTAATGATGCCACAAGAGGACAGGACACAGTCAGCAATCCGATGGTATTTTTTTTTTCAGTCAAATTCATATAAATCAAGGAATGTTTAAAGCAGAAAGAAGACAAAGAAGAGTTTTTTAAAAGCAGCAAGTCCTACGCAAGTGAAATGATAAATCACATTTTAACGGCCAGTGTCTGTACTGCTAGTCCTTCCAGAGATGACTCAGAGTTAAAAGACACTGGAAGGGTAATTTCTTCTGCCAAATACGAGTCATACAATCATGCTGGACTGAAACTCAGGGATATTTAAAATACAATCTTATTTTGGAAGAGATCCAGTATGAAGGATTAGTCCTTAGTGCCTGATTATCCTCAGACCTTCTAGCTGAGGTAATGGTTAATAAAAAGCTACTTCCACAGATGAATAAGTTAGAGAACAGGAAGCCACAGGATCACCTACTGGGAAAGCCATCTCAGATCAAATGCCAGTGAAGGATTTGGTCTCTCAGCAGCAAGAACATCATGAGTTCCCATGAAGGAAATACCACAAAGAGCTGAGATCCCTTCCTCTGGGTGTATGAAGCCAAGTCCTGCTGCGGATTCATGTATATGTGCCAGTCTGCAGATAGCCATAAACTTTGAAGGGGGCAAGGGGGAGGAGGGGAATATAAAACCTGGAATTTGAGAAATTTAGGTTAAGTTAAGCAAAGTCTTTTCATTAAAGGCAAGCCATCTTTATATTTTTATGATACCAACTTAAACATAGTTCCTTTAATATTTTTTCAGTTATATTTTTTAAAATATTAACAAGGTGTTTCACTTTGGTTGCATTGCTTGTTTATTGTGTTAAGTAGCCAGGATTCTAAGTAAGGTCTGGGACACCAAATCAACTGTCCAGGGATGAGATCATCCCTGCCAAAACCAAACCAACCAACAAACCCACACTGCAACTTCTTCTGCCTCTTCTTATGGGGCCTCAGCTAGAAGCTGTTCTAACACCTATCATCTTCTTGGATGCATGTCTTGTACGCATTTCCAGTAGGAGAAAGTGCCCGCACAAAGATACAATTTAAATCTTTTTAGTTTATCTAGAGAAGATAGGAGAGACAAGGATGGGAAGGAGGCAGCGATGAAATAATGAAAATTGAGAAGTCAGGACTCAAAAGACTAATAGTTTGCTGGTCATTTGAGCTCAAGAGGAAACATGGTCTAATTTAGTAAAAGTGGTGAAAGGGAAGATGGGAATTTCACTTGTAAGATTAGCACAGTGTGCACAGGACGTAAAGCACAACTACACCTTTTCAGGCACTGTTAGGACTAAAACAATCTGGCTTGAATGCTTGGGCAACCATTCAGAAGTAATTCAGATTCAATTTCATTTTGAAATAACAGGGCTGATTATTATTCTCATTACAAAAAATAGCAAACTACTTAGGACTACTTTTAAGGTCGGGAAAATTTTTCTTTTTTCTCCCACGTTTCTTTCTTCCATTTCTAGTTACCTCTTGCTTCAGTTCCACAAGGAAAAAAAAAAAGGGGGAAAAAAGAAAAAAAATCACTGAAATCCAATATGTAGCCTTGGTTCACACCTATGATAAAGCAGCAAGGAAATACTGCACTAAAGGTTGAGAGTTGCCAGAACTGCTGTTGCAGAAGGCAGCAGGAGTTTTCTCTGACAAGACTCATTCCTGTCCAAGGACGCCGATTCATCACACCCATCCACAGCCTGCTTCCGGAGAATCCAAATGAAAAAGAGTATGAAGCTGTACCTGAGCTCCCAGTTTTGTAACCAATTGTGATGAAAGTGTAATGCAAATCTCAGAAACCTTGATTTCAGAAACCTGACAAGAGATTTATCCACTATGTCTGGGTATAACCCTCTACACCCCCTTGCCGTTCCATGCGGTAATTCTCCGTAGCTTTTTCTAGAGAGCAAACCGCAGGCAGACAGACATTTACCTACTGGTCTTGTCTGGCCATGCCCCAGTCAGGGTCACCTAACGGTTTCAGCGGTGTGTATGGTATAAGCCCAGCAGCTGGCCTCCAAGCCCCAGGAAACTGTACCGGTCTGAATCTCTCCTAAACATGAAGAGATGCTCTCTGCAAGACTCAGGAAGGACTGGCACAAGGTTTAGGCTTTCTTGTCCAACAGTGCCCGTTTGCCCTTCTGAGACCACAAAGCACTGTCTGGATCCAATAGAAACAGGGCTGACAACGAGCTTGCTGATCGCCAGTGTGCTGACATGGCTCACCGTCTTCTGGACTGGTCCAGCAGTTTTGTACAGACTTTGCCAGTAGTATCTGGTAGGCCACAGCGCGATCAAACAGCCTAAAATGTCCTGCAAACCACCTTCCACCAGCATTGCAGTGAACTCCTGCAGCTGGTGGAAGATACTGAGTGGAATGATTCTATTTTTCGTGAAGAACAATAAAAACGTTCGGTCGGCCCGGGTTGATTAATTTTACTGCTTTTGAGGATTTGTGCAAGTGGTTACTGATGATCAATACCCAAGCAGGGCAGGATAATCAATGTAGCTGGCTGCATTCCTCAGCAGAAGTCCGGGGAAGTATCTACCCCAGAGCACGTGAAAGGTAAACTGATTATTCCCCACAGCTCAGTGAGAACCACAGGTAACGCACTGTCTTCTGTACTGCCTGCACAGCCCCTGCCACCACGTTCCAGGAGAAATTATCGATTGATTCTGTATGATATTTGTGTTACCCTGCTGAGAGACAGCCAGTTACTGGTACAACTGATTTACGCCACTGCCTGCCTTGGGGCTGCTCACCCAGAGGATTACCCTCCAGCAACCCCTGCCCAGATGCACCAGCAGTTTTTGACTGGGAGTTCCCTGGTTAGAGTTGTATTATCAAAGCATCCACTAGTAAGTGGCCTCAATCTCTTTTGACCCCACATAGTGCCCATGGACTTGCTTCTCCAAATAACTGATTTTTACTAGACCCTTTGGACAGCATATTTATATTGTCTTTCGCAATGACTCCCTTGGAATAATTTGCTATCCCAAACATTGACTTCAGCCTTCCGAGATAAGCAGTTCATTGTGACTGCCCATCACTCTGACGGATCCTCGTGTCCTGGCTGAAAAAGAAGCTTCCAGAACTCTCATGATGAAAGTGAGAGCACAAAGATGCACTGTGTGAAAAATAAATACTTGAGCATCAATGGCGTGATTGGCCAGTGGTTATTTATATCCTCACATCAACACGTTATCCTGGCCATAACCTGGCCATCTTGGATAAGCTTATATTTTAAAAAATCATGAATAAAAGACAAAGGTTGATATTTGCAAGACTGGATGATCAAGCTTGGGTAGGTCAACCCTTTTTCAACACATATAAGCATAACTTGCTTTGCGTGTCCTCTGTGAGGGGAAAAAAAACGTATATGCATTACGTTGTGATACAAAAGGAAGCCCTTGCATTTTTACTTCAGATCTTTTGACATTTGATAAGCCAGGCCCTCCAAATAAGGTGCAGTTTTCACCAGAATTTTATAAAGCATTTGCAGTGAGTACTGTAGTTATCTTTAATAAGACATCTCTGAGGTGAGGCCGATTCCAAAAGTCATCTTAGTTTTCCCATTCATCAAATGAAACTCAGGACTGCAGAAAGCTGTCTGCGAAAAAACAGTGAAGCTGTTTCCCAGTATTTTCATGGTATTAAAGAATCTCTTTTTGTCCAAGCAAGGATATTCTTCAAAGATAACCATAGACTCGTTAACTAAAATGAATTCTGGTGAAGTCAAGCAAAAAAATTATACAGAAAGAAACACTCCACTGATGAGGACACCCACTATGCTGCTACCATGAAACTTAACTTGAATTACAAAACTACCTGTTTAATGTTCAGTGGTTCTTTGAAATAGATACTTGTAAACCGCATTACTTTCACTTTCTCAAGCAGATCAATTTTCAAACTTATATCCTTCACTGCAGAAGTCCATAAACCCGCAGTTCAATCATAGAGCCTCCTCCGCTTTCCCCTGATTGCAGTATGCTTCGCTTACCTGGAAAAAGCTGCAGTAGGTGTATGTCGAAGCTGCAGGACTAGCACAGCCAGTCAGAGGACCTGTGTGGGCAGGTGGTGAACAACACTGCAGTGCAGCTGCAAGAGTTCAAACACAGTTATCAGACTTCCAGAATTTGTGTTTGGTATGCAGGGTTTTATTGCTGGCTTTGATTAAACATTTCAATAATCACACAGTAAACTAAATTCCAGAAATGTACTATTACCTCCCAAGTGATTTTAAGACTGATTTCCTCATCTTAAAAAATATTTATTCTAATATATGTGTACATATATTTAAAATATATATTGTAAAATTGATATACACACACATAGAAACTTCATAATCACAGTCTTTTGTATCTTAATATCACCTTTTTGATTTGGCTGCTTGACTTTCTCATCACAACATAACACAGAAAGTGGATTCACATAGGAAAACTCTAGACATTCATACACACACATGCACTGAAATCAAACAATCAAACAGTGATTTTATTCTAAAAAGCAACTTTGTAGATGAGGCAGTATGCTGCAGGCATTTTTTGGTGAGACACCGAGATAATTTAAAGGTAAAGGCACTATTTGCAGGACACGTAATCTTTAAAACCTGCAGTCATCCTGAGAGAGAGAGAAATCCTTGATGAAATCAAAGTCCAATGTTCATAATAAGTAAATGTAATAAGTATAACTTGAAATGGCAAACAGACCAGATCAATTTATTTGCAATGCTTGACACTTACATGGGATTTCACGAGACAGCTCCTATGATAACCAATATTTTTTTTTAATATCTATACCTATTGCCCTTTTAATATGATGTTGCTGATTTTTTGTGCAGTCTGGAGCAACAAAAACGGGTGCTAAACACCGCAGAAAGAGCTAGCGGACATCCTTCAAAAGAAGCATGAGATATGTGTGTGACTCGTGTTGCTTCAAAAGCCAATTCTGAGCAATTTTATGATGAAATCTGGACATCTGTCAGAAGAACATTCTATGACCTGTGAACATATTAAAATTCTGGATATTGCTAAAAGCGTAAATGATATCTGGGTTTCACTTACTGGAAATGACAAAGTAGGTTTACAAACCCAAGGAAACCACCAAAGAAAACTTTTGAAGGGCTATTGTAAAAACAAGGCAAGAAAGCAATGATAAAGGGGAAATTTCTTGTAACTTGCTAGAGTGATTCTAAGGAAAAACAAACATGTATTACAAAGAACCTCTTTTCTAAGAAAAGAAAAGGAAGGACCTGAAGAGACAACGTGCTTGTGTCAGTGTAAAACACTAAGTCCAGATCATATGCTATAAAAAGCTACAAGTAAAATACAGATGACGGTGTTCTTACAGTTAGTAGAGCTTATAGCAAAAGCAACTCATTAATCAAATTAATTGTTATGTTTGTAAATCGAAGTGAGGAGAACAAAAATAACTGTATAGTAGACTAGACTGTTGACCGATTCTGAATGGTTCTGAAATACAGAATGTTGCATACAAAGAATGTTTTGCACTCACAAGAACTTTTTTTTTTTTTTTTTGCCAGCTCATAGACTATGGCAGTGACTGATCTAACAGCAAGAACAACTGCGTCTGTGGAAGTGTCACGGGAGATGTGAACGTAGTCTTAATGGTAGTCAGTCGAGAAACAAATCCGCCATATAATGGAGGCCAATTTTAGATAAGTGCCATTCATCACCCATAGTCACAAAAGGGGAGTCACCATATAGCCAAACGACTTTTTAAATAACACTGAAGAAAGCATTTACTGACGGGCAGCGTTACCAAGGGTGAAGGTGTTGATTCATTTATAATATCTTGAGTCTTCAAATTGAATCAAGATTCAACAAACATACCTGCTTCGCTCACACGCTTTTGTCCTACCCTGTTAATTGGAGAGAAGAAATTTCTAAGCTCTTTTGTCTAAGATCTAGTTAATCTAGTCATACCCAGAAGAAATTACCAGCTAAAGCACATTCTGTCACCGGCTGTTATGAAATAACTGACAGTGAACACAGGTCTCATTTGAATACTAAGATGACAGGGGTGAATGGCATCTTACAGAATAAATGAATATTTATTGAATAAATTAAGAGAAAGATACTGCCCCTTCCATCAAACAAGATGGATCAGCCTCAAAATAGATTTGGTTTCTGCCAAAAAAGAGACGTACTTCTGCCCATACGAGCTACGGATGGAAAATTTCACACAGCCTTCAGGACACAGTATGCGGAATACGAACACTGATTTATGAAAATGGAATTGCTGTCAGCAGGGCTATAATCAACCCAGCAATGGACCCCTGAGGACAAGCGGAGATCAATGAAGAGCACAGTTCACAGAACAAGGAAAGGACAGAACACTCTGCATCACAAATATTCTTGCGCAGAAGTCAAATGATCCCGTTTCAAACATACTGAAAATACCTTTGGATAGTCAAAGAGGTTGGAAAGAAACCAAGTAACAGAATCAATACTTTTAGAGGAAGTTATTTAGAAGTATGTTAACAAAAAATTTATAAGCAAATACAAGTTATACATCTGACAGCTAAATAAGAAAAACTAGAAGGAAATACAATGGAATAGAAAATTAGTTGACACTGGATGATATATGATGGGGAGGAGTCAACAAGACTTCTTTTTGTTAAAGAGAAGTCACCCTTCAATGCCCTCTTGAAAGACCTCCAGTAGGTAAACAAACATGGATAACTGTGATCTTGCTGATATGATATTTAGATTTCCAAAAAGCTTTTAACAAAGTCATCATCAGAACGTCTTATGAAAACTGAGCAACCACAGCTCGAGAGAGAAGGCTGTACATTTAAATAACCTATCTTAATGATACAATGCAGAAGACAGGAATAAATAGGCACTTTTCATAGTGCCTTTTCATAGGTGAGTGAGGTCACCAGTGGAGGTCCCCACGGACCTGAACTGGAACTCA
This sequence comes from Vanellus vanellus, assembly GCF_965231255.1. Classification (NCBI taxonomy): domain Eukaryota; kingdom Metazoa; phylum Chordata; class Aves; order Charadriiformes; family Charadriidae; genus Vanellus; species Vanellus vanellus. Next base: position 898,191 of record NC_138924.1, read on the forward strand.
TGCTACTCATCATTTCAATAAAATACTTTAAAAATTGAATGAGTGAGCAGTGAGGTGATGCTTGTTGATAATACCAGGTTATTATGTCAGAAAAGAGCAGTCAGCCATGAAAATGTGAAAAAAAAAACAAACCACCTTATGAGTTTCCCAAAGCCACCACCCACCAGATAAAGCTCTGCACTTAGGAAAAATAAATGGATCTCATACAGAAAATGATGGGCTATTAGTTGTCAATCAATAATCAGGAACTAGATCTTGGTGTTATAGTTGATAGTTTCAGGAAGACATCAACTTGAAGCTCAGCAGCTGTCAAAAAGACCTCCAAAGTCACAAAAGAAAAAATCAGGTTGTTAGAAAATATTACAATAGGGAACGGAGAATGAAATAGGAACATTATTATTCCACTGTGTAAATCCATGATTCACACTTTGACCACTGTGTATATTTTTGGACTCTACATCTCAATAAGAAAATAACGGAACTGGAAAAGGTCCCAGGGAAGGCAATGTGGATGATGTACAGAACACTTTTCTGAAGGAACAGCTAAGTGGGCCAGGACTCTCTAATCTAGAGAAAATGCAACTGAAGGAATTACGACAGTATTTAAAATCATGAACGGTGCAGTGAGTGAGATATGGATATAGACACATTCACACAAAAACCAAATGGAGATTTAATGAATATGCAATAGGGGCAAAATAGACAAGAAAAGGTGGCTCATTGCACAAAATGCAATGAAGCTGTGAAATTAAGCCTTTGTCACAGATGTTGTATGCGCCACAAGTCTACCTTGGTTGCAAGAAACAGACACGTTCACGGAAGTGAAATCCACCGAGTGCTACTAAATACGACTTGTGTTATGGTTTATTAATTCCCTGAGCCCACAGTATTTTGGAGTATTTTGGAAAAGCATCAGTCTGTGCTTGCCCTACTCCTGCACTCCTCCTTGACCATTACTGTCAGAGGAAATGATGAGCTATAGGGACATTTGGTCTGATCAAGGCTAGTATTCTTATGTCCAAAGCAGAGAACTATTCATTAGAGAATTAATGAGGCATGCACTAAATCCTGTTTTCTCAACACTGGCAAAATTAGATGAATTGTATAAAAATAAACAAGCAAAATTTAGCTGGAGGGATGACATCACATTGACATCACATTCTTATACATAACTCCTTCCTCATGAGACAGTGTTATTTTGTGGGCTCTCAGTGTTTCAATAGAGAAGAACAAATCAATCATCATCTTTCCTGAAGACATGAAGGCTATACCTCTACCAGTAAATTAAGTGCATCCAGACCCATTCTCTGGCACAGCCTCTGTTAATACTATTAAAATCTCTTACTCTTCCAAGTCAAAACAGCCACATCCCAACAGCCTCTTGGGAATGGTGCCAAGCCCACGCCAACCACCGACCTAAGCACAGCACTTTTGGGGGAGAGTGGTAACCAGGCTAACGATCTAATGATAGAGCTGATCAAGACACCCAAGCACCTTTCCTGGCAAAGTTAAATACAGTAGTGTAGACGTAGACAGATATGCTTGAGCTCAGTCATGGTTTTAGCAAAGATATATCTCGCCAAATATATCTGGAAGTTAGGACCTAAATGGAAATAAAACCTAAGAACATGAAAAAAGCCCCATGTCACAGTTTGAGGTGTATACATTTATACTGCATGCTTTTTACAGGTTCCAATACTACATGCAAACTCAGGAAAGCTGAAAGCCCAAAAATAAATGCAAACCAAATATGATCAGCAGCAGATCTTTTCCAAGCTTGAACAGCCACCATAATTTCTCCAAAGATCTGTTGGAAATTGAAGGATTGCATGTACCATCTCTATACATTCAAGATAGCAACAGACATTAATAAGTGCTATTACCAGCTCAGCTGGCCAAAGGGGATGAGACTGACACTCTCCAGCATCGTCCATTCCACTCAAGCGCACACTACATGGGAGATATCAAGGAAGAATCTTAAGATCATCCTTTCAGTGTGACCTTATCATGTCAGGTCCAAAAGTTATGCCTAAGAGAAGCTAACTCATCAGACAACTGGGTCAACAATACTCAGAGGTGTGCAGGAAATTAGGAAATGCAGCTGTGACTGTTCCTGCCAGATCAATGAACACATCAGAATGGGCCTGAAACTATGCAAGCTCTGATCCTTCACCAGTCAAAAGACCGATGAAATTGAGGGTGATACCCAAGGTTTCTTCAAAATGGGAAAGACAACGTTGTTTGAATGGTCTTAGGCATTTAGGTGAGATTAATTGCATTACTGCCACATAGACTCCGATATCTAGCAGTTGTCAAGACTCTGCACAGTCAATGAACAAATAGGCTCATCAGAAAGAAATGAATTGTCTTCCACAGGTGTACATCTAAGAAAGTTGGAATGACTCAACCTCTGGGAGGTGCCCGTTTCTCTCTACTGGCTATATATGTAATCTAGATGGCAAGCCCAGGCATATACAACTAACTATTATACATTCAGATGAATCTTAGGCAAGATGAATCCTACTACTAGTTTTACAAGTGCATTACTAATGCATCTAGTCTGCTTTTCTCAAGGGAAAATATGGCGCTATTTATGCTGTGTTAGAACAGATGTTGTATTTTCAGCTGCTTATTTATTTTAAGAATCCCGTTTTGACCAGCGCATATGTGAATTTTAAGCTTTACATACTAAGAAAATAATTTATCTTAACTGAGGGTGTATCATTCAGAATAACATGGTTACTCCTAAGCTACCAGTCACCAGAAAGGTTATCATATGTAAATGAACCCTGCAGCCCCAGATGTATTCAGAAGGCATGATTGGACTTGAAATGTCAGCTGGCACCAATAACGAACATTTCTCACATAGTCTCCTTGACTGATTTTTCATTATTAGGATGCTCTCTGATAATAAAGCTTCGCTACATGTCTTTGATGCAATCCTACTACTATCAAAGGTTTTGCAGATAGTTGAAAGCAAACAGAACTAAATCCTTAAAATAATTATGGTCTAATGCTAGCGGGGAAAAAAGATCCAGATGAGCATCTTTTATTTTACTGCCCTTTCAATAAGAATCATAATGAAAAACCAGGGAAATCTTTTTTGTCACTGAAGTTAACAAACAAGTTTGAATACACATAAAAAGAAATCTTTTCTCAAAGTTCTACTTTGATTTAATCTAATGGGACTTCAAAAGTGAAATGAAACTAGTCAAGAATAAGATTGATTCTTTAGTCCCCTTGCTTATGAAATACATATTTTAAGATTAACTATCACTTTCCAAATAAACTAATCTTGGTTCTGTGCTCTCAAGATGAAGGAAAGCAGACTTTTTCATGTGGACCTATGAAGAAGTAACCTTTCAGCATTCTGCATGTTATAACCTACAGAAGAAAGGATAGCAGAGAGATTAAGAGACACACAGAAATGGAAGTAAAAACACTGAGACAGTCCTAAGTGACAGTGGAAATTAAGAGATTTCTAATCCTCTCTAGTGAAATGTCGAACTTATCTGCTCAGAAGTACAATGAATTCACATACCCTAAGTTTCTCTATTTTAGTTTGAATTACACCTTAATTTCTGTACCTTACAAAATTTGCTATGCTTTAATCATGCCCTTTATTCTTTAAACTTTTGTAACTCCAGTGAGAGACTAGCGTCATCCAGTTATAGAGATCTACATATTCATGTCTGAATCTACGCTAGTCTCCCTCAACTCCTCTACAGTCAGTACTGCAAAATAGGAATGGGACAAGACATGAGTAATCTCACCCCAAGACAAACTCTAAACCGAGCTGTGTGAATCGCACCCTGGAGATGTCCATTTCCTTCCCTTGACTATGGAAGAGGTCTGGGGAACTAGTTGAGATATAGACATCTAAAATTCAATATGATGAAGTTCAGCCTTACTCTGTAACTGACAGAAACGTGAAGTGGGGACCATCCCCCACTTGAAGCAGGTATTCCGGATGGGGCTTTGAGCAACCTGGTCTAGTGGAAGGTGTCCTTGCCCACGGCAGGAGGGTTGGAACGAGATGATCTTTAAGGTCCTTTCCAACCTAAAACATTCTGTGATTCTCACCCTTACTAGTTTGCAGCTGGTAATGCAGGCTCTAGCCACCGCAGTAATCTTTGTAAGTACCACAGGGCAAGGAGCATATGGCAAAAGTTGCTTGTCTCTTAAACATTTAAGAGTGTCCACAAGAAATGCCTAACTCCTCAGAATCCATCCTTGACAAAAAAACGACATTATGGAAACTAGTGAAACATTTCAGCAGAGGTCTTGGAAGACACGCACAAAAGACGTGAAGATTTCACTGTGTACTTGGAGAAAGACAGCAGCCACCACATGCAGGATTTCTAAACAGGGATATCCATCTTAGTGCAAGTTGCAGCTGCCAAGGGAGGAACAGGCAGAAGGAAAGAATAATAACTGAGCTTTAGTTTTGTCAAGAAAAGAGGCACTATGTTCTCAATTTCAGAACTTTTAGGGAAATTGGAAAGAAAAATCCACAAACACACCACCACCCTCCAAAAATAACCTATCACGTGATTTTTCCAATTCGAGGTAAGGGCAAGGAAAGGAACAATAATTTCCTTCAAAATCACTTCTGAAGAATAAAAACACTTAAGTGAATGAGACTGAAAATTTTAGCATAAACATTTTATACAAAAGAAAGAAGTCAACTTTTGTACTTTCTAGTCTTCAGTGCATAAAAAAATACAACATAAAGAAGCTAAGCAAGAAAAAAAAATAAGATATGAAAATAGTATAAGCAGAATGAAATATTCTATATGATACTTTTGACTGATCTTTGACTTTAAAAACGTAACCTGGGAAAACATGAGACCAAGGACTAGCATACTACTTTTCAACAAGTTCTCAGTGCTTTAGTATCATAATCTGAGTTTTGCTTAATTTAAAAAAAAATATAAAAGATAGCCTAACACTGACTAGTTATGGACAGATGTTTTTCTCCTTGCCCTTTAACCTCAACAGAGAGGCTAACTGGAAAATCACCAGGGGACGCTCAGAATTTGGAAGAAGGACAGGAATATCGAACAGAAAATCTTTTTGCTTTAAAGGCCTCTCTTCCTTTTAGACTTCACACTTTCTAATTCTCACTTGTGAGATACACATGACAGAGCATTGTAGAAAAATATTTAAAAGTATCACTTTTAAATATCTTTTTGAAAAGCAAGTGCAGAAATATTTTTTTTCGTACCTGTTGGATAGTAGGCTTGTGAGTACTGCATTGAAGATGTGTAGTTGCTGTATTTTGGAAGGGAAGTGGCCATGGTTTGAGAGCCTTGCTGAAGTGGCAGAAGAGAGGTGACAGGCTGGACCGTGTACGTGACCTCTGTTGAAAATCTCTGGGCTGCTGGAAAGGCAGCCCCTCGGTCTGGAAAAATTGGGGAAGCCTCATGCCCTGGAAGCAACCCAAAAGAACTCGGCCATGGTCTGGAAGGGACTGGAGTCCTTGTCGGTAAAGTGCCATAGTTCTGGGATGATGTCGATATGTGGGAGTAAGGAAAGAAACTGTCTTGATGATAAGGTTGATGAAACTGTCCTACAGTCAGCAGTCCTGCAGTGGGTACAAAATAAAGTGAAACAAGTGTTAAGGAAATGAGTTTTCACAGGCAGTGAAAGGCAATATGAGGAGCCAAGGCTCTATAACATGATTTGGGAAGAATCCCTTTGCTCCAATGTACTTAATCCAGAAACAGACTGTATTCTTACATCTGAATGCACAGTAACTGCTGCAGTGGCGTATTAGTGCAGTGCCAACACACAGCTGTAGCATTCAGCCTCCTTAAACCTGCAGTAACAAGTTATCAGTGTTTGGAAATGTGCTATAAATCAAAACGAATAGTAACTTACTAAACCAAAGTAATTTAGAAAGTAGTGTGTGTTAAATCAGACAATACATTTAAGAAAAACAAAAAAAGGGAAACATAAAGCAAGTCTTCAGGACTTTACCAAACTCCAATGCTGACAGCTCACAGACAGCTAACGGAGGGGCAATGTCAAAAATCCTCCAAGTGACTTTGAAAGTACTTTATGACAAGTCATTTAATTTGTCAAGAAAAAAAAAAAATCAAAGCCAACTTTTTCCAGTCAGCTCAACTAGTTCAGTTTAGACTAAAGTACCCCAAACTTTGCCGTTTTGTTATTTCCTAGATATTCCTTTTATTCTTCTCTTAGTTTCCTCACTTAGTTATTATTTCGTGAAACGGTATTTAGTCTTATACTGTGACAGCTCCATTTCTATTACAGGTTTTGGTGACTTTGTTGAAACACTGACAGTAACACCGAGAATGCCTATGTTCATCGAATTCCTAAAAGAATGACTGCATTTGTGGCTTTTCCGTGGTGTTGTATATAGCCATGCTAATCATAAGTTTCAGGATAGTTTACATCAATAGGGTTTATCCAGAAGCCAGGCTGTCTCAGACCTGCAGTTCCCAATTCTCACTCTAAAGGACTTTTTACAAAAATAGCCTCACATTTGCCTCTTTCACTCCTCTGGTGGGAACTAACTCAGGAAATGGTAACATACAGTTATTATTCTGCAAGTTCATATTAAATCATTAAGAATCACTAAATAAATACCACCTGGCCCTGAAAATTTAGTAAGAGATAATGTATAGGACTGTTTATTTCCTGTTCGGCATTTTTACCATATATAAAAAGAGAATGAACAGAGGTATGAAAATTCCTTTGTTTATATTTTACCCTTGGATAAGGAAATTAAGATTATCTAGTTTTAACACATAAACAAGACACCACCGGATGCCAAGTTACGAAGCACCAGTTGCTTTACAGGCATTGTTCCTGGATGTTTAACACAGAGTTACATGTTGCAAGACATTTGGAACAGACTGATGCTTTGCAAACAAAAATATCTTTTATCTATCAAATTACCTCACATTTAGAGCAAAGACATGCCCCTAAATAGGCAGTAGAGAGCACACAGTAAATTGTCAGCCTGTCAGAACTTGACAGCGTATAAAACCCAATGTTTTCCTTGTTCTTTATGTCTTTCTAGAAACTGAGACTCCTGGAGCAAAAGCTCTCTAAAACTGCACCCATAAAAACAGAGGCCAAAAAATTAAAAGGCTGTATCTTTCTTAGCGCTTACTCTGCCAACGGCCTGCATTACATCAGTCAGACCAGATTTCACTGAAGAAGTCTGTAATGAGTCATCTTAGTCTTAACAATGTTAACACCAAATCTTTAATTTAAATACTTCCTAGCCTTGGTATTGAAATAAGTTCCTTCCCTTCTCAAATGCTTCATTTTGTTTTCTTGGTATTACAGGTGTAGCTCCATACACATCATGGGAAACACCACATGAATGAGATGACATTTCCCACTCTGAAACAGTAACCAAGAACAAGCATCACGATATCCTACTCTGTTCTAAATGCGGGCTGGTGCTGGAGGCAGCAGTACCGACTGCTTCTCCCCTCCTCCCGCACCCGGCCTTAGAGCTCTGCACCTGCGTGGTGCATCCTCCTGGCCCGAGAGCCAGACATAAAAGGGCTACGCAAGTCTTCTCCTTGGATCCTTGTGCTGAACCAGCACAGCTGCTGTACCAACTGCAAGGAAGATGACAGTTAACACGCGACCAAAGGAACGGGAAGTAGGACTGCTCTTCTAGGAGCAGCCCATCGTTCGATCAGACTAAAAAGCAAAACAAGGTATTCACATCTTCCTTACACAGCGTCAGCTACTCTCCTGCTTATATGGTGGAATTTGTGGAATAATCCTCTGAGAGATCAGACTTGTCTTGGAAAACTCAGATCCTCTCAAGGAGGGTTAGAAAGAAAGGAAATATGTTCTGAGGCTTTCCAACAATATTATTTTCTATTTAGTTCTCACCTGCTCATTCAATCCTCTTTAAAAACTATCTACCTTGTAAGTCCTTTTCAGGAGACAACTGAATCTTACTACCAGGTCTTTTCTCCTTTGCACAAAACTGACAGGATGAAGTTGTCACTTCATGTGACCCATCATTTCACGTAGATTTAATGAGAGCTTATTGAGCATCCCTGCTGACGGGCAAGGAGCGGTAACATTAATCTGGGAGAGCTGTGCCAGCTCCGCAGAGATCAGGCGAGGGTGTTCTTAGTGTAATACATGACAGGGACTGCATCATAGTCTACGGGCAGATGGAAACACATGTGAACCACATTACCCATGCTTACCGGCAGCAGATCTACCTGCACGAAGAACAACCGTTTTCCTACACCAGGTGAACTGAGCAGCCACCAGCAAGGACAGGTAACCCTCCTCCCTCAGAGGAGTGCTGATTTTCAGACCTCAAGCCACCCAGGGCTTCTCAAACCCACCGCGGCCCCATATGGCCCGCCCCGCCTCACCAGGCCTGTTGGCCTCGCCGAGCGTCGAGGGCGGCAGCAGCGGGTCCCCGTGCAGCGACGTGCCGAGCAGCCGCTGGAAGCGGTTGGGCGGGCGGCTGGTCACCTCCAGGCCAGCGGCCAGCTTCGCCTTGTTGGCGCTTGTCAGGCGCTTCAGGTGGACAAGGAGGTCGGGGCGATCGCGGCGAAAGTGGGGGCTGTGGAAGTGGTGCAGGGGCCTGGCAAAGCCATCGCTATTGCCAGCCACCGGGCCCAGCCCAGGTCTGGGCCCCGCCGTGCTGCTCGCCGGCCCCATGACCACCTTGCGGAAGCCATAGAGGTTCAGCTGTCGGATGAAGCTGGTGAAATTCTTGGTCTTGAAGAGGTCGGTGGCCAGCGCCCCGTTGCCGGCCAGCCCCATGGCTTGGCCCGGCCCTGCGCCCAGCAGCTCGCGCTCGAAGAGCGGCTGGTCGATGAGCAGCCCCTCGCCGCGGGCATCCCAGCGGATGGAGCAGAACTGCGGGCTGTTCACCAGCCGCCACAGCTTGGCCGGGAAGTTGTTGGGGTTTATAGCAGCGGGCAGCTGCAGCGCCTCCATGGCAGCGGTGGGGCAAAGGACGCACTGGCCGCTCGCGCTCCAACGGCCGCCGCGCGAGGGCACTCGCCCCGCCCCCTCGCTTCCCCCCCCCCCCCCCCCCCCCCTCCCCACCGCGCGCCGGGGCCGGCCCGCGCGCACCGTCCGCCACGTGCCTGCCTCACGACGGTCTGCCCGCCGCCACCCGGCTCGGCCCCGCCGCCGCGCCGACACCCCGGCCCCGCCAGTCCCCTCAGCCCTCCGGGGCCCCTGGGCACTGCCGTCCCCTCAGCCCCGCCATTCCCCTCACCTCCCCCCCAGTCCCCTCAGCCCCGCCATCCCCTTCAGACCCCTGAGTCCCCTCGTCCCCCCCGCCCCCCAGTCCTCTCAACCCCGCCATCCCCCTCAGACCTCTCACTCCCCAGCTGCCCGAGTCCCCTGAGCCCCGCCTGTCCCCTCAGCCCTCCTACAGCCCCCTCAGTCCCTCGAGTCCCCTCAGCCCTGCCATCCCCTCAGCCCCCCCAGTCCCCTCGGCATTGCCGTCCCCTCAGCTCCACTATTCCTCTCAGCTTTCTGAGTTCCCTCAGCCCCCACAGTGCAGCCATCCCTTCAGCCCTGCCATCCCCCTTGGCACCCTCAGCCCCCCAGTCCTCTCAGCTCCCCCAGTCCCCTCAGCTCTGCCATTCCCCTCGGCATCAACATCCCCATCAGTGCCACCATCCCCTCAGCCTCCCAAGTCCCCTCAGCCCCCCCAGTCCCCTCGGCACCAACATCTCCTCAGCTCCCCCCATCCTCTCTGCTCCCCCAGTCCCCGAGCCCCTTCAGCCCCGCCATCTCCTTCAGACCCCTGAGTCCACTCAGCCCCGCTGTCCCCCTCAGCCCCCCCAGTCCCCTTGGCACCGACATCCCCTCAGCCCCCCCATCCTCTCCGCTCCCCCAGTCCCCTCAGCACCCAAGCGCCTTCAGCCCCACCATCTCCTTCAGACCCCTGAGTCCACTCAGCCCCGCTGTCCCCCTCAGCCCTACCATCCCCCTCAGTCCCTCCAGTGCCACCATCCCCTCAGCCCCCCCCAGTCCCCTTGGCACCAACGTCCCCTCAGCCCCCCCATCCTCTCCGCTCCCCCAGTCCCCTCAGCACCCAAGCGCCTTCAGCCCCACCATCCCCTTCAGACCCCTGAGTCCACTCAGGCCCGCTGTCCCCCTCAGCCCCCCAGTCCCCTCAGCCCTGCCATCCTCCTCAGTCACTCCAGTGCCATCATCCCCTCCGCTCCCCCAGTCCCCTCAGCACCCAAGCGCCTTCAGCCCCACCATCCCCTTCAGACCCCTGAGTCCACTCAGCCCTTCCATCCCTTCCACACCACTGTCTCCTCTCCCCCCCCCTCAGCCTCACCGTCCCCTTGGCAGCTCCCCAGTCCCCTCAGCCCCGCCGTCCCCTCAGCGACCCCCAGTCCCCCTCAGCCCTGGTGCCACCGGCAGCTCACGTTGATCCTGTCAGGGAGCGGGCGGTGGAGAGTGGGGGTGAAACCGGCTGCTCGGAACAGCCCCGCCACCAGCCGGGACGCGGGGAAAGAGGCCAGAAAGGCGATGAGGTGGGGGAGCATGTCCCCATGAGGGCCCGGCCGCACACCGGCAGCAGGCGGAAGGCCGCTCTGGGGGCTCCCGGTGGGCCAAGAGCAGGGCTGAAGGGCCGGAGGCTCACAACAGGGATTGTTAAATCCCACAGAGTAATAATCTCGAGAAGAGGGTGGTGAGCGAGGCCATTGTGGCTGATGATCCTCACTTCTTCAGGAGGCGAGCGCGGTGCTGCAGCGCAGGTGGGCCCACCAGTAACCAGGGCCTGGGGAGGATGCGGCGATGGGGCGACGCCACCGTGGTCAGTGGCGGCTGTGCCCACGTCCTGCTCAGTGCCAGCTGTGCCTATGTGATGGTCAGTGGTGGCTGTGCCCACGCAGTGCTGGGTGCGGAGGGACGATGGCCGCTCGGGAAAGAAACAATGGAGTTGGAGCACATGTTGGAAAGCATCAGCTTAAAGTTCACAGGCAGTTGGCAAAAGGGAAAAGAAAGTGAGTTTAGACAGGGTTGGAAGAGGAACACAGAACAAATCAGGGATTGTAAGTGTCGTGTTTGCCCTAAAAACACCCAAATGCATGCACTTCCAGAACAGATTGGGTAGAGTTAAAAAGGGATGGAGAAAATCAGCATCAAGGATATGAACTAGCTTCAGCAGAAGGAAACACTGAAAAAGAAATCTTCAGACTTTTTTTTTTTATATATATAAAAAGGTAGGTAGTAAAATTGTAGGTAGTATGAAGGAGGTGAGCGTGACTAATGGAGGACATCAGATAGAAGAAATCAAATCAGGTACTTAATCAGAGGGAAACGGGGGAACTAATTGCAGTGGGACGTTTTGGGAACTAAAATATTACTTGGTTGGGGGAAATTAGCTATATTCACAAAGAATACAGCCCTTAAAGGCTCTTAATATAGCACCTTTGTCACTGCTAGTCCTCGAAGTGTGCTCTGGTGAAAGCTCTGGGTTCATACCTGAGATACCCTAGTACATGCCTGTCCTTCCAAACTCTTCTCAGGGTTCTGCTGTTAGAGGCAGACTACAGGGGCTTCTTTTTTCTAGCCTAGCATAACTATTCTTACTGTTTTAGAACACAAACCTGCTATGAACCAAAAGGGGAAGAGCAGCAAGGAGCTGGGAAAGGAAGAGCATGGTAATCTCTCTGTCTCTCTCTTTCTCTGCTTGCATCCTATCCAGGGGCCACCAGCAGTGACAGAAGAAGAAAATGACATTTTTCTGTCTTGTCTGCACTTGGAGCAAGAAAGCAGCAAGAAGAGAGAGCACCTGCATGTTTCCTGCCCTTAAATACGTTATCTTAGAGTTGTCATAAGATTTCTTAGCAAGGAGGTGCTTCTTTAACTGAAATCCTCCTCATTGCTTTGGTTTACAGCACAGCCCCAAACCACCGAGGCAAGTGAAAGTGCAGAAAGTTTCAGAAAGGGGACAATTGAATAAACCGATGGGAAACTGTTCCTATTTGTAAACTGACAGCAAGATCACTCTGCTCTTCCGCATAGCTGAAGTGAGGAAAAAGATGTTAGACTGACTAGCTTAAATATTTTGGGTGGGGTTGCTAACAGAGTTCCCCACTTCAAATCAAAGCAGACAGGTAAAACAGGAAACAGGACGAGGAAAAACAGTGATAAGGAGAGATTAGAAGATATTATTTTTGCCTCTTTTTTCAGCAGACTGGCTGATTATTTCTCAGTCTCTGTCTGTCTTTGGCAGATTGAGCACATTTATCATTATTCTGAGTCAGCGGGAAGGAGCAGAAATTTTGTCAGTGTTGTCACCAAAGCTAAAATCCTGCACCAAAGGAGGATGTTGCTTTACCCAAGGAATTAATGGCCTACAGTTCTAGTGAACTTGTGCCACCGTGTTCCCAAGAGGCTTTGCATTTTTGTTTCCTCAGTAATAATTTATTCTCTTCAGAATTATGTAATGGTTGCTCAGTGTAAACAGCCAAAACTCAAGAAAAGCATACTGAATGCAAACCTGAAAAATTAAGAAAAAAGCCCACTTCACAAAAAAACATTTTCCCGGCATTCCTGAGATTACCTTTTGCATTGCTTCAATGAAGCGCTTTAAGGCTTCCCCCCTCTCCCTCTGTGCAGCGGGAGTGCAACAAGACTGCGACTACCTGACAGTGGGACAGGTGAGGTTTTTATTACATCACCCATAACCAGGGGCAGAGCCAGCACAACGCAGGCCACAACCGCGATGCTAAAAAGCCCCTGAAACTAAAGCCCAAACCCACAGGTCCCTCCTAAGCGTTTCCTGCAGTACTTTGAAGCTGAGCCCGTAGCTGCAAAACAGATGACTTTTTAAAGACAGAATGATGTTTTTCATCAGCATCCGGAGTGCGGCACGCTCCCAGCAAAGCCACAGCTCACGCCTTTCAGCACCTCGCTGGTCACGCCAGGTCAGATGAGACACGCTCTTGCGGCGGGTGCTGCAGGAGGTACAGCACCGAGGGAACGGCTTTGTAGCTCCCCAGCAGCGAGGACACTTGGCTGGCCAAGCCAGCCTGGGGACGAGAGGTAACGGTCCCTCGAGCTCTCCTGGTAGATCACCCTCCAAACTGTTCATCCCTTAGACTTAATGCAGGGGCTGCCCAGAACAATGCATTCCAGGGAACGCTGGAAGTTTCCTCTCAGAATGCATCAATAATAATGAAATGCTTTTTAGCAAGAAATGGTGTAGCTCAGTCAAAAGCTGTTGAACTGCACAGGATTTACATCCTTTTCAGCCAGCCTTGCTGCCGCTTCGTCCCAACCTCTTTTCATGCTTTTATCACCCCCTCCAGCCTACACTCACCCTTCCAGCCCCACACTGACCTGCAGAATTCACTCTTTCTTCCCCAAACTACGATGCTGTGACTCTGAAGCGAGGTCAGGAGCGCAATCCTCCTGGATTCTCTCCTCCCTGTGGCCTGGGTTTCCTTCACGCATAGCTGTGGGTCCGGTAGCACCGCTGCTGCCTCCACAATTCACTCACTGATCGGGAACTGCAGGTCCACGCAGGAATTCTGGCTTTGTTGACTCTATTAAGTTGTTCCTCTTCGAATGCTCACCTGTTACAAGTCGGTGATGCTGCATGCCTCACTCCTTTCAATACCACTGAAATCAACTATTTTAGCAGATTGTTTACTTACCCCGCACTCAAAAGGAAGATGTTCTGCACAGTGTATATCCTGAATCTGTTAAGCCACACGTTAGTCTTTATTTCTGACACAGCTGTGCCAAATGCTTTCCTTCAGCAAGTGTTTTTGCAGCCATTAAAAAAAAAAAAAAGTAAAAATTTTGTCTTTCTGCAAATCTAAATGAAATCTGCATATTTTTTTTCTGACTACGAGTGAAGATACGTTGTTCTTTGCCCCTATATCAAATTTTCTAGTTTGATTTTGAACAACACGACGACTTTATTAGAAGGTATCGGGGAGCACTTTACAGTCACTAAAGCGCAGTGGCAGTTGCAACGATGAATACTTTGTCCCAGGACACACAACGCTTGCAGAGCCCCGGCCGAGGGGTACCCTCAGGCTGCTGTCACCGTGCCCGAGCACTCCACTGGCGTGGGCCAGTCCAGCCAGGTCACACAGCACCCAGCTTGTCAACCCAGAGGCGGACACGGGCTCAGAACTGCCTGGGCGTTTGGCGAGAACTGCGTACAAACACATCAGGAACAACTACGCTTGTGTGGGAGAGTAAAGTGGCACGGCCGGCCTAAAGTTTGTGAGATTGAAGTTGTCTGCTGCTTTGGGCGACTTTTTAAATTAGGATTTTATGCAAAAGATGCTGCATGCATCCTGTATATCTAAGGCAAATTTGGCACATTAACTTTCGAGATACAGAGATACCCAAGGTACCATGAACAAACGGCAGCGCCCAAAGTTCACTTTCACAGAAGCCTAACACTTTGGGAGAGAAACATACTATTTCCCTCTTACACCGAAAACGGAATGGACGGACACACCCCAAGCGCCCCCTCAGAAAGCCCGTACCCTCCTCGCCCGCCTCTCGCCCTCACCCTTTCCCTGCTCAGCACCGCAGGGTTCACAAGGCACATCACCTCCCTCCCTCCCTCTCCTTTCATAACCGCGGCTTGACATGTCTCTTCACATCCCCGGCAGTTCTGGCATTATCTATCAACGGCTTCGCAGCTGAATAATACCAACCAACCATGGCAGGCTTGACCTGGCTTCTCACTACACCTAAATCTGTGTTTATTTTGTTCAGTGGCGGATGAGATATTATGGTACATCATAAGCAGTTCCGGTTGTTAATTTGCTAAGAATTCAGGGCAGTTAGCGCACTGATAGGGGAAGGCTTTGATCTCACTGTTTGTGCTCGGTTTAGGCACATTTCAGCGCACGTATAGATTACCTCAGGCTGAGCATCTTGGCAAATTACGGCTTTATAGTCTTTAAGTGATAATGCTTTGTTCTGTGCTCAATAGTGCCCTTTGCTGGCGCGGCCAGCCTGACACTACAAGTCACGAGTGTCTCAGCAAAACGCCTACATTCAGCTTTGAGTGCAGCGGGGGAATGCTGCCGAAACACGGTCTCAGCTGGTGATGGGAAGCCAACGGGTCACACACTCCCATCAGCTCACCTTCCACCACCTGCCAAGACGACCAGAGCCTGGAAGTTAATCAGTAGACACTCCTTTCTTGTGAAAACATCATTCGTGATTAATATTCAGCAACATTGCCTCCAACGATGACCACCTTCTGCGTGACTGTTTCAGGCGCAATGGTTAATTTTTAAATGTGATTTATCTTGCTCCTAACATTTCTAATACAACAAAGTATTTAGGTACTACCCGTCTGACATGAAAGCTGACCTCAACTATGGGAGTAGTTTACCAAGGATTGGCTCAATTTTAAGATCCCTGGATGCTTTAAATTGAGGACAGGCTTTCTAGAAGATTCTCTCCAGCTCCACCACAAACGGTGACTTACCCGCATCGCCCACGGCACATCAAGCTGACCGAGCACAACAGTCCCCATCCGTCGTCCTGCACAGGGGAGCACAATCACACAACCTACCAGGTGAAAAGCGGTAGAAACACGTTGGTGAAGAGCCAGTGAATCCTGCCCAACAGTTCTTCTTTGGAAAAGAAAAATTCCTCTCCGTGTCCTTGTGGGAGAGGCTGGAAGGGGCTGGAGCCCCGGGCAGCTGCAGGTTTGTTTGGAAGAGAGCAGAGCGCCTCGGAGGTGTGTCTTACCCTTGATTCTCATTTGTGAGAAGGGATATTAAATTCCTAACATACCTTAAGCAATGGAGAAAGGCAGCAAGTCACAGCAGCCTGGGCAATGTTGTGCAAGAAGAATTCACCACAAGTGAAAGAATGGGTCCCAACACAGCAGCACTAATATAGAGATTTTATTTCGACTGTATTGAGTTGTACAGCACATTTTGTTTGTCACAATGCTATCGAACTGATTTTAGAGTTTTTGGCCAGCACATTGTGACGCTGAAACTCACAAGAGCTAAAAGCAGTTTGGACTAGTGGCCTGAACGGAAGGGCCAGGAGTACCTAGTTTCTGGCTTCCTTATTGCTTGCAGTCATTCCAACATGTGCAAAACAGGAGCAGATCCAGTTTCTTCTGCCAGCCCAACGGTCACTCTTCCATGTCTGGCAACGACTGCAAGGTACAAGGCAGGGGAGAATCTGAAGCAAGGTGCCTTCTCTTCCCAAAGCCGTATTGGTTGTTCCCAGTATGGAAAAGAAGCAGAGTCCAAGTAAGTACAGGGTCTTCCGATGACACTAGCTTTGCTTGCGCTATTGGGATTTACAAAACCAGAGGCTGACATATCAAAGTGCAGGAAAGGGTCACTGTTCCATTCCCTTCGACGGAGATGACAAACCATTAGCAAAAAATCTGGGAGATCACAACAGTATAGAGTACTTTGCCTTGTCAGTAGACCAAATATCCTCACAGGTCCTCCTCCTCGCCCACCCACCCCCCACGTACGAACTCTCAGCTCATGAGGCGCAGAATATCTCAGACATTTTCATTTAGCTGGAAAGAAAACCTGCATTTCTGCAAAGAAATGCCCCACTTTCAAACTATTCTTCCTCATTAATATCTGCAGATTTCATAGAAAGGAGGCAGGATGGATCTTCCCCGAGGGATCTAGGGATTAAAAGCCCACCTGAAACCCACTTTCTTTCTAAGCCTTTCTTTCTTTCTTTCTAAATCCAGTTCCTTCTCCTCAGAATGAGTTGGGATTCCTCTTCTCTACTTTAAAGAAGTAGAGAGGCAATTACAAGTTGGCAACTCTGAACTTTGACCACTGTACGGGAGACAAAAAAAGAAGTCAAATTTGAGAGGCATTTTAGGTGGCACTGGGGCAAGTCAGAGAGATTGTTTCCACCACTGAACAGGTCACGTTTATCGCTGTAGCTTGGGTATACATCCTAAAGTGAAAAGCACAGACCATAGTGTCTATGTCAGCCAGTGTCCTTCCCCACCCCCGTTTTGGTATCGATGCTTCATTCTCCCTTCTTCGGGTTACATTAAGTGCACAGAAATATATAGCAGCATTTGGACTGAAACCCTCACATACACCAGACAGCACATTCCAGGAGGTAAAACAACACATTATGGCCTATACCCTCAAGGTATCAAGTTTTCAGGATAAAGAGCAGTAGGAAGTGGAGAGCTGAGGGCAGAAAGGGGGAGGAGGAGCAACACAGGAACACGAGTTCTGTTTCCATGCCAGGAGAGGATCAGGGTGCCATTCCTGTGTTAGCACCAGGCTGTGACACTACCGCAGACAAAGCAAACGGGCAGAGCAGAAGTGAAAAAGCCGATCTCCCGTCTCCCCGCAGTGATGGGGGGCAGGGGCAAAGTCAAGTGCGTTCACCAATCCTAGCGGAGCGTGAAAACGGGCAAAATCTGCTCGGCCCGTTTTCAGCCAGAATGAATTTCTCTTCAACGCTTAAGAGAAAAATCGATTAGTGATGGCTAATGAGTCTTGTTCACCAAGCTGATCGCAAGTCACACTCATGGAAAGAGAATCTACAGAACTGCTCCAGGCTGAGGCCCTCCCAAAGCACGCGGTACCACCTGGAGTCTGCCCTCTTCCCTCTCATACAGCGGCCTGCCTTCGAAGGGGGAGTTGGTTCTAAACATGCCTTTCTATTGCTTTGGGGGTACTTTGCACAGGCAACATCTGTGAAAACATTGCTTTCCAGCCCACAAAAGAAAGAGGTTGCAATCCCCTCTTTAGCCCTAGGTCGTCAGACTACAATGTACGGGCCCACCGGTACCAGAGTGGGGACACACACCATTCTCTAATCTGAGCTCCTCTGCTCCAGACTGACAGTAAGACTGCTGAAGACAGCGCATTCAAGCTTGGTGTTCAAGTGTTGCACCAACGGCCTTCACAGTTACAGTGGAGGCAGAGTCACCCTTCAAACCCACGAGAGAAAAGGCTGGGCTTAGACAGGTCCCTTGTCTGGCGTTCAGCTGGAAGCTGTGGCGATGGGTTTCTTCAGATGTTGGCTCATGAGCTCCCTGGCACGAGACACTTGGATGTGGTCATAACAGGAGTTACAAACGAGGACAGGGTCGTACAACTGCTGATCAGGGATGGGCAACTTCAGGTGGCAGCAACCAGCGCAAAACACGTTCCCACAATTCCTGTCAAGGAGCAAGAAAACCAGTGAGAAGAGAGCTGGGAACTCCACAGCAAAACTTCAGCCAGCGCAAAGGACCCAGCTCAGGGGTGAAGCTCCAGCCTTACTTACGACTTGTCAACTTGTTTCTTAAAGTCTACAGTGGAGTCTCCAGTGCCAGCTAACTGCCTACCACTACGAAGGGACTAATAGGCATTACTACCAAGGAGAAAGCGCAAAGGCCTTGGAAAAATAGAAACAAGAACAATGTGGAATGGGAATCCGCAGGGAATTTACGAGGCCTGGCAAATAAAGAAAAGACCTAAAACTTTCCCCTGGGAGCTGGAAGGAACAGACATCGCAGCCAGGCATTTTGTGAGGTTTGCGAGAAACAGGCTGAGAAGAAGAGTGGAACTACAGCGATAATATTGTTTACCTGCAGTGATGCCTCCGTTTGGCCAGCCAGAATTCACAATCGCAGTTAAAACAATGGGAGGCCATGTGGTCCGGAACCCACCGCGTGACCTAGGGCAGACACCAGTCCTCATCAGCTTTAAGTTCGTAACACCACAACGACCGGGTCTCAGGACCCCAGCACAGGTTGAGATGTGGCTTTGGACCACAGGAGGCTCAGAACGAGCCCACCCCACAGATCCCCTTCTACTGGACACAGCAGCAGCAGAGGATGTGTTAAAGGACAGTTTCCAGCCCACTCTCTGCTGCCGTAACCATCAAAGTCAGCTGCAAAGAAACATCCCCTCCTGCTGCATTACAGCTGCCGTAACAGGGCACGTACCTCAGTCTCCTTCTTATCAACGGGCTCCCAGCTCGCTTCCGACAAACAGTCTTCACTATGATCAGAACAGAAATCCTCAGTGTCGCTGCCATCCGATTCCTTCAAACATGTCTGCAAAAACAAGACGAAGTCACAGATCCCCTCGGCAGTATCAATCGCAGGGTCAAGGGCATTTCCCTGCTCTGGCCACACTCGGTGCTTGTGAGGGGCACATGGGTGGCTCCACAGCTCCCCATGCAAGGAGGTAAAGCACTCAAGACCGTGAAGGAGCCATTGCTCAGCCCTCAAGAAGCAGGGACATCTGGGTGGCATGAGGACACAGCACATGGACAGGAGGGGAACAGCGCTGAGGAAACACAGGAACGATCTTAACCGCCCACTCCAAAGGTAAGAGAGCGAGAGGTGTGATGGGAGGGGGGCGCAGGGACCACTGCACTGCCGGAGTCGGCGCGTTAAAGGCGGTTACTTACAAAGTCATCCTCGTAGTCCATCGGCGGCTCGGCCGGAGGGGCGCAGAAGTGGCGGATGTCCAGGCGCAGCTGCAGCTCTCGCACCTGCCTGCGCAGCTGCTCCACCTCCTGCTTGTAGCTGGCCTCGATCTGCCGCAGCCTGTGCTGGATCACGTCCGTGGGGAAGGGGAGCCCGTCATCGTCCAGGTAGAGAGGAGGCACAGGAGATGGACATTTTGGCGGCACGTGCTTGGGACCAGACACTTGTTTCAGGTGGCAGGGTAGCCACGAACGGCTGGGCTTCCCTACGGGGCCTGCAAAATGCGTGCCGACGTGGCCAGAGCAGACCGAGGGTTTCACACCTTCTCTTGCAGACCACTGGCCGCTGAGGCACAGGCCCGGCGCCCGCAGCGGTTTGCCGCTCAACCTCTTGCTGCAGCAGCCATAGGAGAGGAGGTGTCTGGGCACAGGTTCCCCATTGGGGAGCGATGTCACCATTCCTTGAAAACTGTCCCAGTTGGACCCCAGGAAGGAGAACTCGCTGCTTTGGCTCTGGGAAATGGGCTTGCGCCATTGCTCCAGCGGGATTCTCCCCAGCCGACCAGGTTCCTCACAGGGCATACTCCTTCCAGCATCGTCTTTGCCGTTGTCTTCATCTGGGCAGGGGATGCCCGGGGCAGGGCCTGGGATGTCCTGGCAAGGGGCGCTTGGTGCCAGGGATTCTGGGCTGGGAATGTCTTGGCAGGTGGTGTTCCTCTTGGGGCAGCCTCCTCCATTGGACACCATGCCAGCGGCCTTCAAAGGTTCCTGGGGACCAGTTTCTAACTGCTTTCCAGAACTGGTGGAAATCCTGTCAACATTTTCCTGTCCAGAAGGATTTGGAGCTGGACACGTGCCATCCAGTTCCTCCGTGTGTGTTCCGTTTCCCTTCTCTGCCTCCAGAGAGGCACTGCCCGCTGGCACAGAAGCCCAGCTGCTCAGTTGCTTGCTATGCTCTTCGTGCTCAGCACGGCCGCTACAAGCGCCGTCGGCTTGCAAGGGAGCGTTCTCCTCTTGCTCCTCCACCTGCCGTGTCTCTCCCGCAGCCACCGCGCTGCCTTCGCCCAAGTGCAGCTCGGCTCCCTCAGCGGTGGCGTGCCGGGCTTCCAGGCCCACCCGGACATCCTGACAGTGGTTGTTCAGGTTGGGATCGCTAGAGGTGCGGGTCAGCGGGCTGCTGGAGTCGCAGGCTGAGAGCAGGTCATCCATAGATCTTGTCTTTGGTAATCTGAACCCAAAAGCAAACAAATCGCAAAACAAACTCCCAAAACTTTCTTCAAATCCCAGTTGAAACTGAAATGAGGGAAGGGAAATGTTCTTAATTGCAGATTATGGGGTGGGTGGGGAGGGGTGGCGCAGCAGCGTGAGCTGCAATGCACAGCACTGTAGCGTGGCCTGCGCAGACTGCCCTTCTAGGAATAGTGTGGTGAGCCGGACTAGGGAAGCGATCATCCCCCTGTACTCGGCACTGGTGAGGCCCCACCTCGAGTACTGTATTCAGTTTTGGGTCACTCACTACAAGGAGGACATTGAGGTGTTGGAGCGTGTCCAGAGAAGGGCTACCAAGCTGGTGAGGGGTCTGGAGGACACGTCTGATGAGGAACGACTGAGGGAACTGGGGTTGTTCAGCCTGGAGAAGAGGAGGCTGAGGCGAGACCTTATCGCTCTCTACAACTACCTGAAAGGAGGTTGAAGAGAGGTGGGGGCTGACCTCTTCTCCCTGGTGACAAGTGATAGGACGAGAGGAAATGGGTTCAAGTTATGTCAAGGGAGGTTTAGATTGGATATTAGTAAACATTTTTTCACTGAAAGGGTTACGAAACATTGGAAGAGGCTGCCCAGGGAGGGGGTGGATTCGCCATCCCTAGAGGTGGTTAAAAAAAAAAGGGTAGATGTGGTACTGAGGGACACGGTTTAGAAGTGGTTGTGTCAGGGTAGGTTAATGGTTGGACTTGATGATCTTAAAGGTCCCTTCCAACCTCAGCGATTCTATGATTCTAGGTGCAGCAGGGAGCTGTACACATTCTTCTCCAAGTGGCTGCCACAATGCTACAGAGCTCTTGTTCTCCACAGGAAAGGTGAGAACAGAGGAACTACAATGAGCAAGGAGGGAAGAAAGGCCTGTAGGTAGGAGGCAACCTGGGACAGGGGATCTAGGCTCTTACCTGTCCAAACATCTGCCACTGAACTCCTGGCTCTGAGATCCAGGGGGCAGGTAAATGTCCATATCATCCTGTCCCAGAGGATGCGGCGAGGAAGCAGGGAGATACACTGCTGTCCAGACGTGCAGCGCTCGCACATGGCACACTGGATGCAGCACCTGCAACAACCAGTTACGATCAGAGATGAACACAAAGGGAAACCCTTCCAACCTCTCCCCACACAGGCCCTGGTGCCCAGCAGGCGGAGAGCCCGGAGAGCTGGGCCAGGAGCTCTACTGACCTGCTCAGACCCTGGCATATAGAGAAGATTGTGGAAGTTCTTATTGCCAGCCCGCAGGAGGGACCACACGGAGCAGGTACGCTTGTAGATGTTGTGCATCTCTCGCTCGCAGGGGCTGTTCCCGAGGAAGGTGCCATACAGGCAGGAATACGTGTGCTGCACCAGCTTCACCTGCACCGTCAGAGGGGCAACAATTGTCAGGGCCATTGGGAAATGGGGTCTTGTGTCTACAGGGGAAACGTCTTCTGCTCCTCTGGGATGGCTCACACACTTCCTACCCAACCTGTGACCCTACTGCTGCCCTGTCTGCCACACGGGGCGGGACAGAGAGGGGACAGCTACAGGAATCACAGCGATAGCAACAGTCAGCTGATACCACACCCATCCTTCTATAACCCTAACCTGTATTATTTGATGAGACAGAGATTAAAACCTATTGTTTCCCTAATTTTTTTTTTTTAATGTTTCCAATTGATATTGCTCTGAGATACGGAAATCAGGTTTTTAATCAAAACAGTACTGCTGATGGTATCTGAATTCGCTGGGCTAGAAAGGGACCGAGAGAAGAAGCGATTCAAAGAAACCAGAGAACATAAACGCTTCATCACTGTGCAATCTGGTAGGTACTGCGAGCCTGCAGTACCCGCTGGGAGGAGGAGGAAACTGCAGGCAGCCAAACAGAGGCCGGCAAAAGCATCACACACACAGAACCAGTCAAAACACCGCAACTGAAGGGCAGGGCTGGACCCACACAGCGAATGTATGTCAGGAATGCCAGCGGAGAGCCCAAGCTCTACCCAGACACTTCCCCATTTTTAAAGAATTCAGTTTTTGTTTTCTTTCAACTACAACACTGTTGTAGTTGAAATAACTGTAAAACAGTGTAAAATATCACAGCCTTCCTTCTGCCTCTGCTCACATCTGGCAAAGGACAAAGAGACGTTTGCGTGCATATTTCTTACCAAAAAAGCTTCGTTAAATTCAAAGAGGCAAGGAAATTGCTTCAGAAGCTGATGAACAGCATCCAGCCACTGGAGGAAAACTGGGCACTGCTCGTTCTGATCTTCCACCTTCTCCTGATGACCACAGCGATCGCCAAACTTGTGACCGAAATCCAGCCAATCTGATTCAACGAGCACCTGGAAACCCTGTGAACAGAAGAAGAAAACCTAACTGCAGACACTTTGCTGCAGGCACGTAGCAGGACAAGGCAAGCCATGTCTGCCAGCAGCGCCAGGCAAACTTGGGGCTCCTGAAGGGCAGGGAAGGAGGCTGCACCGGTGCTCGGTTTGGGAGCAGAGCCACCTGAACGTCAGAGGCTTCCAAACACAAATAGCAGTTATTTCTAGACAAAAACAGCTTGGAGAATACGCACAGTTAAGAATAAGGAAGCAGCTGAACCTTGAACAGAAGAGGTTATTTACCACAGTACTTCACCAAAAACAGGCAGGAAGAGAACGCGGAAAAACCCAACACCCACAACAGCAGCTCTGAAACGCCACAAATGCACTTCTGCTCCTTTCTCCAGAGACTCCGAGCCAAAAGCTGCCTTTTAACAGACACGAACTAACAGCACAGCACAACTCATACCTCCATGGTCCTGTAGTAAGGGTCCAGAAGAATCTTTGCCAGCGCCACAATCTGCGGAGTCCTGTCCCAGCCGTCTGAGCAGTGAACCAGCACTGGGCGCCCTTCTCTGTCAACCGCGCTGGAGACCAGCACTGCTGCCTTCAGCATGACAGAAAGGTGCTGCAGCCACTTGGTGCTCTCCAGGGCTGAAAGCCAGCTAGAAGGTGCGTAAAAAGAAAAAAAAAAGGTTGCTTAGCTCTCCAGTGAGAGGAAAAAAAATAAAAGAAGAAAAGATATATTGTAACCTAAGCCTTTTTGGAGTCCTCAATGGAAATAAGTCTTTTCTAAAACATATTCAAGAGGAGCCAGCCAGCCTGGGAATAAGTGCAAAGAATGCAACCCCTAATTTCAATTTTTCCCAGATCCGGCTACATTTTAGAAACCCTCAGAGAACGCACGGAGCCAAGTGACACTGAGGCAGTGCTGCAGTCCCTTCGGGATTACCAGGGATCAATACAAGCAGCATGCAAGCACTTTCCTATCCCTCCATTTTCTGAGGTAGAAACCTGGGATAGAGAAAAAGGAAGAGGGAGGAAAAAAAACCAACCCAGGACATCAACAGATACAGCGTCAAACTCATCTAGAGAACAGTCACTTACTTGCTGGGGTCTGGCACTTGACTGCAGACAGCACGCAGGTACTGGAAACTGTTGCGGATGGAGTGGATGTTGGCCATGCCCATGAACACGACTTCACAGTTGGGGTAATACTCTGAACACAACAGAGACGGAAATGCTCAGAGAGAGCTGCTGCCACTGCAGCAACTGCCTCTACGCACTTTGTTTAGCTGTCCGCTCACCGCACCATTTCTGGTCTCCAGGTAGGCAGTTTTCCTACAAAAGCTTTGCGGATCAGCAGCAGTATATCTGGAATAACGGACTTTCCACGAGAGAGAAGGGGAACGTGCTCCCAGAGACTGAGTGCCAAAATGCTGACCCGCCCCCCAACTGCGCTCTAGGACCCACTCGACAAAGCAGGTCCAAGAGGAAGATGTCCCGGGATGCTCTTAGCCCTCTGTACCTTCACATTCGCAGCCGCCTCCCTTCGCTCTGTTAGCCACAGCCGCAGTGTAGGACCTGGCGTCAAGAATCAGCAGCTTCTGAGGAGTTCCTGCGTTCTCCACGCCTGAGCACGCAGTCAGGGACGAGTCTGCAGAGACAGACACGGACTGAGCTCCCGGCACCTCCCTCTCTCCCACGAGAGGTCTCCAGTGCCACCCAACACCGGCCGCGTACGAGCCCAGAGAGCCGTCCCACAGACCACAGTCAAGGCATGACATGGCCCAGACGATCCATCTGGAGACCGGGTTTAAACCTTGCATTGTAACAGCCCTTTTAGCAGCAACAGCAGCATTTAGGTGTAGGAAGCGCTGAGTAATTCACACGTTTAGGAGAGAGCGGAAGGGAACGAGCTGTCTCACCAAAGTCGGCATCGCAGGCCTCGCTGCCGTCGCTGCTCCCGTTGTGCGGCACGCCACCAGACACCTTCACTCCGGGGTTCAAGGCACAGGCTTTGGCAATAGACGTCACAAGATACTCGTCGTCAGCGTTTCGCCAGCCCCACCAGCTGATCTCAGGCTGGCTGCAGCGCGCAATCACCGCCCCGTTGCGCACGTGTCTGCAAAGGAAGCGAGAGCCCGATGAAGCCCCCGGGAGAAGCAAGGAACCACCCCAGCAACCTTCACCTACAGCCAGCAGCCGTGCAACCCTCCTCGCCACTTCATCTACTGCGTTTCCTCTTGCGTTCCAGCGGTGAAACAGGGCAGGGTGTTTCAAATGACCATTATTCATAACACCAGCGGTGACAGCAGTGACCGCGACCGCATGGCAGTGGTGAGGAAGAGCAGATGGCTGCGAGTAGCGCAGGAGGGGCTAATGGGGCTGGAACAGTCGGCGAAACGAGACTGCAGTGGGGCAGCGCACAGGAGGGGCTGTCGGGAGCCGCCAGTGCTGGTGGATGGTGGTGGCTCCGGGGTCAGCTGCAGCTCCTGGGGCATCACCTTCAGGATCCAGGGCTCTGCCCAGGGCTCGACTACCCCCGAAACCAACAGGGGGGTTCTGAGCAAGGGGGAAGCTGCCAGTTGTTCTAGCCATTACCCTAACCTATTTGTATTCACAATAATATGTTTCTAGATAATAATATACCTTTACGTAAAGTACTCTATGTATATAGGTATGTAAATGTTTATAGATTAAACCAGAGAGGAGAACTTCAAATAATTATGGTTGTACTTTGGGAAAGTAATAGTTACTTATTTTAATACTGTTCTGTTCTCCCATTCTTTCTTTTTTTTTTTTTTTTTTCTCCCCTCCTTTAAAGTATGTACCAGTTGTTAAACCATTTCATTTATCACTTGTCAGGTAGAAAGATTAGCTCACTCAGCATCACACTGGTGAGTTTCTGGGTGGAGGCCTGAGCTGGTGTTTATTCACAACCCCTAAAATGTGAACCCTACCCTGGCTGTTGCTCACTGACGTCTGGCAGAAGGCACGAAGTAGGACGAAGTGTTCATTTTTCACATGAACACACCAGTCCAAGTCACTCACAAATGGCCTGCAAAGGGAGCGGACCATCAGGGGACAAAGTTGCTGCTGATACAGAATTATCCGGGAGAGTCTATGGTCTATGGCTGTCTGGAAAAAGTTGCAAAGGATCTCGTGATACTGGGTGATACAAATAAGAGTATGAAATTTAGTATTAATAAATGAAAAGTATTTACTGATGATCAAAACACAACTCCAGCCATTGACATGAAGCAGTTTGGTACAAATCAGCTGCCAAATCTCAAAGACTTTGAAGTCATTGTGGAGCTGTCAAAAAACCTCAGCTCCATGCTCGAGAGGAGCAAAAAGGTTAAGAATGCGCTAGCAGGTATTCGGAAAAGAGTAAGACAGAAAATATTACGGCATCACATCTTACGCATCTTCAAAATGACCAAAGTTTCTCACTAATCCATCTCAAAAAGGACAACGTAGTACTCAGACCTCCAGAGAAGCGTGGTGAAGACAACCAGAGGTGTAGATGAGCTTTGCTATAGGGACAACTTAAGTAGGAACCAACTCCCCACCACAGCAGAAGAACAAGAATGGATGAGAAGCATACAAGATCATGAATGATATAAAAAAAGTGAGTTTGGAAGATTAGTCTTATTTTTCCCCAACGCAAACGAGCACTGGAATGGTCATGCCATGAGTTTAAGAAAAACAGGAAGTATTTTTCGGGCAGCAAATATAACAGAGAGCGGACTCACTGCCACAGTGTGATGTGGAAGTATAAACTGGTTCCAAAATACATTAAATTCACAGAAGGTACACCTACCAAGTGACCGCAAAGCAAAATCACGTAAAGTTCTGCATACCCATTGTAGAAAATCTAAGATACCGCTGCTCCAGGTGCGCCAGGGCAGAACTCCCATGTACCTGTCCCACTTGTTACACTTCCCCGCGACGCTGCTCCTGCTGCCTGGCCCCTCTCGGAGACAGGATAGCAAACTGGACAGCCCCAACCTCGGTTCTCCTCAAGAGCAGCGTTTGCCCCTCCCTGTCCCACCACCCCTCATCCAGCGCCTCTCTGAAGATGAGTTGGAGCGAGAACAAAGATGTAGATAAAGCTCCTGGCAAACCACATCCAAGTGTATTTTTTTTTTTTAAAGTATTTGTAGGTCTACACCTCTGAAAAAGTTGCATTGGTGGCAAAGTAGGGGATGGAAGGCTCCAGATCCCAGAGCACACTAGCACAAGCCTCGACCCACTACCCAAGAGCTGTTTAGCTGCCAGCGAGGGCTATTGGCAGCGCTCTGAAGGTCTCTCTCTCTCTCCTGCTGCCACCCTGTGAGGGGCTCTGCTGTCCCACAGAGGCTGACAGTGCCTGTTCGTGTTATTTGCTGTAAGGCAGCACACCAAGAAAACGCCTCGAGGCTTTGAACTCCCTCTCACAGCATCTCACCAGCAGCTACCGCAGTTTGCAGGAACGGTTTTGCTTCTCAAAGAGAAGGTCCCCTTATTCTCCTGAGGCAACTTCTCAATAAACGCAGAAAATGTATTATCATTAATGACATCTCATAGATAATAACGATGAAGACTCTAAACCAAAGACTTCCAGAGAAATAATATTCCTGTTCGGTTAAGTCAAAATACTGCGGGGTGCTTCTTTGGGTGCTCTCTGCTGCTGTTTTGTTTTGCGAGGTGACTTACCGAGCAGTCACTCCCAGGAGATCTGTTCCTGTCTTCAGGATCACTCAAGGATGGTTAATACAGAGAGCAGCAAAGGCTTTGTTTATACTAGTAAATGAAACAGAGCCAAGGTGTGGACTTAAGCACCAGCCTGTGATCATCCAAGCTTGTTTGTTAGCACACCCACAGCTTTTGGCCTGTGCCAACCAGCTCTTTCCCAGACAGTGCCTGGGCACGTTTTTGGGAAACGCAGGTGCAGTACCCGGGACTGCTCCCAACAGGCTGTTTGGATGCGATGGCACTGGTTTGGGGTGCAGAGGGTAGAAAAAGAGTTTGGCGGCATAGGCCACTTGAAGTCAGAGGTAGCCTGCTTAACGCAACACGACAAAGGTTCCCACAGAGTCAGATTAAACTCCGAGAACTTCTTGGCAGCACAAACCTCTCAGCACTGCAACAAACGCTGGGCAGGGGATGGCCTCGAGGTAGCCAGTTTCAAGAGACATAATGACATGCCAATAAACACAAGGAAATATGATCAACATGGATGACCGTGAAGTCATCAGCAAGCAGAAAGCGTAGCAGGTGCCAGCGGACTAACCAAAACCACAACTGAGCTTGCAATGAGCTTCCCAGGTCAGGGGAGCAGCTGTAGCTCGACTCTGCATTCCCTTGCTAATCTCCCCAGCACGAGCATGTGAAGCATTTCAGGTCTTTTCTTACTGGGGATTTCTGTGAAGGTTTTCCTCAAAGGAGAAAAAAAACCCAACTCCTTTCTTGAAACTGGAATGGCAGACGGTGCCATCATGTTTTAACGTACAGGGACAAAATTCTTCTTTAAGGATCCTCAGTTCCGTTTTAATGACTCCAGACCCTTTCAGAATCCAAAGCTGAAGCATGAGGTGCCTTTGTAGTTTAGCAGTTGAGCTTTTACTCCCAGAGTCTTTCAGAGCGCAAGGCCAGAGCACCAATACTCTCGGTACACGGCTGCCCCGAGAAGCCGTGGCTGCCCCGTCCCTGGAGGTGGTCAAGGCCAGGTTGGACGGGGCTGGGAGCAACCTGGGCTGGTGGGAGGTGTCCCTGCCCAGGGCAGGGGGGTGGCACTGGATGAGCTTTAAGGTCCCTTCCCACCAAAACCATTCTGTGATTCTATGCCATTTAACAGATAACAATCATCCAGAAAGCATCAACTAATCTCTCTCAAGTCCCCTCTCTGTTATTTTCTGGCCATAAGAGGGCTCATCCGCAATGCAAAGTCAAGCAGCTTAGCTTAAAACACAAGAGCTGAGACGGGGGTTTACAGATCTGTCACCTAAAAGTTCCCAACTGAGATGCACATACGCAAGCGCTTTCATTTCCCGAGCCTCTAGGTTAAGCTCCTGGCTCACTCTGGCATGATCTGAAAGCCCGAGATGGAGCGCTCTGCCATGGGGCTGGAGCAATGTCCACCGTTTGCTCGCTGCTTCCCTGACAGCCACTGCAGCACCAATGCGGGCAAAGGTGATGCTGAGCATCTGCAAGGAGCTCTCTCGCTAACGTAGTCCCAAGGTCTTCTGAAGGTGGCTGTGCAGACAGAGAGTAATAACCGGGAGCGGCTGGCATACAATGCCCGTCTGCATCTGTAGTCAGCTAAATAATTAATTGCATCCTTTGCGTTGTTTTATAAGTGAATTGTGCCTGGAGGCTCCTGCATCTCTCCTGCACATCTCCACTGAGGACTCGGAGATGAAGACCTGAATTTCTGCTTTGCTTAACAGCTAAATTATACTTTTTTTTAAAGAAAACTGATGATGTGGTACCTTTGGTGTCATGTTTTACAGATCTGACTGTGACCCCATGAATTCAGCCTTGTTCTCCAACAGCTCTGAAGTCTACCAGACAGTCCTGCGGTATCAGAGTCCCTGGGACACCGGTACCCCAGACCCACTTGTCCACTCTCTCCTGAGCTATGAGTGAGGAGCAGGAGCTGAGTGTGAGGCTTTTCATTTCTTCCCCTTCCACACAGCGCAAGGCACTCCAGAAGCAGCCATGGCCCTCACGTCCTGGCCAAAAGACTTCAATCTTGAGGGCAAAAGCTAAAGAGTGCATGAAAATGAAAGATACATTTGGGCAAGCACTTGTCCCATCTTGTAACATCGCTTGTCAGCATCTTCTAATCTGATCCCAGGCTGCAAAGGCTTGCAGCTCAGCTTGTAAATTACTGGGTACCATTACAGTGATATTACAAAGCAAGGAACAAAATAATTTGTTAGAGTCGCTAAAAGACAGGGCTTTGCCCTCGGGTGGGGAGGCACACTGGGACAGTCCCCAGCGCCAGGCCATTTTTAGCAAAAGTAATCACAAATACAATTAACTTCTTAGCTGACTTGGCTACAAAGAGGGAAAGGCTCCATACGATAAGCAGCGCTCGCTATTACTCTGCTGTAGGATTTAGTTCTTCTAGAAGTAACGCAGTGTGTTTTGCCGACGTCTAACAGCAAACCACGTAACATGAAAATGTAGAGTCAAGGTACGTGTAAACTCACTGGGTTTGGTTCCTGGCTTTTGTCCTTCCCAGGGCTGTCCTTCATTGTGCAGCTCTGATATTTTCAAAGTTTTTTATATTTGGATTCAGTAATTGCTAACACAGAGTCTAAGGCTAGAAACCATAACGTACACTTTACAACCTGGGCACCGGCTGGGTGCAGCTACCCCACCAGCCTCCCGTTTTTCAAACATCTCAGTCTCCCAGAAAACCTGTTTATCGAGAAACCACCCCCCTACCCTGGCAAGCCCTGCTTTATTCGCTGTCCAGCCTCCCACATCCCCCCGTATAGATTCTTTTCGGAAGGCTGACCAGGGAATATTTACCTGCTACTGAATCAACAGAGTTCAGCCACATGCAGACATTTCATTCTGTTACCTAAATGCTGTCAAACTCTCAGAACTGGGTCAAACCAGAGGTGGTTTGCACTGGGGTATTAAAAGGTACGCCCAGGCCTGAACACCCAGCTGAGAGCAGGGCCACGCAGCTGGCTCATTTGGGCTGAGATTTCTCTTCCAAGCAGCAGCTAGGCAAGTACCAAACTACGAAAAAGTTTGGAAACTCAAAGAGAACCTTAATTCGACACATTGTTCTTGCTGCATCTCCCACAGGAGGAAAAAGTCCCCCACATCCTCAGTTCTAACCGCAAGCAGGGAAGAAGCAACAGCTACTGGAATGTTGTTTCTCCTTTCTGGAGAAGACCCTGCATTACAACTGCGTGCCTAGAGAGGTCAATGTGCGTGCCTGGAGGAGGAGGAGTCCTGAGAGCGGCATGTTTGCAGGTGGGAGGCAAAAGAAACGGGCAGTGTGAGGACCAGGACGCGGCTCTCGCTGTCGTGCCTTTCTCCACGGCCCCGCACGCCTGCTCCGCTAACCTGGCTCCACTGCGCCCTGCGCGAGAGTAAGAGCAAAAGGACAGCTGATGTGGGTTTGGGGGACAGCACTGGTTTGGTTTTGTGTTTACCTGTACACCACCACAGGGATCCTCTTCCACGACCTAAATGAAGCCACGTTCTCTAGCTCCTTATCGGTGATCCAGACAGGGACCAGCAGCTTCTGGGGATAACTGGAACAAAGCCTGGAGAAAAGAAAGCACGAAGACAAGATGAGGAGTCAGCAATCAAAAATCTGCCCCAGAGAAGGCGTGCAGAGAGAAGGCAGGAGCAGCTCACGTTTCCCCAAACTCAGCATGCAGGACTTGCACTCTTCCTCTTTCTATCTGTTTCGGTACAGTCTCAACATGGGAAGAGTGACCCAAAAAACGCTGTCAGGAATGAGCTGAGAGAAGACAACCTCCTTTCACCTCAGGCCTCGCCTCCAGGCTCATGCTAAGTACCCCAGTACTTCCCAAGAGTGCCTTTGGAACATCCTCTGGATTTAAGAATTCGTGAGGGTTTAGGGAAACGGGCATTAATATATGTGGGGTTTTGGGTTTTCCTGCAGCACTTGCAAACCCAGAAACACACACAGCTTCTGGCACATGAGGATCTGCCACTCTCTGCCTTGCAGCAAACAGGTCACCGCTGGTAAACTTTACACATTTCTCTGCACGGGAAGACATAACTCTGCCCAGAAAGATGCCAATGGTGATTTGGTGTATGCTATGACGTGAGGGAGATCTAAAAGAATATCTTGTTTGGTGGGGTGCCAGAAATCACATTCCTAATTGCACATCTGAACACACAGGCAGCAGTGAGAGGAATGCGACGGGCAAGTCCCTACCAATCCGGTCCCCTGGGGAAGGAACTCGCGGCCCGCACAGCTCATAGCAGGCGGAACCCGACTCCTCAACGGCCAGAGCTGCAGCACCAAAGGAGACCAACATCACTATAAACCTGAAGTGTAAAGCAGTTGGGCTGAAATGGAAATTCAGTTGGTGGGGAGTGGGGGAGATGGGAAGAACCAACAAGACTCTGAATGCTTAAGTCCCCCCAAAAAATTGCTAAAAACCCAACTGCAAGTCCATTAACAGCAGGGCAAGAGGGGAACCAAAGGCAAGAGGGGGAGAGCCAAACAGCGTGCTGGGGAGAAGGGGAGAGAGCAATAGGAGTAAAATGAAGCACAGGTAAAAACCCAGGAGCGCAGGGGCGTCCTGGTTACTGCAGCTACTGCCCTGCCCCTGCCGCTCGCAGGCTGCGGGGACAAAGCCCTGCCTGGACAAAGCCCTGCCGCTGGACCAGCTGAGCTCCAGCAGCCCAGGCGGACAAAGCCCCACACAACAAGGAACATCAAAGGGCAGCTCTAGCTCCGGGCTATAACCCGCATCATTTAGAAGGAATGTTTCAGGGCAGATGGGAAGCAAACTGAGGGGGGTGAAACTATCCAGCCAGAAAGCTCCAGAGGGTGGCCTGGTGTTCCCTGGAGCCCAGGACATCCCCGCTGATGGCACCAGGCAGGATACAGCGCCTAGTGTTGTTTAGTTTGTGATGCTAGTGAGGAACCGCCTGCCACGTTAGAAGATGGCACTTCACACAGTGTCTAGACAGCTTCTCAGAAAGCCCCAGGCACAACGCAAGGCTGGTCTCCGGCATAAAAACAACAGGGCGAGGAAGAGGAATCCAGGAAGCAAAATTAAAGCTGTCAGGTAAGAAGCTGAAGACCAGCATGTCTGTGGTAGGATGTCTAAGCTTGGACATCTCTGAAATGCCTCAGATTCCATGTGTAAAGTTGGTGAGGAAATCAGAGAAGCATTGAAGTGTGACTGCAAATAAAGGTATGTGGAAGAGGGTTAGCACCTGTTAAAAGATCTGGAGGAACTTTTGGAATAGCTGAGTCTATACAAGAAGAACTGGCTTCATCAAAACAAAAACTGAATTGGATACCTGGCATTTCAGATGAAACATTACAGGAGATGTCTTGAACTAAAAATTGGGGAGAGTCAGTAGAGGAGAGATTCAGGAGCATATCTTCTAAGAGTTAAGTCACTAAAACTCTGTAGCCTTAGGAAAACAATACGACAGAATTCAATAAAATTCAGGTAGGAAACAGGACAGCCTCAAAAAGTTAAGCCAGATTTAAGCAGGGCGCATAAAAACAGGCAGTGAGGTCAAGACAAACAGACCTGTGCTTCTAGGCTAGAATTCCGAAAAATAAAGTAGAACTGAAAAGACAGAATAAATGAGTATGTTGGCTTAACAGCACCTTATAAACTCGATCCAAGGAAGATTATCAATAGTACCCTAAATTTCAGAGTACAAGCTCTGTTCACTAGCTCCCGTCTTCCTACAAAGTGTGGTATCTTCCAGGAAAACGCGAAGGTAAAAGTGCGAGGCTACGAGTTACCAGCACCCACAAGCAATGCAGAACGTGCGTGGACTCAAATCCCAAGCCTGAAGAGAAACAGGAGAGCACTGAGGCCACACTACCAACCACTGGAGCGACAGTAATGCCATCCACGAGAGGCTGGAAGAGATTCAGAAAGGCTGCGAGGGCAAAATCACCACGGGAGACTTGTGTCACTTCCACCTAAAATGTAGAAGCGCCACGATAACGCATGAGACAAAGGTGACTTTTTTAGACGCGATCAGCTGCTTCTTGGTGCTACCAGCCAAATAACACAAAAGTACAGAACTCTTCCTTTGGTGCTAAGCTGCTCCGAAACAGAGTAACTGCAAAATCCCTTTGCTACAGTATTCATCGCACAGTAGGGTTCAACAGTATTTTTAGAGGGGACAAAGCCTCCCAACGCCAGTACCAACCAGTTTCAGAACGGAGGGGGAGCTTGCAGATGATGTGATGGTTACTTAAACATGCCATTCAACGGGAATATTAAACGCATCAAAAAGATCAGAAAGAGCTGGCAGAGTTAAACACTGAAAAGAAGGATTTCAGAAATAAAAGGACATCCTTCAAAAGAGGGGACATGTTTCCAAAGGACGCGAGAGGAGCCAAACGTGCACCTGAATTAAGAAAATGGTAAAAAGGAGACATGTCATGCAGTTTGAGAAATGATCTGTAAAGATTATAACTCTGAAGACCTTTTTCAAACATCTGGGAGGTATCAGCCTGCTACCGAGGCTGAAGGTCTGGATAGGATCAGCAAGATCACAGGAGAAAAATCAAAACTATTCGCCTCGGTCTTCAGCAGAGGAACCCACAGAGAAGTTGCCAGCCCTAACCCTGTGTTACAAGGGACAAGGCGCAAGAAGGGACGAACGTGGAAACTTCTGCAGGGGAAGTTTTAGAACAACCTGCTAGGAACAAGGAGTAACTCATCACAGGGACTAGATAATGCTCGCCATTTCTACAGCAACCCAGATGCGTGCCAGGTGAATGATTAACAGAGATGCGTAAGCTATTGCTTACATTGGCTTGGGTGCTGGAGGAATGAAAGGTGGCAAACCCGCTATCAGCTTTGTAAAAAGGTCTCTGGGGCGAACGTGGGAAACCACTGGAGTGTGACTTCTGTACAAAGCACCAGACTGTCACAGTTGGTGTGAGGGTAAATACCGTGCACTTGGGAAGAGTCAATACGGCTTTCGCGGAGGGAGGTGGCACCTCACGTACGTAGAGTTTGCTGGAAACATCGCTGAACGAGCAGACACAGCTCCCGCGGCTGACAGTCGATTTGGATTTTCAGAAGGGTTTTTATGAAATTTTGATGCGTGTGTTTTTTAACAGGCGGCTCAATGAAGACTTGAAGGAGGCTCCTCCTCAAGTAACTCTTGAAAAAATAACAGTATAGAATTTCAACAGTCATTTTTCACAATGAAGGGAGTCCTAAGGGGACCCACGCTTGTCCCTGCGCGGTGCAATAGGCTCACGTGCCACGTGGAAGAGAGATCAACAGCGAAACAACGCAGGTCACGGAGGAGTGGCCTGAAACACCCCCAGGACCACACTGACCCAGAACACAGGATGAGGCATTTTTGAAACCGTGAGGTTTGATCCTGGAAAAAGGTGGCTGTAACACCACAAACGCGTCCATCGGCACGAGCCACGCGGACGGACAAGGACCCACAAACCTCTTCTTATCACAGAGTCCAGCGAGAGAGATCTTCCTTTGCAGAACGCAAAGCCACATGCTTTATCACTAACGGTCCTTGCAGACTTATTGCCTACGCATTCATATGGCAAATACAAGCAAGAATACTAATTATCACTTTTCCAATAAAAGCAAAGGATAGTATTAAAATTTCTAGGGAACTGTAAAAAAACCAAGACAAAACATGAATGAAGAGCAACCACAGAAATAAGTCAGAAACATCAGCTGTCTACACCAGTGACACAGAACTCCCGACAGCTTTTTCCAAGTCAAAAATAACTAAAACCACAGTGGCAAAAAGATCAAAGGTGGAGATGAGCATCAACAACTGATAAAAAGGTGACTGTTTTTTCCTTTTTGAAGGAACTACACGTGCACGGAACCCAGCAGCACGGAGGCCGATATGAAACAACAACTCTCTCGGGCAGCATGAGGGCACCAGATGGGAACGCCAGGACGCGGCCGTTTCTCTGGGGATACAGATCACCGAAGCTGCGAGAGCCACGGAGAGATCATGGAATAATTTTATTATCACTGGATGCTGAAATAGTAGACTTTTATCAAGACCGAAGGAGTGGTTATTATATGCTTGTATTGCTCTAATTTTATGATGGCTGTCGCCAGGAAGAAGATAATAATTTCCAGATAAGGACATCTCGGAACAGACTTGAAAGACAATGAACAAAGCCATTACCTTGGAGTATCCTGTCTCTAACAACACAGTTTTGCCAATGCTGGGAAATAAAAGATAAAAGGACTATAAACGGTTAAAAAGTAACCCGATTCCTGTGAATAGAGGCAGGTGGCAATGATCAAAAGCCAAGGCAGGATTTAAAGACACACTCCCCCAAGCAGCAAGAGAGAACTGGTTTCTGAGTTGCACAAGCAAATTACACCACCCTTAAGATCTCCGGACGTCTGCAGGAAGCTGAGACCTGCCAGGATCCCCAGGTAGGAACTCAGCAGATGGAGGAAAGCAAAACCAGGCCTGCATCCAGCTCGCTGAGGTTTCTTTCAAGTTCTTTCTTCCCTGGTTTGGTTGGAAATAAAACATCTGTCTTTAGAGAAGTTGGCTAATTGCTGTGTATTACAGGCCAGGAAGCGAACCACAGATGGTCAATCGAAGTTGAACTTTCTGAAATAGTCAGAGGGAACCACATCCCAAAATCCAGCAGCAGGAGAAAGCCTGACTGCTCTCAAAGACACACAGAGACTCCCGAGGGCAGAGACCTACAGGTTGCGCATTCCAAAACTGAGAAGTTCAAGAAAACAGTTTTTATTCAACATCCTTGGACAAACTGAGTAAATGCCATCAAAGTCACATTAACAGTCCAAAAGCAACGATGCGGTCAGTATGGCCAAGTAAAAACTGTAAATCAATCCCCAAATCTAGTGCTTGCTGCCTGGATTCCCGAGGAAGAGAGAAGAGAACAGGCAGAAAACTGCTAAACTCCAGCAGGATTTCCCCAGGCCAGTGTGCCCGAGGCTTCTCATGGTGTCTGCAAGAAACCGGTGACCTGGAACTGTTCGATATATAGGTGATGGGGACGCCTTTACTGGCTGAGGCATAGAGAAAAGACTGAGGGATACAGGTCGTTTGAAGGAAAGGATTATAGGGAATGCAGAAATGAATACGTCTGTCAAAGCTTAATAAAATCCTGTTGGCTTAATGCCACCTGCTGCAAAGAATGCAGCAGCACTTCTCCGAGAGCTCCTGTGCCGTTCTCCAGGAGTAGAAGACAAGGTGGAATCACGGATGTGCTAGTGGGAAAGACCTTCTAGAGATCTCCACTCCGACCCCCCACTCACAGGGGAGCACCTCCAACACTAGGTCATCCAAGACTTGCACTATGATGATGGAGAACCCTCACCTCTCTGGGGATCTGTCCCAGCACAGCACCACCCTCCTGGGGAATGATTTTTTTCCCCTCCCATGTCCAGTCTGAACCTCCCAAGCTGCAACTCGTGGCCATTGCCTCTTGTTCAGTCATCTGCCACTGGCAGAACAGAAGAGTTTCGCTCCATCAGCTTGGTACCTGCCCTTCCAGCAGCTGTAGCTGCAAACCGATCATCCTTTTCCTCTTCCGCACCAGAGCGAAGAAGCCTCGCTCACTGCCCAGACTTCCGAGCATCCTGACAGCCCTCCACCAGCTCGCTCCCAGTTTCTCAGCAGAGCTGAATAGCTGCCCGACTTTATGAAAACTTTCTACTTTTCATTTTAAACAGCGTGAGCATTTTTAGAGAGAACGACTGACCGGAAAGGTAACCCCAGTTCCTCCAAGACTCCAGAACGTCTTCAAGGATGAATTATGGCCGCCTCATTATAAACTACCTGAGTCAGCATTTACAGTTGCTGCTAGCTCTGATGTTTGGGCTGTATTCCTTCTTCAATTCCACGATGTGAAAAGCAGAAAGAAAGGGGATCTGGCTCATATACTGATCTGCCTGAGGGTTATCAAGGCCAGGAAGGGGGGGATTAGCTGGAGTCTGACTCATCCAGTGCTCTGCACGGGGATCGCAAAGGGAAGAAGGTAAGGAAAGAGGAGAGTGGGGAGAGCCTGGTGGTGACACACTCACTTGTAATTGTTGTTGATGTCAGAGACGCGCCAGACGTTCTGCAAGTCAAAGCCCATCCTCACCAGCTCCATCTCAAATCGGTATCTCACATGGTCTCCTGGAAGAGCAGAGCACAGGGTATTTACTGACAGCTAAGCAGAACTGACAAAACCTGAACGCGTTAGTGGCAGCTCCACCGCAACCATCATAGGCTGAAGAGAAACTGCAGGAGAGCTGGGTGGCAGGGACCTGGCTTCGGAAGCCAAAAAGACTTGTCCCTCCGCTTATTTTGTCAAGTCAGACCGCTGTCTCAGGGCACAGAGAAGCATGGAAACAGCCTGCTCGCATCAACGTGGGAGTGTGCGTGTGGGTGCGTGTGTTGTTTTAATCCACTTTTGTCCTTCTGACAGAGATGGCTTCCAAAGTGGATGTCAGGAGCTGCAGGGCAGAGGAGTACTGAGCCCCCACCCCAGGCAGTTCCTTCTTCCAGACTGTGTTCGCAGAGGCTGACTCAGGATTTGCTCTCTTATGTTTTAGGCTCGCCTTACAACTCCTGGATGTCTTTGTTGCTTGAGTATCAAATGTTGTTAATAAACAAATACTACAAAGCTCTTTGCCTCATTCATATCCTGCAGCAACAATTTCCACAGATAACTTTGTTTATACTACAGAACAATACTTCCTCTAAAGGAGAGACAGCAAATCTCTCATCATTGCTGGTGTTTGGGACAGGGTAAGAACATGTAGGTTACCTTTTCTCTATCAGTTTCTTTTCAGTACCTGTTTCAGCTATACTGTTCGACCCCAGTCCTCCATCCCAACCTGTGTATGGACAGGCCACTGCTTCTCTCCTCTAACAACAGCACATTTTTGAGTCTAAAAACAGGTTTTTCACTCATTTTAATCCCCTTTTATTCATGCTGAAGCTGTTTCAAGACAAAGCAACCACAAGTGAACTTTGTGTTCCCAGAGAAGGGAAAATCCCAGTCCACACGAGGGCACCATCACAGCTCTGGTTTTCTCCTTCTGGATTCAAAGATTTTTATTTGTGCCTGTGTAAGCCTGAGCCAGACATCTCCCCAGACCTGATCACCACAATGTCATGGCTTTTCTAGGTGTTGGAGAAGAGATGCAGATGGACTCATATTAATTATGCCACCTCAAAGTTGATAACGTTTACCATTCAGGGACAAGACTGTTTGAGCTCTCTGTTATCATGATGAGAACACTAAAGTATGTTTCCTTCATTCACCAGGAGAAAGGGAAATGCTGCTTATGTGTCGCTGGCTCAGAATGCTCCTTCTTGTGCTTATTACTATTATTCCTTTTACTATGCTTGTTATCCAGCCACATCTGGGATCAGCTGGATCTCTAGGTCACGTACAGGATGTCCTGCAGCAAGACGAACTCAGGCTATGGTCACAGCAGAGCTTAAGACATCGCCAGAGATCAGTTTATGAACAACAGTTTTAACTGCATTGCAGTGCTCCTGGACAGAGAGCAGGAAGGGGACCTCAGGGCCAGGAGCTCACCTGGACGGCAGAGATGCGCGTGTTGATCCTCCTCATCAACACAGACTCCTAAGCACCACGCGTGGTAGGCAAACGCAAAGAGGTCCTCAGGCTTCGCAGGACGGGCAATGGCTCGAGTCAGCCTCTTCAGCCACTCCTGGCACTGCTTAAAGGTGGAAAAATGGCACCTGCAAACCCAAATGCAAATCATCCTCGTGTTCATACAGCCAAGACGCGCAGATAGGGAGCTCTGCTCCACTTAACCAGGAAAAGGAACAAAGCCCCACGTCCCAGTAACCCTGGCCGTGAACAGCTCAATTCCAACGGCAGCACAGAGGGAGACACCAGAGATCATCACAGCAACTGGCCCGCAGCGGCATCTACAATATAGCAACAAAACGGATACCTGATCACTTTGGAGTCCTTGCAGACGATGTGAAGTTGGAACATATCCCGACACTCCACGCTTTCCATCATCCTCAAAGGCACCTGCAAGGGACAGATGTAGGGCATGACAAGACGTACCACATCCCATAGCAGACACAGCAGCCCTGCCCGCAGGCCCATCACGCGCAGTCACGGCTCTATCAACAATCGTGAGCTTCTGCTTCACACTACAAACCCACTCCGAGGTTTATGAAACTTCATGACTCAGCACAGAACCTCCTTCAGCAATTACTATTCTGATTCCTATTCTGTCCCTGGGTAGTCTCCCACCTGGGGCCAGTTACTGACTAAATCGCATCCAGACAAGCGCAGGTAACTGAGCCAAACAAAAGCTGCAATAAAAGATGGCAAGCGAAGACAGCGAGAGAAAGGCGCAGGCTCCCACTGTCAGACTGTCAGTTCCTGGTTTCCAGGCAGAAGTCTCATTAACACTGGCCTGCAAGAGACCTTAACAGTCTTAAAACTGCCAAATTTAATGCTTGAATTTTAAGAGAATAGCAAAGGAAAGACCTAATTATCATGCAAAGGAAAACTCCATCCACACCCCAAAAGGCAGCAGCAAAACAGCAACAGCACCACCAGCAGTAACTACAGACAGCACCAGGCTTGGCATCCTTGAAGAGGCACAGCTCCCACACCACAGAAATGGCTTACGCGCCCCCCCCAAATACCGCGCGAGGTTAGGTTCAGGCAGCAGGAACAGGCAGCTCCAGACTTACATTGATCACAGAATCCTTGAATTTGATATGAAGCCGGTAGTTGGAGATGGCGATCACAGCATCGTTTGCATGGCCAAGATACTCCACTCCCTCACCCTGCAACACAGTGAATGGGACCTGGAAGGGAGACATCACTGATTCAGGACACACGCAGAGTACTTTGTGCACCACAAATGCCAAGAGCCACCCTTCCCACTGCCTCCGCAACACATCTCCCGCAGGACATCATGCACAGCAACGTGCTCTTCGCGCACTTGAGTGGGCAGTGACACCAAACAGCACTGGTACCCACTGCCCAGCCCCACATGATGGATCTTCTTCCACGGATGCCTCAGGAGCCCCTGGGCACCTCCTGATGGGCAATTACTTGCGGAGGAGAGGTGTGACCTCAAACACGGTGTACACCAGCTGTGGGCATCTGTCCACGAGGGTGCTGCACGGGGGCAGAGGGCTCCCTGCTTTGTAGAGAGAGTGAACGCAGCCCTGGTGCAAGCGGTGCGATGAAGGACACAACCTCAGGCACCGCTCAGACACGAGTTGGGGAGTGCTGCACAGCTCCAGGCAGAGCCCGATAACGATCGCAGCCCTCTGCCCCAAGAGAGGGTGTCGCATACGTGATCCTGCTGCGGCATTTGAATGAAGGGGGCTCTTAGCTGCACTAGGAGACTCACCGGTACCAATCCAGGTAAGTAAACGGATCAAAGTTTTGCCCAATTTCTGCCAACAAGGCTCTGAGGGAATCTCTATGTATTGTTATTTGTACAACTAAGGAAACTTCTTAAAGTTATCTGCATTAGATTTTTTTTTTTTTTTAAAATCTAGATAATCAGGTACCTTTCTGGTTTTCCCTATCCGCCCGGACATGCCGTAGCTCTTTTTAAAACAGAGGATCCTGGCAGCTGGCCAAGTGTGACTTTTCTTGGTTTAAAAAAAAAAAAAAAAAAAAGGCAGAAGAGCCTAAAATTCACCCGTGTGAATAAGGCCCCTTTTTCCTTAGCTAAGTAGGCTCCTCATTGTTCCCTGAATGCCACCTACACCAGGTGATGTTGGTAACCAATTATGCAAAAAACTGTCACGAAGATTTATTATTTCCAGCCAGAGCCCTTCACTTGCCAGACAGGGCATCTGATGAAACCGATTCGTTACACTGTAATTAGTACAAGTCATGCCGCCTTGTCTTTATCACTAAGTTGTTTCTATGGCTTGTGTATACACCACCTAAAAACTGAATTTCCTGGATTTCAGACTTCATGTGCAAGTGACAATGGTACTAACGACTTCTCCCTTCTTAAGTTACTCCTACAAAAATAAAACCTTAGACTGGCAGC
Organism: Vanellus vanellus; assembly: GCF_965231255.1. Taxonomy (NCBI): domain Eukaryota; kingdom Metazoa; phylum Chordata; class Aves; order Charadriiformes; family Charadriidae; genus Vanellus; species Vanellus vanellus. The sequence goes on from NC_138924.1 coordinate 939,919, forward strand.
TGTCTGAAAACCCTTTAAAAATGTGAATTATTTGACATTAAGAGAATATACTTTATTTCTGCAGTTTATTTATGCATGCTTGACAGAGCTGTTTTTAGTTGGCATGTGTTCCTTCTGCTTACGTGGCTCTTTCACACAGCAACAGAAGGGAGACAGATTAGAAATGGGATGGTAAAACCGCAAGAACTGACAGAGGGAAATCCTGGAATAAACTGACAGGTGCCTGAATACAGCTTCTTATCAAGCCCATGGCGTCCTTTTAGACTTTGCTTTGCATTAAGAGAAGAACAATTTACTGAACGCAAATTACCCTTTGGGAGGGGTGAACTTTGCGGTCCTCCACGCAGAAGACTAAAGCAGATTCTGCTCTTCTCCAGGTGGTATCAGCTCAAGAGTCGTCTCAGCGGCTTCACCTCCCAAAGGCCGCAGACCTGCAGCCTTGACCCCGTGCACCTCCTCAACCCGTCTCTGCTCCTTCAACTCAATCCTCCCATTGCCACGTTTCACTCCCTGCTTTTATCAGCAGCGTTTACCGAGACGTCGCCAATCAGAGCGAACTCAAATACTGCAGCAGCAGTGAGAACACACAACGCGAGCTTGGCTCCAGCCATAGGAAGATGGTGAGCACTGGGACAAGGTGGCAGTGGACTACGTTAAAGGAAGCAACGAACACCCAGAGGCTTTGGCTCCCACCGTTGAGAATACCGCCCCTGCTGCACAGCAGCAACAGCACCCGTGTCTCTTTCAAGGGCCTTTTGCAGCAGGAGGCTGGCACCATATGGAGGTTTCTCTTTCCAACAGCTCTGCAGCCGGAAAATGCCAGGAGCAACGTGTATTGGGGCCAGATCGGCTACTGCGATTCACGCTATGGCTACACAGAGCACAGCCCAGCCCTGATATTCGACCTGTCCCAGGCAGCATCTACCTGCTGCAGAGAGCTCCGCAGGCAGCGTGACAAATTCTCACTGTCGGCACAGGAAGAGGACAGGGAATACCCAGGACGGCTCTGTATTGCATCATGCTCCAGCCGTATTTCCCAGCGGCAGATGCGATGCCGTACAAATTGCAGCATCTTGGCAGGGCCGGGAAGGCAGGGCCGGGGCGTACAGAACGGCCGTCAGCAGCCTCCACGCACGCGGAAGGACTCGCCAGTCCGAATGTGACCTACAGCACAGCACCGGCAAGCCTGCGGCCTCCAGAACACCTTCCGGGCTGGAGAGCTGCTCTCAGGTTTCACACTACCAGAGTCGAGCCTGCCGCATCCCGACGCAGACGGTTTTGGTTTTCTTACTTCCTTACCTGCAATGACTCTTCCTCCTTTACAAGCTCTTTCGGGGGGAACAAGTCCTTGGCCTGGATATACTCCAAACTGGGAGGGCCTTCCTCACCCTGCATTGCAAACAAAACACACATTCAGACAGTGTTTTTTTACTAAAAGGCAAAAATTGAGGCTGCTGGATGCTCTCAGCACCCCAATACCGTGGAGATCCCCTGGACCTGTGCATGGGAACGCCTCTGGACCGTACTCTCTGCATTGCGGGACCCCCACAGTTCCTCCTGCTGTTGCAGAACACCCACCGCTCAGTGGCAGACTGAAGCAGGTCTCCGAGTCCTATCCCTTCCAGCTGCGTGGTATTTGGAAAGCCAAGCAGATACACCTTGACCACGCATAGGATCTCAAACCAGTGTGACGGCAATTTGTCCTTCACAAGACCCATTACCTTCACTATGGCACCACAGCAGAAACACCGTAACACAAAGGGTTTCCATCTACAGTTCAGCTTCGACCTACTCTTCCTCCTCTTATATTCACAAGGACTGCCTTCTTTTGGGAAAGTTCATTTGCACTCTTAGCCCAAAGAAATCTGAGAAGAGCCCAAAGCTTTCCGAGGACAATATGCAAGTATGAAACATAACCCTATAACAACTGCATCTAAGCGCACCCAACATGTGCTACTGACTGGTGACAGCACCCAAGCAGGGCATTCATCCTCAGAGCAGCTGAACGCGTCTGACCTGCTCAGACGGACACCCTGGGAAGCCCATGGAGGCCTCAGAGAAGCGGTCTGAGAGGAGACACGGAGACTGGATATGCCATGCTTGGATAAGCGGAGAGAGCGTCTCAGTTTGGGACCTGTGAATCTTCAGTCACTCATGAAAATCTCGGTCCTCGTTTTCACCAACCCTCAGCCCAGACTGCCAAACCACCGTCTCGCTGCATGAATGAGCAGCATCCAGACTCTCTGCTGGGGACACTCGCCTGCTGGGAGCCCAGGACGGTGTTAATTCTACGGGTATTTGGTGTGGGAATGTATTCCTCAGGATGCCTCTTACTCTGTTCTGTATGCATTAAATAATATTTTAAAATGAAATATCTTTCTGGTTAAGCCACTGAAGCCAGAACCCTGAGTTTCAACCTGAAGAAACGGGAACCCAACCCTTTCACCTCAGTTATACAGTTATATTTAAAATGATGCTGAATCCCCATATGTTGCTGACAGCCGCTCGAGCTTCGGCACCCCCGGGTACCCGGAGCGCTCCCCGGACCTCAGACGAGGGTGGGCAGCCCCCGCGAGCCCATCCCCTCCCCGGGCGCAGAGGTACCTGTACACGCACTGCCCGGAGCGAGCAAAGAACTCGGCATCAGCCCCAGCCGGGGGCAACGGCGCTGCCCCTCCTCACCCGCTCACCAGGTCCCTGCGTGAGGCTGTGAGGGACACGCGGCACAGCACCTGCTCCGGCAGCCACCGCTTACTGGAGACCACGGGGGACTCAGGGGCTTCTCCTGCCAGCGGCTCGCTCCGATGCCAAGGCGCTAGCCCAGGAGAACACAAAGGACAGGTGTGTGCCGGTGCAGCAGGCAGGGAGCAGAGACTCCCTCCTCTCCCATCACCACTTCGCAGCTTGCAAAGAAATCCCAGTGAGCAGCAGGAACTGGAACAGGGCAGCCCGAGCTCTCCACTGGCCTGGGTGCCCTTGAGCTCCTCCTCGCCTGCAGCACGGGACGGGCGGGAGGCTGAGCATCTCCTCCTGCCACGGCCCCATCCCCGGGTATCAGCAAAGTGGGGGGGCTCAGGACCCCGCTCTCTTCGCAAGCCAGCCATCTCCTGAAGCCTGCAGAGCCCATTTGGCTACCGGTCCTTCTGGGGGGGGGGGGGGGGGGGGGTGTGTCTGCAGGAAGGGGCATCAGATCTGCCTCTGAGCAAGGAACTCCTTCCCCAAAAGGTATAAAAGATGCAGAGCTCAGAACCCCCTCCCATCACACCACCATCCTGGCAGCATCAGCCCAGAAGGGGGTCTTGCACTCCCCTGCCTTGCCCGCCGCAGCCATGGTGGGAGCGCAGGGCTCTCCTGGGGCTGCCTGCTCTCACACGGTAATTTTCCAGCTCCAGGCAAGGACCGGCTGGAGCCTGCGTGGCACGGCACGCTCGCCAGGGCCTTCCGGCCGACTCAACCCGCTGTGCCCTTGGGCCCGGGCAGGGCAGCAGCACAGCACCGCCGGGGGCCACGGCATCCTCCAGTGGCACGTGGGAGGGAGGGAGGGAGGGAGGGAGAGAGAAGAAGGGGATCCCCCTTTGCAGGGAGGCTGCACGCCAGGCCGGGCAGACCCAGGGCAGGAGGATCCGCACACAGCCCTGGCCTCAAGGACAGGCCTGATCTGGGGCAGCCGACTCAGCACGGGAGCTGGAGAGAGCAGCTGGCTTATACGGAGAAGAGAAGGGGAAGAAAAACAAGCAGCACTTACAAAGCAGTTGAGCATGGAGCAGGAGACGCGGCCTGGCAGACTCATGTTCATTTCCCGAGGCGGCAGCAGGGCCGGGCAGGCGCAAGCAGCATCTCCTTCCTCCGGTCCTCTGCTGCTGCTGCCGGCAGCGGCTCCAAAACCCTCGCGCTGGGATTGCGGCAGCCTCCCCGCTCCGCCGCCAAGGGCAGGAGCATCCCTGCCGCCGGCGGCCCCAGCAGGTGCCCGCCACCGCGGCCACCACCACCACCACTGCCGGCTGCCGCTGACAATGGAGGGAGGGCGGGCGGAGGACAGCCAGACTCCACCTACCTCCCAAGGCCGCCGAGCACAGCTCTGCCATCTAAGTGTCTCCCTGACAGGCGAGACAGAAAATGGAGAGACCGATGGAGGGATCACCCCTCCCCATAGGCAGAGCCGGCACTCTGCCCATGGGCGGACGCCAGCGGCTCATCCCCTTCCTCGCCGAGTCGCGGAGCCGCACTCCGAGTCGCCGGCACCTGCCTTGTGCTGCACTGATGGCGCGTGCGGGAGCGCCGGGAACAATAGCGGCGAGGAGGCTCCGCACCCCGGCACCGAGCCCTCCGCCCCGGCCGATGCTCCCCGATGCCCAGCCGGGAGCCTCCTGCTGCCAAGCTTTGCCGGCGGTCCTCCGGCTGCCCACGGTCCTCTCTGCCTGGTCAGGGAGGGGAGGACAAAGGGGCTGCCCTGCTGCTTTCTCGCTGCTGAATACTCCCGAGCCTTTGAGTCCTCCTTCCCAGGGGCTCCGCGCGTGCAGGGAGTAGCTGGGTGTCTCCAGCTCCCACCGGCACCCATGAGCTGGAGCGCAGTCCCCATCCCCTCACCGACCGCCCGATGGTTTGCTCCCGCGGGAAGTTTCACCAACTGGGGTTTAGCACTGCTTGCAGACAACGGGGAAACGCCTCGAGTGTGGGAAACACTGCGGGGTTGAACACCCGGTTCCCTGCCCCACTCCCCCAGGAGCTGATTTTTTTTTACTACCTGTCGTTGGTCATAGCCCACGAGCAAACAGCAAGGTGCCCCGGTCACAGCCTGGCCCAGAAGCCACAGGACAGGAGCCTCCTGGGCAACGCCATCTCCATTTCCATCACCAGCTGCCGCTCTGCCTCTCCACCTCCCACCACTGAGCCAGAGGAAGAATCTCTTTCTTAAAATGCAAAATTAAATCCCAGCCCTTCATCAACCCTCCAAGGCCAAGGCCCAACTATTTCACTCATGTCATACCAGCTTTATTGCTCCTGGACCATCAAAGCAGAGCACAGCCTGCAGCCATTAAGCTCCTCTTAGATGTGGTTGCCCCAAAGCCACCACAGACAGCTCTGCCTAGCAAAACCAACAGCCTCTCAAAAGGTTTTTCTCAAGTCAGATAAAAGATTTGGGCATTTCTCCGCAAAAATCGTTAAGGGTTAGATTATTCTGAGCTGTTTCGATCAAAAGATAGCTTTGCAGCACCCAGACCTGCTGCCCGCTCTCACGGCAGGGCAGCAGTGCCCAGGCGAAAAGCTGTTCAGTGAACTCCTTTGCCGAGAAACCAAACCCACAGACAACCCCACGGTCACACGGGCTTCAGGATAAAAGCCCTGGAAGAAAATGCGACCACGCCTGGAGATGAGCCATGAAATCCCATCACCACCTCGGCTCCGTCCCGCTCCGTCATTTATGTAGTGCACGGTGGGTGAACGTCAGGCTTTGCCCAGCCTCGGGGGCACCCGACTCCAGCGGGCACCCACGAACCGAAAGGCATTTGCATTACCTACAAAGTCAACCCAAGGAGAACAGTGGGTTACAGACCAGGTTACGGATTTGTCTTGGCCAAAGTGGAGCAGCAGGAGAGGTGCCCCGCTGCCTGCAGGTTCTCCTCTGGGGTGAATGCCAGAGGTCTGCTGAGATACCGAAGCAGCAAAATGTCGAAGGAACCTTTTATACTGGAAAGAAAGTGTAGCTATAAAAACTCTAAGACCAATTTTGGGGTTTTCCCTGACATTTCTCAGGGCCAAAGCAACAAAACACATCTGTCGATAACAGCTGAAGCACAGAAGTCTCTTCAGACGAGTCATAGCATACATCGCTATTTAATGTATGGAGTGCATAGAACACACGACCAGCGTCTATAACATACAAAAACATAGACAAGGCAAGTGAGAGCTCTGCCCTGACCCACGGCGAGATTTTTAGGACCAGCGCTCGGTTCAGGGCCTGGCACGGGGGACTGTTGCAGCTCGAGTTGCAGAAGGACCTTTGTAACCCTAAGCTGCAGCTGCGCAGAGTTAAAAGGTTGCTCATCAGATCATTACTTTGAATTTCCAACCTAAGCTGACCTGAACATCCACAAATAGCTCTTCTCCCGCTTTCACTGAAACATTTTTGCACTTTTAGCTCTAGAAAAAAAAAAAAGCTTACACGTGGCTTTGAAACTTCTGCCCGAGAGCTGAGTCTGGTGCAGAGCAGAAGTAGACCTTGCCCTGAAGTTCAGCAGCATTTCAGAGGCTCGCGGGGTTTCAGGAGGAACCCGATTCAAACTCCACCGCTTTCACCTCTTCCTCCAACAGTTCACAAAATACCCGCTCTCATTTCCATGCAGTCAACCAGACGAAGAGAGGAGCGGTGGCAGTGAGACCCCCTGGTGCCGGGCAGCCTGGGTGGCCAGGCGCAGGAACGCCGAGCGCTCGCAGCCTCCTGTAGATGGCTTAGCTACGAGGATTTCCTAAATGCCACCTCAGATGCCTCCCCGGCTGAACAGCTGGTATGCACTCCATTATCGCTAACCACCACCAGACCGAACGAGGAAGACGAGGTTATTTTCACATAACCGGGCTCCTCCGAGTGTCACGCACATGCACATTCATGCAGGGGCAGAGAGAAACCTCCCTCATTTTCTCCAAATCACAACAATCCTAAAGGTCTTAGGTACTCTGAGGAAGAGGAGAGGTGAACGGAACACAGGCTGCACGGTCTAAGGCCAGTTGGCAGTAATTAACCCTTTTTCCTCCCATTAGCACGGCATGCTGTTCATGCTGCATGTGGCTCTCTCCTGTGCCCCTCCTCCCACCGCTCCACACTTGCACGCTGCAGGTACACAGCCCGTGACCTCTCTTTAAGGTCCCAAAAGGGATTTGGAGGCTCTAAGATATCACGGTGCTTAGCAAAGGTAGGACTGGCACTCAAGGGGCCATCCAACAGCCTCCGAGAGAGACGATACTCCCTATGGAGACGTGCCTGCGCACACCAGGAGCCCAGCCTGCAGCACGGGGGCGAGCCGCCGTCCGGTCCCACGCGCCCAGGGAACCCGTACTGGGAGCACGGGGTGGCCACCAAGGTGCTGAAATCTCTCTGGTGGCCTGGAGCCACTCAACAGTTTTGTCCAGTTTTGGGCTCCCCAGTTCAAGAGGGACAGGGAACTGCTGGAGGGAGTCCAGCGAAGAGCAACTAAGATGATGAAGGGCTTGGAGCATCTGCCTTATGAGGAAAGGCTGAGAGCGCTGGGACTCTTTAGCCTGGAGAAGAGAAGGCTGAGGGGAGACCTTATTATGGTGTACAAGTATCTAAAGGGTGGGTTGAAGGAGGATGGAGCCAGGCTCTTTTCAGTGGTTCCCAGTGACAGGACGAGGGGCAGTGGGCACAAGTTAGAACACAGGAAGTTCCGTTCAAATACACGGAAACACTTCTTTACGGTGAGGGTGACGGAGCACCGGCACAGGCTGCCCAGGGAGGTTGTGGAGTCCCCTTCCCTGGAGATTTTCAAGACCCGCCTGGATGCAGTCCTGAGTGATGTGCTCTGGGCAATCCTGCTTTAGCAGGGGAGTTGGACTAGATGATCTCTAGAGGTCCCTTCCAACTCTGATGATTCTGTGATTCTGTGAACACCTCAAACTGCATCTTTTTAACCAAGGGCTAGCCCGGCTTTCTGCCGGACACGGAAAGGGTGGTTCCAAGAGCAGCTAACACCCACTGCTTCCGAAGTACAGGCAGAGTCTCTCACTCACGGAAAGGCGGAAGCAATCAGCCAAAGGGTGAGAAGAGCAAAACTGGTCCTGTCCGCTGCAGGGAGGTGCCACGGCCAGCACAGCGGACTCAGACTTTGGAGTACAGCTATACCCCTCCCAACTGAGACTTATCTTTGTCCTCCATTTCTTTTCAGCACCGCAAATAAAATTACTGCACATACACTTTCGTTAGGCAGAGGGCACCACTTCCATCCCTTCTACTATTATCATAGAATCATCTAGGTTGGACAGGACCAACCATCAACCCAACACTGCCAACCCCACCACTAAACCCATGTCCCTCAGCACCACATCTACCTGTCTTTTAAATACCTCCAGGGGTGGCGGTTCCACCACTGCCCTGGGCAGCCTGTGCCAATGTTTGACAACCCTTTCAGTGAAGAACTTTTTCCTAATATCCAATCTAAACCTCCCCTGGCATAACTCGAGGCCCTTTCCTCTTGTCCTACAGCTTGTTACTTGGGAGAAAAGACCAACCCCCCCTCCCCCCTATACCCTCCTTTCAGGGAGCTGTAGAGAGCGAGAAGGTCTCCCCTCGGCCTCCTTTTCTCCAGCCTCAACACCCCCAGCTCCCTCAGCCGCTCCTCACAGGACTTGTGCTCCAGACCCCTCACCAGCTCCGTTGCCCTTCTCTGGACACGCTCCAGCACCTCAATGTCTGTCTTGTCATGAGGGGCCCAAAACTGAACACAGTACTTGAGGCGGGGCCTCACCAGTGCCCAGTACAGGGGGACGATCACAGCCCTCGTCCTGCTGGCCACACTGTTCCTGACACAGGCCAGGATACCACTGGCCTTCTTGGCCACCTGAGTACACTGCTGGCTCATGTTCAGAAGCTGTCCACCAACACCCCCAGGCCCTTCTCCGCCGGGCAGCTTTCCAGCCACTCCTCCCCAAGCCTGTGGTGTCCACGGGGTTGGTGTGACCCAAGTGCAGGACCCAGCACTCAGCCTTGTTGAACTTCACACCACTGCCCTCGGCCCATCGATGCAGCCTCTCCAGATCCCTCTGTAGAGCCATCCTACCCTCAAGCAGATCAACACGCCCGCCTAGCTTAGTGTCATCTGCAAACTTACTGAGGGTGCACTTGATCCCCTCGTCCAGGTCACTGATAAAGATATTAAAGAGAACCGGCTCCAGTACTGAGCCCTGGAGACACCACTTGTGACCGGCCACCAACTGGATTGAACTCCCTTCACCACCACCCTTTGGACCTGGCCATCCAGCCAATTTTTTACACCCACCCAAGCCATTATTAAGGGTGGGCTCTTCATCACCATAGCGTGGGCTTCACCCCACAGACGGGGAGCAGGGAAAGCAAGGCGCGATGGCCATGGATGGCAGAGATCTGAATCTGTAGCCCTGGTAGCGCATCCGTTACGCAGACTGCCTGGATCTGCCTCCAGCTGGAGAAAAACAACAGAAAAATTGGCAGGAGGAGGTGACTGTCCTGGGAAGGTACTCCCAGGACACCAGAAGCAAATCGACGGCAGCCAGGGCAGCTCTGCCCAACAGCCTGGGGCTCTGGCAGTCACCGAGCCTTCGCTGGCCGCTGCGGGCTGAGGTGCTCCCCACAGCAGAGGTATTACCAGGGTACTCTAGTTAATATGTGTCCAGGTCTGAGTAGTTTCGATGAAGACCGAGGTAGGAACTGGTTATCTAGATCTTTTTACAGGTAAGGAGGGTAAGGGAGAGCCCTGTATCATTTATCTCATCCTAAAAGTTAAAATTTATCCTATCTGCTTAACGGATTCCTACACCTCAGGGTGAGATGAACTGCACTCGGACACATATTTCTATTTCTCTCCGCTGCCCAGGTGGGGGTTCTACATAAGCTGGTGCAGAGAGCTGACTAGCTGTGGCCAAAGGGACTTCTTGTTCTGCCTTCTCTACTTCTGTTGCATTTTGTTTCAGGTCCCTCTACAAAAATAGTTCATTTCTTCAAAGCCTAAGGAGGTCCTTGGGCGAACTGAACGGCTGCTGAGCCACTGAGGTGGCCTCCCAGAAATAAACCCCTAAACTTGTGTGAAGAGAAGTTACTATTTTATACCGCATAAATCCAGACTGGGATGGTGAGTGCCATCGTTTCATCTTCACAGGACGACAGAAGAGCTTACAGATCTGTAATACTGCATTTAACAGTTGTTCAGAAAGCTGCCCAGAGGTGAGCACGTCACAGGAATATGAAGGAAGAAGCCTTTGAGAAGGGGGACAAAAGGACAGAAGTCAAAGGGCTATCAACTCTGTATGCCAGCAAGAGGGGACGAGGGATGGCCACCCTGCAAAACCCCGCTTAGGCTAACAGTCATGGTCCCCTCCAAAGGGTATGAACCATCCGTGGAAATCCAGATGTCTACAGCCCCAGTATCCCCAGCAGTAAGGAGAGGGAACGCTGCTGTGGGAGTTGCACGGCGTACGGTAAGAGCTGAGCCCTGAGCCGGCGGCACAGCGGCACGGCAGCTTGCACTAACTTACCCGCCAGGTTAGTTTTAAGTAATGTATTAAGGTTCTGGGTGCTCGTTAGGATTTCCATTAGCCAGAGTTAAGGATTAAACCACCACTACTGCTGTCTTCAAGGTCATCTTCATCAGCAGGAGAGCCTGACAATCAAAGCAAAGAAAGCTCTTAACCGACACTCGACCAAGCGTTCAGAGCAGCAGCAAGGGGAGAGCAGCTGGTGACCCACATTTGGGGGGCTGCTGAGTAAGGTAGAAGCTTTTGGGCATGCCCTTGCTAACCAGAGGGCATCGGTGCTGCGCCCTCTGACTGCAGAGATCACGGGTAATTAACTAAGCACTCAGCACGCCTGCAGGGAACAGGGTCTCCAGCCAACCCTCCCAGCAGCTGGCCGAAGAACGCCAGCCCCAAAGCACTGGTGTGTTAGCAGACAACCCCTTGGAGCATCCATTAACCAGCACCTGACCTCCATCCCTCCCTGCAGACCAGCGTTTCACTTGGACATCACAGACCTCCAGAGAGGTCACAACAGGACCCAAAGGAAGTTGTCAAGAGTTTACATCAGCTCTCTACCTCCAGCTGCTGACAGGAGCTCAGGTAGGTAGGTGGAGACGAGTGCTCACTTCCACAGCTTGCAATTATAAGTTCTTTCTCTCCCTTGCCATGGGGGACAAAAAGCCTGTGCTATCTCCCCAAAACAGTGGGGGAGGGGGGTGGGCTTTTTTTGTTGGTTGGTTGGGGTTTGTTCCCCCCCTCAAAAGGAAAAAATAGTTTTAGAGAAATGAAAGGAACATTTTAATAAAATATGAAACACCCATGAATCCTTTTCAGAAGGTCCTTTGAAACTGTAAACAGGTATACATAAGGAGCAGAAGACCCTCTTGTCTAGAAGAAACCAAACCATCCGTGGTTACAACTAAGGGTGGGCCAGAGCCAGGTCAGGATAAGTATCTGTCAAGACACAGGAAAGGAGCACAGTGAAAAGCAAAAGCTTCCATGTTTTAATAAGTCCAAAGTTCCAGGCTACGCAGCCCAAAAAGAATACAGGTCCAGAGAGGGGTGACAAGGATTAAAGACGGCATCTCTACAGAGAGGAATTTAAAAGACTAGAGCTTCTCAGGTGTCTAATGGGAACGTGACAGATCTACAAGATACCAAAGGGCATGGAGATGCTCGCAGGCAGCGCCACACTTCACCGTTACTCCCAATACAAGAAACTGAGGACCATCAACCAAAACGACATGGGGCAAGTTCAAAACCAAAGCAGGAGAGGTTACCCCGCACAACTTGGCAGCGCAGCTCTTTGCCGCAATGTGTCGCAACCGCAAATCTTTACTCGGTTTTGAAAAGCAGCTAAGCAAATTCATGGAAGAAAAGTCTACCAAGGGCTGATGAAACACCAATAAATTGTTTCTGCATTACCAAGTCGCTGAGCTGCAGATCCTGACAGGTGAGAGTGTACACCAGGGATGCCCCCCCAGGCTCTCCCTGCAGCACTCACCGGTGGCCCACCATCAATGGGGCCTTCGGTGGACCCAGCCTGGCCTTTTCCATGTTACCTGGAGAGAATTTTGATGCATTTTCCATTATCTATTGACTTTTTTTTCCCCCCCTTCATTCGTATCTGGATATATCTGCATCTGTCACAACTAGGTCCCATACAGAGAAGTTGTTGGGTCTTCTATGGTTCCAGGCTGACAGCAGGGTAATTCCAACTCGAAGCACAAGACCCTTTCCCAGGTTACAACCAGGGTGTACTTTTATCTCTCCAGCCCAGAGCACACTCCTCAACCTGAGGCATAGCAAGAAGCTCTTCCAACAGAAAGCACGAGATCTTGAAGCCAAACCAGGGAGCACAAGGATAGCGACTACACCAAAAACACTGCGTGCACGATTACTAGCGCCGACAGTTCAATTAATGCAAAGAGCACATTTCCTTTTCTATTTCGGTTGCTAATAGATCACATGGGGGACAATCCCATAGGAGACGTCACTATTTTTCCTCGAGCAGTCTGCCAGATTTTTTTTTTTCCTTTTTTATTTTTTTTTTTTTAACACGTTTAACCTAAATTTTCATGTCCTCAATGTGAATTTCCAGCCCTTTGACTGTTTCTGCCGTTCTTCTCTGCACTCCTTCCAACATAACGATACGCCCCTGGCAGCGGCGAGCACGGAGCTGATGGTAACACCGTGTTACTGCAGCAACGCTCAGGCTCTCTGCCCACCCACAGCCCAATATGCAGATCACCGCATCGCCTTCAAACCCCGATTCAAACTAACCCCCTCGCGACACTTTCAACACATCTTGCAACATTCCTGGTCTCCAGCTTTGTTCCTCTCATCCCATCATGCACATTTGGGGTTATTTCTTGCTGGAGGCATTAGAGGCACTTTATCTGAGTTGATCAGCAATCTGGCTCTTTTGGCTGTGTTTCAGTCTTCCCAGATTCTTTTATACTGTATTTTTCTGTGACTAATTATTGTGGAATTTCTGCTACATTGGTGGCACCAGAGCACGTTATTAGCATGGTGTTAAATCTTCATTGAGAGGTGACAGAAGAACAGAATGAGAACCCCCAGCATTAACTTTTAAAGCAAAAATAAATCAGTAAGCCATGAAAACTGGATGACTATGTCAGTAGTCCAAGGAGGCAGAAGGGGATTCCAGTCTTATTTACTTTTTTTCCAGTATATTCCAATAACAAGTTTAGGGGTAAACTTATCCTACCAACAGCACCTTGGCCGCACTAATAAAAGCCCTCTGTACCATTATTCTATATAAAATACACAACAGTATAGCACTCTCTCCCGTTCTCGTATTTTGGCTCATACATTTAGCAGCCATACAAGATACGGACACACAAGGAAAGAACAAAACCACCCACAGAGAACAGAGGCAGACTAGAATATACACTCACCATCCTCAGACACCGTCCAAAATCTCCTGGTTCGATCACAGTTCGGTCTCTTCGTGTTCTTCCACTATTCTCACCTGCGGCAAAGGAGAGACAACCCAGAGCAGAAGTTTAGATCAACAGTAATGACGCTTCAGTATAAACATAGAGGGGGAAAAAATAAAACAAAAATCAAAAGCCCAAGAGGCCAGCGTCCTGTGCCGAGCCCTGCCAACCTCAGGGGCTGCTGGAGATCAGATTCAGCATCACAGGGGAGACACCAAATCCTTTCATCAGCCACTACGCGCCACATGCAGGGCAAAAAACACCCCTCAGGGCAGTGTGGGAGGGAGCTGAAGGAAGAAAAGATTTGGTCAAGATGGTTCAAGGACCTGGGCAGGACCCTTCTTCTTACAAAACTCGAGTGCTTGGAGAAGATCACTGCGGTCTTGGGAGGAAATCATCTCTTAAAAACCACATCTTGTCCTGCCTAGGAGGCAGGGCAGGACGCAAGAGCTCAAAGCCCCACGCAAAAATTAGCGGCCCCTTCTGCCAGCTTTCCCCCCGCCAGCACAGGGAGAGGCGCTTTGCAGGAGGGGAAAGACTGAGCAGCAAGATGTGAGTGAGGTCCTGCTCTGAGAAGATCCTTTCCAATAGCACTGGATGGTCCCACAGCTGATCCTGGGATTTCCATGGAGGAAGAGACCCTTCCTTAAGGTTTGCAGATCTCTCCAATATGTTGGTGATCAAATGATCCTATATCTCTCATCTGTCCAAATTCTGCCCTCTGTTCTGCTCTTCCAGCCCCACACAGGGGACCGAATTCCACGTAATTAAACAATGCCATCGGAAATGGGTTGGCTGCCCTGCAGCAGCTCTGTGCGCTCCTGTTCCCAGTGCCACTCACCCGACCACACAGCCCTTTCACTGCGCGCACGAGTAGCGCAGAGATCTGAACACGTGTCCCAACCATTTTTAAAAATAACAATGTTTTAAGTGGGGACGTTCGGTATTTAAGTGTAGCCTGAAGATGGCTTAGAGTCCATCAACCAATGCCAACGCACGCCAAAGCTCCAGGAACGCTCAAGGTCTTTCATACATTTTGCCACCAATTATTTCAACCTTTTTCCTCCTTAGATGAAATACAAACGTCAACAAATGTGGAATTGGAGAACACCCAAACATCTCACACAACATACCCCAGCTGAGAATTACTCCTCCTTCCACCATTGAGGAATCAGGTCGGCGACAGAAGATTTTCGGGACACCTACTCAAGGGATTTCTCTCCCAGCCCAGAATTCCGTGAGGTTTGACACCCACACGTCAGAAGGCCAAGCTGAACGCCAGCGCTAAGGAGTCGTTTTTGAAATGCAATCTTCATCGTGAGCGGGCAGCACGCAAGTCCTCCAGCACTGCTGCGCCCGGCTGGAGGGAGCTCCCACCCCGCTCCAGCAGTGCCCTCAGCTAGGAATAATTACCCGTGTACTTTCTCTTAATTTCTCCTGTCCTGCCACGCTCTCGATGAGAAAGGACAGGAGGAAGGAATGGGAGTTCGGAAAGGATTCAAAACTTGTGCGCTATATTACCTGACATTTAAAAGCAGACCACCAAGGTTCAGGAAAATAAGAGGAAAAAAAAACCCGCAACAGGAATCATCTTTTTTCCTAGGAAAACAGAAAAAGCCAAATACTTCAATATCTCCCTTCAAACCCAGATCCAACCTGTCTTTTTTCAATTCTAAAAGCTTTTTTCCCCACTATTTAGCAAAATGCCTTTATATAGAGGAAAAAACCCCAAACTAGTAGCAGCTTACCACGCCACCAGGAAGAGTCGCTGCCAACTGGTGACTGACGAATTAGGTGAAAAGCACAATTCGGAAGTGAAGTAGAATGTTAAGTATGCTTCGTTCACTAGTCTGAAGAAATCTGAATTATTGATAACACCGAGTGACACACGAGCACTTTTCCTGCAGTACGCTTTGTACCAATTTATTAAACCATGCTACTTCACTTTCTTACTTCCTTCCTTGTAGGAGAAGTCAGGAATTGCTGGAAACTGCCACTCTCTTTGGCTACGTCACGTTTGAGGATGTTCCTCCTTGCTCCCATCCCCCCCGGCTCTTCTGGAAAGCCGGTTGCCCAAGAGGAAGGCAGCTCCGGGCAGCCGGGACTCCCGCAGCCGCATTAGCTCAGCCCGCAGGAATGCCGCTGCCGCTCCTCCGCCTCCGAGGCCAGAGCAGCCATGAAGCTGAAGGGGCTCCTGAGGATTTATGGGTTCTGGAGGAAGCCAGGAGATACCACAAAACCCCCCCAAGCGCTGCTTGTCCCACCGAGAAAAGCCTTGGGCCTCCAGTGCTACCCGAATTACACCTGGCCCAGTCCACTCATCTGCAGGCAGCTTTGCTCCTGCACTTGTGCAGCTTCACGTGCTCCTCTGCTGACATCCCGAATGTTCCAGGGCTGGCCATGGTCCTCCTCCTCCTTTCAAAGGCTGCTGTGTCTGACCGGCTCTCGGCTCTGCTGCTGTGGCCTCCAGCCCTCGGGAGGGAGGACGGCAGCTGCCCAGCACCACTGCCACCACCTCTGCGGGCTGGTGCCTACCACCTCTCCCGTGGACATCATGTGTCTGCTCAAGGAGCCGTTTCCCGTGCAGGAGGTTGGATTCCCCCAAAATCCAGGTCAGAAGCTGCCCTAAAATCTCAATCACAGGGACTGGGCTGGAACTGGCCACCTGCTGTGCCCAGCCAAGGCGGAGGCTGATGCTGCCGAATTAAATGAAGGGGGGACCAGAGACGGAGAAGGACAAGACAAAAAGGATGAAACTGGAGAGAAGGTAGAAGAGCGCGATGGTCTTTCACGCACGGATGGAAACCACAGTGCAGAGCCTCAGGTGTTCTGCTGCCAGGCAATCACGAGCAGAGCACGGGGCTCATGCCCCATGGCTGGGGGCCAGCAAAGCCGAAAGCTCGCTGCCCTCCCCACCGCTGGGCTTGGGGGACGTGCAGGATGGTGCCAGCGGTGCCGGCCCTGCTGACGAGGCCGGCGGGGTGACGCTGCCCGACACACCTGGGTTGGGGGAAAGTAGAGAAAATAACTCGCTTCACTTGAGTGTTTTTATAGCCTGTATCCTACCCTGGAACTATTCATCTCAGAGCCAAGCCCTCAGATAATAAGGAAGTGTCAGGGTTGAGAACACTCGTAAAAATCTCAATTTTCTCTCTCCCATAGCCCTCTTGCCCATGTGACTCACACGGTTATTGCACACTTCGTTAGGCAACCGCGTTATTTCCCCCAGGGATCTTTGCCTCTCCCAGTGTGAAACACAGCAGCAGGGACCGAAGCAGCGGCCGTCTTGAAACCTCTGCCCTCATTCTCTGCAGATGCTGGAAGAGATGCAGGGTCTGCGAGAAAAGAGCCCGGACAGCCGGAGCGAGCTCTGCCTGCAGCGCTGGACCCGCCGTCCTCCTCCGGGACGTTCACCCCCCACCCGAGCCAGACATTTCACAGACGATATGTGAATATTCGCCATTTTCCGGATCGCAGCACTGGACTCAAACACCTGGGTTGCCTCTCAGCTGCAAGCCGAGTCAAGGTGCGATATAAACCGTACACGCGCTGGAAAACCCGACTCTCCACGCAAAGAATTAGGCCGTCCAAAAATCAGAAGAAACATTTACTCTCTCTCTGCCTCCCCACATCTCATGGAGGTGCCGTGAAACCACATCGCTGCTTCACCAGTGTGTATTTACAGGAGCCTCACCGAAAAGCTTGTGAAAAGCTTAATAGCCCTGCCTTCAGCGCAGCTTGATTAACGACAGCGAGCCAGGCGTAGGAAACGCTGGATAATAAGGACGGCTTCTCCCTGCCGTTGTCGGCAGGCTTCGGGGAGCGTGGGTCCTTTGGGAGGGAGGGAGGGAGGACGCCCGTCGGGGCGCACGGGGGTATTGCGGATGCGCCCGTGGAGCTATGGAAAGGTGGGAAAGGCAGCAAGCGCCCATGACGGCTTCCAGCCTCGTTAGCGCTGCTGCGAGGCAGCTTTCGGTGCGCACCCCAGGCGAGGTGGGTGGCCTCTCTGGCAGCTCCACGCTTCCCGCTACAAGACTCGGTTTTAATTGCTTATAAAACTTCGCCAATTGTTTGCAGTCGGAGCGAAGCTCTCTGTGCTTAGCGCCTGCCCCAGGCGCTGATTTTGTTTTAATTTCAGCTAAAATAGTAGAGTTAGTCCTGATATACTTAACGGGGAAAAACAAGTCGTAATATTAAACAGGAGACGCTAGAAGAAACAACCAGGAACCCTATTAGCCTTATTTTGATCCCAAATGAAACAGAACAGCCATCTCAAGCCTCTCAACTAATTAGAGGCTAAAAATATAATTGTCAGACCACATAGTTACATGCAAAGCAGATTGCATGGGACGGTCTTTGTTATTTTAAGCAAAATTACAGGTCCGAGGACTGTTTCTAATGAAGGCCGCTACCAGCTGGTCTTCAACAACAAAAAGCTTTTACTGATGAATAACTATTAAAAGAAAAGATTGGGCTACCAGAGCTTAGGAATGTCACAGTAATAGCAGATGACGATGACAAGTTGCCAAAGTATTCGGATTGCTCCGCGACGCTAAGTGGTCATAATTTAACTGCACCCGGGTATGAGCGGGGGCAAGGGATGAATTCAGAGATGCAGAATTACCCACAAGATGAAGGGCTGCTGTTTCCCAGGTCGTGCACCTCAGAGGACCCCACAGTCACCTCCACACGAGCTGCCCCCACAAGGAGCAGGCGAGAAGTCCACCGCATTAATATATAAAAATCAGTAAACAGCAGAGGCGGCGAATTGATGGCATTTCTGTCCCCAGCGCTGCTGAGGCCGTGGCTACAACTGCCTCCGTGTGGCCAGAGCTAAGGGAGCATGTTTGAAGCAGAAAGACAAAGCCCATCTAGTGATCCAAAGCCAAACAGGCTCACATATGCAGCTTAAAAAAAAATAAAATCATAAAGAGAAGACTTGCTCAATATGTTTAAGTATTTATGCAAAGTATAGCCAGCTCTGGGCAACTCTGCTGACAAGGATATAACTCAATCCAATTACTAGTAGATGACGTTTCAGAATTGGATAAGTTCCATCAAGCTTATGACAAAAACTGTCCTTTTTACTGCTCGGAGTGCTTAAAACTGATCAGATACTTTTTCTGTTTTGTCCAGGTCTGAATACATGAACCCTGACAGGCCTCTGGGTAAGCAGAGCTGCCCACGATGCCCTCGGCACACCCCATCTCCGGCTGCTCTTCCCGAAGAGATCGTTGACTCAGGACTACAGACCACCTCTCACACTCAAAGTTAACCAACTTGTGAGATGTGAGGAGGGGAAGAGATGTTCTCCCAAGTGAGGGGGGTACCTGCCATGGCCCTGCAGCGCTGCACATGCATTCCCCGTCCCGAGCACCAGGAGATGGTCTTAGACCAACAAGGAACGAGACACGGACACCATCTCGCTCAGCCCACGGTGCAGAACCACATCCTGCCCCAGAGCTGAACCACCCTGGCTCCCCCACAGCCACCGTGGCAGCTGGGAAAGGGCAACGGCTTGCAAACCCTTCCTGGCCATCCCATCTAAGAGTCAATTCATTATTAAAATACCCTGGAAGTGTTTTCCTTCCTATTTAAAACCAATCAAGACCTCTTTGCAGACTGATTAGGCTCCTCTTGCATTCCAAGCAGGAACAACCAGGTTTCAAACGGGGGATTGCACCCGAGAGATCAGACCAGGGCACCCAAAAGCTCTTTGCAGCACTGCAGAGAGACCGGGGAAAGCTGCTGTAGCCAGAAACGCTCCTGACTACACAGCACCATCCTACAGAAGAAATTTACCTTTTGGCCCCCAAAAAACATACCCAGATTTGGCTAGTGCATTGCTAGTCCTCACGTGCATTCTCAGTCCAAGTTGATAGAGCGGTATAGTGAAGATGTCAGAGACTGTGCTCGGAGCCAGTGCCGTTACCGGTGGCGGAGCCACACGGGTAACACGGGGACAGGTTACCCAGCCCTGCCTGACCGAAGGCGAGGCATGGAGCAGCAGAGAAATAGGATACGCGTGTGCCAGCTGCAGGAGAGGGTAGTTGAACGTGTGCGCACGTGGATAAGATTACAGAGCGTGCAGAGCAACAGGAGGATGGAAACCAGAGAGCAAATCCCTAAGGAAGCGCTGAAGGAGCGGCAGAGCAAGGGAGAGAACGGGCAGAGCGAGTTTAGGGAAGGGATCTCAGGAGCACAGCTGCCATGGAGTCAAACCTCCCCAACAGTGACGGGGGTGAGAATAATTTTGCCAAGCTCAAGGTTTCTGCACCAGCGGTTCTAGTAGAGCAGGTAAGGCGGGTTGAAGAGACGAGGGACGCCAGTCTGAACGGGCTCCGTACAGGGGACTTACCATGAAAGCAGGAAAAAAGTCAGCCCCAAGAGTTATGCAGGAGCAGAGCTGAGCTTTGCCTGTAAGAAAGGAGAAATTACACAGCATGGGGAAGGATTCAGAGGCAGATGAGAAACTGAGGAAGGAGAATAGTGTAACGGGGAAGAGACAGCACAGGGTCAGAGGCAAGAGGACAAACCAGAGAACTTGTGCCTGATGCACAGAAAGGAAGAGAGCACATGGGAAACACAGAGAGGAAGGGACATTGACATTGTATTTTGTCTTTTCCCCTCCACAGAAACAAGGTCCTCTGCAGTAAAAAGGAAGGGGAAAGACGACTGGAGAAGTCAGAGGTGTGCTCGGAGCAGCCACAGGCTGACAAAGCAAAGCTTTTGTTTAGCAAAGAGCAGAGCAGATCCGACACGAGCCTTGAGCCCGCAACGCTGCAGGCAGGCCTGGCCCCGGAGTGCTGCAATGGATGCGCCGCTGCCAAAAGAGAGAACAAAAGTGAGAAGTTTTGCAGAAGTAAACAGAGGAGAGGAGAGATGGGCCGGAGATGGCAGAGCTTGGGAAGAGCAACACAGACCCCGAGGGCAGAGACACTGGCGGAAACAGGAGTCTCTGCTGGAGCTGGACTGGGTTGAGGACCCTGGGGTAGGAGCGGCACCGGGGCACAAGCAGTTTTGGGGTTTGTGCTGGTGAATGGTGTAGAAGTGAGAACTGCCAAGGGTGGAAGAAACAGGGAAAGCAGCAGCCATGGAAGGAAGGATGCAGGAATGTAGAAGAGGGTGTGGAGAGAGCTGGAAGGCAAAATGGGCAAACAAGACTAGAGCTTGGGAAAATACCACCAGAATTTGAAAAATGCCCAACTCAATAGGCCGGGCCAGATACACGCATGCAATGAAGACCTGCCCCCCAGCTCTGCGCTTCAGGCCCAGGGAATAGCTTAACCAGGGGACAATATCAAAGGGGTCTAATGACAACTTGTTTTGTGGACGAGAAAAGAAAGAGGGGAGATCCTTATGGCGCATCCAAGCTGCAGGACCACTTCTCCACCAGCACTGCATCCATCCCATCCTCTGCCAAGGTCACCCTGCCACAACTCACTCAGACAGGAGCCAGGAGAGACGGATACTTAGAGGAGACAGTAAACAGTTTACACCACGTGCATGGGCAGACAGACTGATGGACTCCAGCTCATAGGACACCTACAGCAAGAAGGGCCCAGCAGTGCCACCCAGATGTCATCAAGGTGTGCAGGATTATGAGGAAAGAGAACAGAGCCCAGAGCTATGCCAGACCCCTAACAAGCATTGCTATCCATCACTGCAATGATTTTAAGCGTAATTAATTTCAGCAGCATGCCTGCCTGCCAGCTGACTCCACTCTTTACCTTAACGACAGTGAAATCAGCATTTCGAGGGGAAACCAGTAACTGCGAAGGAAGCCCCACATACCGCAGAGCGAGGACCGTTAGCGTGTGTTACTCAAGACCATCTCCTTTCTCGTACCACGGCTGTGGCAGTGAATACCTTGCTCTGCAGGCAAAGCAGCCAAGGGGCTGGGGGCAGCCGGTGGCACCAGGTGGCAGCAGCACACCAGGGATGCTCCCCTGCCAGGTCAGCCTCTGCCTCCTCCTCCATCTTCCTAAGGAGCTGGCAGAGAACAGGGCTGCGCTGATTCATTCCCCATCACAGCCAGCGAGAAGCTGAGACACCAGCAGAGAGCGAGACAGACCACTCATTCATTTCAGGGGCACATGGAGGAACCACGGACCCAAAGAGCCCCCCACCGCCCCCGTGCCATCCCCACCCTCCAAGGCCTTTCATCCCAAGCCGGCAGAGAAGGGATTTGAAGCCAAGGATCCAAGCTGAACTTCATAACCACGGGACTAACGGAGACAGGAAGCACAGCTTTGGCAAGCATTTCCAAAGCCCCCCCTGTAACTCCAGCCCGTTGTTCTCCAGTTTTGTTTGCTTTTCTTTAAAAAAGCAGTTGGGACATTTCAAGTCACAATTAAGCCTTTATTCAAGTACAAACAATTGCCTGGTCCCTACCCAAAGCAGTGCAGATGGGCCCATCCCAGCTGCAATCCAGGCTCCTGCCTGCTCCCGGTCCTCTGCCTGTAGCCCCAGAGAGATGCGTGGGTGCAGGGATACCTCTCACTCCACCGCCGGCAGCCCCATTACCTCTCTCCGCACCGCGCTCAGATTTTAACTCAATCTCAGGAAGGAAGCAGCAAGAACTTTAAGGAAACGGTGCCTGCGCTACTGAGGTCACATCCCAAGTCTCCAGGCTGGGGAAGCGCTGTCTAAACCGGTCTCTGTGCACACACTCATTTCTTCTTATGCATCAGGAGAATTCGCCTTTTAATTCCCATCAATTTGTGGAGTCTTTGACAGCCCCGGTTTTCTTTGAAAGGCAGTCTTTGTGACTGCAGGAAAAAGCCTGAAATATGTGACCCAAATGCACCAGAAGGCTCAGAAATCAAAAGATCGAGTCCTGAAGCGTGTCGCTCCCCCTCTCCACCCCGCACCAACCTTCCCCAGCCGAGCTCGCGGCTGCAACACGCTCGGACTCACCATCTGGGGACTTTAAAGTAACTTCAAGTAAACAGCAGCAACGCAACTTCAGCCCAGTTGCTATTACAAATAAAACTTCTATTATTCTTTAATACAGGTGTGTAAATATACTCATCCGGTATTATTTTACAATTCCCAAGGTTTCTAAGGCATCTGCCTGCAGCCAGAAGACAGGACCGTCAGAACCATACCCCTCAGTAAAGGCAGCTGGAGGCCAGGCAGGATAACTCTGGCATCCAAACTGGTACTACACTAAACTGGTACCCACCCACGAGCATCTGAATCCCCCCGGGGATTCAATAGCAAGTGTCTGAAAGAAAAAATTATTGCTGTTATTCCAGGTGATCATATGCCCTATAACGGTCCTGCAGCGCTACTGGGTTTGACAGCCCAGAGATGGCCAACGCTTCCAGCTCCAGCTGTGTCTGCTCAGCGCTGAAACCCCGGGGCTTGTTCCGCACGTGCTGCTGACCAGAGGCAGAGCCCAGGCCAGAACCCATACACCACCACTCGCAGACAAAATTTCTAGGAGAGCCTGTTGTCGCCAAGGGCAATTTTCCTCCACAGGAACTAAAATGAACCATTTTTTAGTTACCCACATAGAATCACAGAATGGTTTGGGTTGGAAGGGATCTTGAAGCTCATCCAGTGCCACCCCCTGCCCTGGGCAGGGACACCTCCCCCCAGCCCAGGTTGCTCCCAGCCCCGTCCAACCCGGCCTTGAACACCTCCAGGGATGGGGCAGCCACAGCTTCTCGGGGCACCCTGCACCAGGGGCTCACCACCCTCACAAGGAAAAATATCTTCCTCGTATCTAATGTAAATCTCCCCTCTTCCAGTTTGAAGCCATTCCCCCTCCTCCTATCACCACATGCCTTCGTAAAGTCCTCTCCAGCTCTCCTGTAGGCCCCCTTCAGATACTGAAAGGCCTTATGGTCTCCCCAGAGCCTCCTCTTCTCCAGGCTGAACAGCCCCAACTCTCTCAGCCTGTCCTCATAGGAGAGGTGCTCCAACCCTTGGAGCATCAACATGTACATGAAAAAGCTACAACGAAACTAGAGCAGGTCTGAAAGGACAGAGCATTGAGATTTCTTCTCTTGACTCCCCCAAACCAAGCCCAGTTTCCCCAGCAGCCTCCCCACAACGAGCCGTACCGAGGATGATCCTACGCCAGGGTCTGCAGCGCTGACAGCGATGTCCAACCGCTTGAAACGTGGCTGGGAGCACACGTCCCTGCTGAACGCTCCTCCCTGCTCCTGCTGGAAACCCAGTTCCTCTCTAAAGCTTGCAATAATTGCACCATTATCAAATTAAATACACAACTCCACCTTCCCCAGGAAGAACACTCTAAAACAGAGCGACAAACATCTGGTCGGGGTTTCTACCATCAAGCTACAGGAAGACAGATGACCACAAGATGAGAAGAAAACCCTTAAGAGTTGTTATTAGTAAGTTAAGAGCTCACTTTCGATTGCATGTTCAGCTTGAAATCTCTTGCTTTTTGCTAAGCACCATCATCCAACTGTCAAACCTGCCAGTTCCTGCGGAAGCGCTGGGTTTGCGGGCAGCTCCTCCGGATGGTACGTTATGATGGCAGCCTGGATGCCCTCCTTCCCCGTGCCACTGCGGAGAGGAGCCCTCTCAGGGCTTGGTGTTGTCACCGCTGCTCTTCCCAGCCCGGCACGTACAGCAACAAACTCGGAAACTTGCCCTTCATGAGGCTTTTCTGGGGGTGGTATCCCTCCCGGTACCAAGCAATACCTAACCTGGCCTTTAACAATTCCCCTTTCCCACCCCAAGCCCCCAAAATCTCTGGTTTAAGAAGGTGAAACTGGAGCCTCTGGTCTTTAATTTCTAGGTACCTGGAGCTTTCAAAAATGTTTTGCACTTTAGCAGTGGAAAATCACGTGAAGGGATTGCCTTTGCACACTGACCTGCTTTCATTAATAAACTCACCTCAAACGACGCGGGCAAGACATTAAGTTCAGGTGAGCTTAACTGCTACCATCTCTGCGCTCTACCAGGAGCTTAACTGTTTCTAAAAACAGTGCTGTCCATGACGTCCTCTCAAAAGGCACTCTTAGAAAGGGAAATCCCCAGCCAATCAATAAAAGGAAAGAGAAGGCAATTCGATATATATAGCAAGTCCCCTGCTTATCTAGCAGTGAGAGCTGCATAAATTCACACGCACTGTCCCTTCTCCGCTGCCAGCTTCCACCAGGATGGGGTATGAAGACCGCCACATGACAAGCTCGGTCCTGAAAGGAGCCTGAGGATTTATACTCATCTGCTGTAATTCACACAAATTTTTTTTAGTGCTGGAAATAAAGCCTGGGATTTCTTACCTTTAATAACTGACTGTATTAAAACACATTAAGGATCAAATTTCTGCCTCTAAAAGGTTTAGGACAAAACCTAAATGCATCAGACTTGCTATATCTAAACACAAAGTCAAATCTCAGGAGGCAAAGGGGATTTTTATCATCTTTGCTCAAATATGAGAGTCACCTTTCTCCCATCAGCTCATCACTGACACGCACCAATTACACCCCATGGCCAATTACACCAATTACACCCCAATTACACCATCGGCAGATCTATCAGCAGTTGCAGCTGAAGCCAGACTTTCCCCAGCCCCGCGTATTCCTTTAGCACGCGCTCTGGAACGCACGCCGACACCCAGGGCTGCAGCACAGCACCTCTGGGTGCCGGTAGTAAGGGAGAACAAGCAGAGCAGAAAGCTGCGGCTTTGAAAGAAGTCAGAGTCGCAGCACTCGAGGAGGCATCCCGCTCCCCAACCTCTGTCGCTCTGGGAACAACCCTTTGCTCTGCGATTTTTGGGGAGCAGGGGGAAGCAGGAGCGGCAGCACAGCTATTCGCAGCACAAGCGCGCTGGGATCCCATCCGCTCGGCTCCCCAGGGAACTCCCACAGCCAAGCCAGCTACTCCTTTGAGCTTCAATTTTTACTGCTTCGTCATTAGTAAAACACGCTGAAAATGTGACTTCCTCTGCTAAAAGACCTATTGAACCTTTTCTGAGAAGTCTAAGTAACTTCCTCTTGTATTTCAATAAAAGAAAGCAAGCCCACGGGTGGAACAGTTTCTCTCATACTTCTAGAAACTCCTCTGGTAGAAACACCTGTGGAAGAAGGAAAGATGCAGTAGAAGAGAGAGAAAGGGAGGGGGGTTTCACTTTTCATCAAGTCTGTTTTATTATAAAACAAAACTGTTAGTCCGCTTTACAGGACGAAAACACTTTTGCTTCCTCTTTTGCCTCATTTAGCAATGGCAATGAAAGCTCTGCACAGTTTCCAAACGAGGCACTAAGAAGATCCGCACAGAACTTCTGCATTCAACAGTTTAATGTTAAACAATAATCTCCATTTACTCTCCTTGCTGAACAAAACAGGCTCTGTCTACGATCATCTTATCCCACATCCAGAGGTGCTTGGCTACCCTCTTTCTGATGGAAATGCAGAGAGCAGGCAGCAGAAAGGGATGCGTCTGCCCGCTGGCATGCCAGGAGGGGTGACACTCCCCTGAGAGAGCGCTAGCAGATCGAATATATTAACTTTTAGAATTGCAGGAAGGGGAAAGAGCAAAGAACAGAGAAGGTAAGAAATGCTCTTGTGCCAGTCCAAGTGCAAAGGACAGGAGGGAGCGGTATGAGTCACTCGCTTGCTGGCACACATCAGCCTTGGCATCCACTCCCCCTGTGGATCTGCATCCAGTCGGTGCTGGCTGCCTGCCGGTAACGTGGCATTCCCTCCGGCAGCTGCCTGCAATATGTCTCCAGGCTGCCCTATAATGAGCGCGGTACCTTGGATGCTAGAAGCTAGCGGCTCTCCTCATGAGAGCAGTCAGTGGTGTGAGTCAGCCACAGGCACAAGAAAGGACATTACCAATTCTTCAGACAGAAGCCTGCGCGTTCATTCATTTCTTCTGATCATTTATTCGTCTTAAGGTACTTGCAGGGGCTTCCCCGCAGGCCCCACTCCTCTCCAAGTCCACCAAATCTCGGCCTGAGGCAACTCCATTAATTATCGCTCCCTGCGCCAAGTCTCATCCCTCACCTTCAGCACGCAGAAAAGCTCCTCTCCAACGCAGTTCTTCATGCTACCAACCTGCTGCGCTACAAAAAGAGAGCATCTGCTCTTCTAGGGTCGGCACCCCGATAACACACAGTATCCTGGGAACACAGTCAACATCATCGCTTAATGTTTAAGGCAAAGATTAATTTCGGCCAGGTCACCTCTCCGAAAGACACTGCCTCCCCTGGGTATTCTCACCAGGCACGGCAGACGCCCACTCGAAGGATCACGATTGCCAGGCTGAGGAACAGAAGTGAAGCTGTCGCAGCCACCGGGCCAGCCTCAGGAGAAGGATCAGAGCAAAGCTGCTCCAGCAACAACTTTAAGGTACCGTTTCCACTCCAGGCAGAGGAGCGCTCAACACTGCTCTGTCAGATGGTGCAATCTGGAACAGCTACAGGGCAAGTCTGGGACTTTCTGTTAGGTCCCCTCGGGGATTTCTGCACATACCACCAAAACACGGGAGTCTCCCACTGCGGTCCCTTCCCTTACCGCAGGACTTCTCACAAAAACGTCATGTATTCTTGCTGTTATGTTGCCCTTTAGTTACAACTGCTGCTAGGATGACACGCCACAGTTTCAACCCGCCCCCCCACAACCCCCCCTGGAAAATAGGGACTTCACAGCTTAAACAAGCACTTCTTTGAAATCAAGGTACTTTCTCTTCCCATAGGCAGATAAATCTGAACGTGAAAGCCCAGCGTACACCAATAACAGACATTCAGAGCCCAATATACTTTTCACCTGCCTGAGTCAGAGGCAACAAGGCCTTGAGCAGGGCAGAAGCGTGGGAGCTGGAGCAGGAACGGAAAGGATGCACAGCACTGGGTTATCCTGGGGATAATAAAACTCCCTAAATCTAGTAAGAAAATTACTTTATAAAGGCACTGTACTGCACGAACTCTAGTACCAACCCGAGCGCAGCAGAGTCAGAGCTGGCATCAGTACCAAAATTCACCACCACTTGGTCAACAGACCATCAGCTCAGCCAGGCCACAACCACAACTTTTATGTGAAGAGCCACCGCTGACCTCAGGTCTGTCCCTCTCCCTGGACACAGTATTACTCCCTCTTCCCGCAAAAGGGAAAGAGGCAGCACGCAGAGCCCCAGCACCTTGTGGAAGCCAGGTCCACACACAGAAGAGCTGCCTTGCTGCAAGCAAGATGAGATTTCTCTTTGCCCAGACTCCCTTGCTCTATATCCACAGCTACTTGTTGGGTTTGCACACACATCCATGGCCTCTGCATGTCACCAGGTCGCAGGAAAAGGTGCACAGAAACAGGGGACGCTGAGAGTTTTCCTTTCCTAGCCTCTTGTCAGCTACTTGTAAAGGGTGTGGAGACGAAAAATGCAAGCCAGTAACTCCCCTGACAGAGAAATATTAAGCGCTGGCACTTTCTAGAAGCAGATGATCTCCCCTCCATACCAGGAAGGTGATGAACAGCCTTGTGCAGGTGAGAGAGATGTTTGCAGAGGACTGAGAAGAACCGGGCACATTGTCTAGAAGCACAAAGGATTCAAACACACAGAAAGAAAAGCTGATACCCCAGAAAGAGGAGACAAAGTTAATCGCCCTGCAGCGATCCCAGCCCTTACGCCATCTAACGCTTTGGGACTGTAGGGAAACGGCTGCCCAGGAGCACGGCAGACAGCAGCAGGCAGACACTCATCACACCAGAGCTCAGCAGCAGTTCCTCTAGTCACAAGAACCTCAGCTTTAAAAAACAAAACAAAACAAAAAGCAGCACTGAACTGTAGCATCAAAGGAAATAACTCCCACATACAGAGGACATAAAAGTATCAGGCTGTGACAAACCCTGGAGTCACACCACTCGTCACATTGAAGAAGCGCTGGAAAGGGAATGAGGGGCTGACAAGGGCCCAGACCTACCCAAGGGTGTAGGAAAGTTAACAACAGGACTCCAAAACACGAGCTGTACTTCAACACAGCCAGAGGGAAAATTTAACACCCCAGGACACTGGTAATGTACAGCAGACACAGCATCCTCAGTGGTACATAAAGCATCTTAAAGAAAACTCGCTGATACTTCCAGAGGAGCTCACCAAATCCCACTTCACTGTGCATCTTCCCACCAATCCCCCCAATAGGTTACGGCTGTTCTTCCCCCTCCAAACACAGCCCTCTGCCCCACCACACACAGGATGCTCCATTTCACACCCGACTTCAGCTTCCCTGTGCCTGAAGAGGCTCACTTCCACCCACCCAGCTCTGACCCTCAGGGCAGCACAGGCTTTTCAGTTTGCACCCAGATGCCACGGGCTTGCTCCAAAGATTTCCGCAAGAACAGAGCATTTTAGCTTTTGGGAAATCCAGTCTACCATTAGGGAAGGAAGGCAGCAGCGCCTCTGGCACTGGGGCAGCTGCAGCCCGGAGCTGGTGGGAGGCAGGAAGGGGGCTCTGCGGTCTGGCCAGAAAGCAGAAGCAAGTACAAGCCCAAACGATGCTGACTGGGGTGAGAGGCAATGACTCCGGGGCTCCTTATGTCCTCCTAAACCAACAGCTGAACACCCCGGGTCATGAGGAGCCCACGGGGTGACGATGACACCAGGCGGTACCGGCAGGCAAGCCGTGCTGCAAGAAGAATGGGCACCGGCCCGAGCTCAGGGCTGGCAGCCAGCCATGCTCTCCCCGAGCACCCCCGGTGAGGTGTTCCCAAAACGGGGTGTAGGTGCCTCATAAACGAGATACTGATCAGGACAACGGCTTCTCTTGTTCACATTAAAATAGTGACACACAGTTCTACCTGGCTCTGTCAAGTTGTGCTATGTGTCAGTCATGCTCCAGCAATAAAGTGAATTTCCGCCAACTACTTTGAAAGATTTTTTTTTTTTTTAAATTATTGTGAATCCAGGCAGTACAGTTGAAATAACAGAGACAACTGAATAGATTTATGCTGGTTTGCCACAAGGCACTCATCCACTCAGAGAAAACTGGCTACTTCAACAAGTTTCTAGAATAACACAAACCAACAAAACCCTCTGAAGCTTCCAGAAGGAACAATGCAAACTGCACCCCTCGCTCGGAGCAGTCCTCAGCTTCAACAGAGACCAGCAGAGAAAGACTGGCAGAGTTTAAGCAATTGAACTGACTGTAAAGTAGAAATGCTTTGAGGGTCCTTACCATAAAGCTGTCACTCACAAGCAGTACCATGTCCAAGCACGTTCTGCCAGAGAGAACAATTCCACAGTTGCATTTTGCAATGAAGAACTGGTCAGGTTGGAAAAGGAACAACGACTCCGCTTTCCAGTCAGTGCTGGCTGAGCCATGAAGTGGAAGAACGCTGAGCTCTAGCAAATCCCCTGCCGTGGTGAATGTGGGCTTAAGTTCAGCTACAAGACTTTGCCCCCGAGCAGATAAGTTGTGAGCCGCATCTACCTATGCCTCTGCTGCCAAGACAGACTCCTCCAAAGAGGGGTGGAGCGGACGGTGGTGAGCAGCCTCTGCAAAAGTCACCAGATTTGGCCTCTTGCTAGGTCTCAGGCCAACATATAGCCCACACTTTGCTATCAGAACAGTCCCATCCATTTCATTCCTAGCTAACGCCATTATTCCCAAGGCTTCAGTAAATCTCAGTCCTCATCGCCATCCCTCCTGTGACTGCCATGCCCCTCCGCCACAGTGCGATCAGATCCCCATCCTTGCAAGAGACAGCGCGATATTTCTTTCCCCCGGGACAATAAATACCGGCAAAAGCAAAACTCTATTGTGCATGCCCAGGAGAGCTGACCTTCATGGGGTTTATGGCGCATGAGATCAGCTGTATCAGACACGCTGTTGAGCAAAGACTCCACCTAGAAGATAAGCGATACAATCCACGAGGAAAGGAAGGTTGGTATTGCTCTAAATCAGAGACTAAAAGGAACAAGGAAGCTACAAATGCACACAACAAAAAGGGAATCCTTTGAGGCCGATAACTTGAAACAGAATATACAGACGTGTAACTCTCCTCTCTTGGGATAGGCCCTGGGCAGGCTTCTTCCTCTTCAAGAAGAAATTTGGGAGCATCTCTCAACTGAAGAGAGAGCAACAAAGTCAAAATAATAAGTAACAACAAAAAGTCATGACCACCACTAAGAGCACGAGCCGTCTGTTTAGCTTTCTTGTTGCAATGTCCCGTTAACATTATCCCCCTCAGGAAAGGCCAGACACCGCTTCCAAATCTCCTGTAGATCACTCAGGTCTGTGGAAAGATGCTGCAAAACAAATCCCACGCAAAGCTATTCGCAGGATTCAATTCCCATCCCCAGGGAAGGAGAAGGAGCCCCTCCAGCTCTGCAGCAAACCCAGGTACGGCAGAGGAATGGAGGCTCCGTGCCAAAACCCCAGCGGGAAGAAGGCTGAGCACAGAGACAGCGGGAGAGCTGTCAGGGGGCTGTATCAGAAGCAGTCTCGATAGACCCTAAACCTCCACGTGTGTCAAACCCTCTCAGCGGTCACCATACTGACCAAACCAGAGATAAATGAAGCAAAGTCAGAGGGAAATAGATGGCAGGTAAACGGGATGTGTGTGTGCGTGGCCCAAAAAGGACTCCAAGAGCTTAGAGAGAAGGGCTGCCCGGTACCAGCACACGCTCTCTGCCAGGAAAACAGGCTCATTTCAAACGGGATTCAACCACTGAACGCGTTTCAGTTTTATTTCAGCTCATGTTCCCAGTTAAAAAGAGCTGATCTTCCTGCGCAGGCAAGGAACCGGGCACCACGCCGGTGTGCACAGCAGCACAGTGCGTTACCGCTGCCGGAGCCTTTCAATCACGTCAAGAGCTCTGGCTGCAAAGCTGAAGCACCTCGCACCAGGGCACCTTCCTTCCGCACCAGGGCACCTTCCTTCCTCGCAGAAATTCATCGTCTCCGACGGAAAGCATGCTCGGTTTCCTTGGATTTGGTTCCGGGCCGTGAGGTGCAGATGCGGTTGTACTTGTTGCAAAGGCAGAGAGCAAGACAGCAACCAAACAACACGCACTCGAAAGTAGGCCTGAACAGGCATTTACTATTTATAAGCTAATCATCTGATCCCTCCTAAGGGAAATCCTATCCTTTTGGGCTGCTGAGAGCGCGCGTAACTGCACAGTCTCCGCAGGACTGCTAGGGAGAAACAGAAGGGAAGCAATTATATCGGTGAGGAGCGCACTCAAAGTGCCCAGACAAAATTCCTCCCTGCTCCGTAACAGCGCAGGCATCCTCCTGGAGAACAAGCCAGGGATTACCAGCAGGGATTAATCTGTTACGCTAATTTGCTAAGAGCAAAGTAATTTTTTAAATAGATCTCCATTCATCATTATCTAAAAAGGGCTCTGATCTAGTTCTGCAAATGTTGACGTTTTCCTGCAAGCAGCGATAGAGCAGAGGCTCATGATAAGAGCCCGCATCAAAATCCAGGAACACACCAACAAGCAGAAAACCGGGGCTGGATGGAGCTACCTTGGAGGGTGGTCAAGCAAGGACAGACGAGAAAGGTATGAACTTTCATAATTGCTTGCTAGTTATTAATTCCTGGGGGAACATTCCTGCCCTGGGAAGTTGAGCGTGATGTGCAAACATGCAGCACTGACTTTTTTTTTTTTTCCCCCCTGCTCACACTTCTCCCTGATAAAAATAATCTGGGTTAGATTATACTGCTTGATTTTCTTGTAAAACAATGCTCAGTCATTTCCAACACAACTGCACACACTCAATGCAACCACACCACCCCAAGAAAGAATCTCATTTTCCCTCTAGACTCCTTTTTAATTCACTCAAACCATTACCGTGAACAACTCTCTCCCTCAGATGACAGCAGCCTCTAAAGACAAGCCGAGGATACGGAACAGGAGTGGAAATAGCTCTGTCTCAACCAGTGCAGATGAAAGCAATGTCTCTTGGAGGAGAAGGCCCAGGTCCCGGAGCAATCCTCACAAACTGGGCAGGCAAGAGCCATGCAGGTCTGCTGCCTGCCCTCAGGTGAGCAGAGCTCAGCGAGACGCAGACCATGAGGAGGGGGAATCGCCGCACACACCACCCCCTTCACTCCCACCAGAGCCAGGACAAGGGCGACTTTGAAAAGCCCCACGTGAACAAAAAACAAAAGCGAGCCAGTGCAAATTTTGGCAGATCAAGATAACAATAAAAGCTTGCACAGCAGCATTCTCCAAAGCCTCCGTATCATGGTAAGATCTAACCCTAAAGCTTCCCTTGAATTTGTCTTTTTGCCCCCCCCCCCCCCCCCCCCCCCCCAGCTTGCTACAGACAAATCTGACAGCTGACTACGTGACCCTGTTGGCAAGACAGAAGGGCTGGAAGGACCCTGCCACAAAACGAACCGCAATGATACATCTGAGGAGATTTCCCTGTTCAGGCTCTCTCAGAAAAATCAAATAACTGTCACTGCCAGTGTAAACAGATTCCTGCAAAGACAGTAAAGAAAAGGGGAAACCAGATGTTCCTAGAAATTAATAACTATAAGTAAGACTTTTAAATTTACTTCCCAGTCTTCATCTCCATTCACTTAGCTATTCATCTTCCAGTGAACACCCTGAAAGACATTACAGCCACTTTACACACTCCCAAGCAGAGCAGACCACAGAACTTGCAGGGCTGTTAGCTGAGCTGCAACACTTGTCATTGCTTTTATTAAAAGAAAAGTATTGTGTTGTCAGCAAATACAAAGTCATCACTGACTTTGGGAAGTTTGTTCTCATGCTTGAATTTCTGTTACTCAAAAACATACACTTTGGTTTCCACGCACACACTGGTATACCCCCACCAGCCATACTGAACTCCCACAGTCCGACTTCTGTCCTCCGCAAGTACAGACCGACCAAATCTTCTCTCAACTGCTTGTTGGCTGAAGCAGATGGAGTTCTCGTCACCACGTGGCAGCTTTTTTCATCTTTAATCCCACCCTCAGACATCGTCTCTGAACTCTGCCCAGCTTTCCACCAGCCTTTGCACCACACACGGGCACCAAACTCGGGTGCAGCAGTGTTGGCACCAGCGAGAGCTGAGCTAACGCAACCTCTCCTCCTTCTCCACAGCCGCAGGGAGGTACCCAAGCCCACCTCCACCTGCCTGCCTGCCTCCAGCCTGCTCTGTTGGTCAACATCGTCAGGAACCCATGCAAAAACTACTGCTCCCTAGGCCAGGCCTCACTCCTTGCTCCTCTGGTGGTACAACAGACTGCTCCCGAGCAGTTTGCTTTCTCCGGTAAGAGATGCACGGCCTCATCAGAAGTACAGCGCCAAACGAATGAGACCACTGTATGGAATCCTCGTCTCTTATTTTCCGCTCTGCACTCTGAGCAGCTCGTGCACTTCATCAGCTTTTAGCTGCAAACTTTCTCCAGGTCATTGACAAAATCAGCAGTAAGACCCTTATGAGACTGTTAACATAATGTCCCAAATGATGTTCTGGGAGCCACCAGTTTAACACAGGCTATTACTATATGAGCGCTCTCCCCTTCGGTTAATTCAGCAGGAAAACCCAAATGCTTTAGGGAAACCTATGTTTACAGCACGTAGTTGTTTGAGGTTTTCTCACCAAGTGTCAAACCTGCAACACCACTGTCGCCACACCAAACTCCAGCCACCGGCGGTTTTGAACCGGCACAGAAAGCTCCGCCGGCGGCTTCTGCCCCACAGGGAAGGGAAGCACCTTCCCCCAAAACCAGCAACGTCTGTGGGGGCACCGGGCAGACCCCACCGGGCGGGCTGCAGACCACAGGACTCTGCGGCAGAATAACTGTTCCCGCCATCGGTGCGGCACAAGGATCCCCCCCCCTCCACCAGGGTCTTCCCGGTGGGATCTCCCGCCGGCCGGGAGACAGGGCCGGCCCCGGCCAGGCGGGCGGCGGCGGCGCTCCCCTCCCGAAGCCAGCGAATAGGGCCCGCAGCCGAGGTCTCCCGCCGGCGGGCATGGCTCACCGGCGGCCGGGCTGGGCATGGCTGCCGCTCCCGGTACGGCGGGCCCGGGCCGAGCGGCAGGGCCGGCGGCGGGCAGGCTGCCTCTGCCCCGCGCCTCCTTCCTTCTTCCCAGCCCCGGCAGCGCCCCGGCAGCGCCTCAGGACCGCCCACCCCGCGCCGTCCCCGACCACGCCGCAGCGCGGGCCGGCCCCCACCCACACCGGGCCGCGGGCCCGCCACCGCCGCCTCAGCGCTGCCGCTACCGGGCCCTCACAGACAGGCCCCGGGGAGGCCCCGCTCACCGGGCAGCGGCAAGGAGGAGCGGCAGCCGGGGTGGGGGGGGGGCTGAGGAACGCGGCGGGGCCGGGCTGGGGCCCGAGGGGGGGGAGGGGGAAACCGGCAGGGCCTCACCTGGCTCCGTCCGCGCCGCTCCCGCCTCTGCCGCGT
Organism: Vanellus vanellus; assembly: GCF_965231255.1. Taxonomy (NCBI): domain Eukaryota; kingdom Metazoa; phylum Chordata; class Aves; order Charadriiformes; family Charadriidae; genus Vanellus; species Vanellus vanellus. The sequence goes on from NC_138924.1 coordinate 974,457, forward strand.
GCAGCTCCCCGCCCTGCCCCCCCCGAGACCCGCGCGGCGCAGCCAATCAGCGCCCGGCACCGCCGGCACTAACGACCAATGAACAGAGCGAACGCGTCCCCGCCCAGCGCCACCGGCCGCCGGGCCACGCCCTTCTCCTCGCCCGCAAGCCTATCCCGTGACCCGGCGCGGCTCGCGGCGCGGGGGCGGGACTCGGCGCCCGGCGCCCAATGAGAAATCACAGCGCGTCCCGCTGCAGCCAATCCGCGGCCGCTTAACTCTTCCCCCTCAGAAAAGGGCGGGCGGGCGGTCACCGGGGCGTTGCGGGGGGGGTGGGGTGTCGGAAATCAGCGGGGGGGGGCGCGGGGGTAGTACCGGGGGCGCCCCCTCACGTGACCGCCGGTAACCGCGTCCCTCTCACACACGCTCCCCGCACCGCCTCCTCCTCCCCGGCCGCCGCCTCTGCGCCCGCGGGGAACGGGCCGCGGCGGGGCCCGGGGGGCGGCCGGGGTCCTGGCGGCAGAGCCCCCCCCCCCCCCGCCGTACCCAGCACCGTTCCCCTGCACCGGCAGCAGCCGCCCGCCGAGGGTCGTGGTGCGGGCAGGCACTGGAGGAGCCTCTCCCGGGCAGCGCCGCCCCCTCTCGCCCCCAGCCGTGCCCTGGCCAGGGCAGTATGGCGGTGGGGCCTTGTCACAGGGTTGGGGCACCTCAGAGCCACAGTACAGCAGGTCTCCCCAACGGGCCTGGGGAAGCCTTTGGGATGATAAAAAAAATAATCTTAAAAGTCTCCCTGTTTTATCACCCTGCTCAGCCTTCGGCAGCTGCTGCGCTCCATGGCCAGCCGCTGCTTGCCTCTGCCTCCCAAAGGGCTGGATGTGCCTCTTCCGCATGGCTCGTCGCTGGGTTTCCCCATCGTTGGCATTACTTCTGCTTTTCCCACCCAGGTCTCACCCTACACGCTACCTGCCCTGCAAAATAGCCCTGCTAACGTAGTAATGGGGCAACCTCAGGCTATCTTACAGTCCATATTTTACAGTTCAGGCAGGCTCCGCTACCCCCCAGCCCGTGCGGGATGGAGACGGGGACGGTGATCCCTTGGGTGGATGAGGATGCTGCTGCCCGAGGTGGTGTCTCTCTGCCAGCGCCTGGACAGGGCAGCGTGAGGAAGGAACGAGCTGAGCTCAGCCCTAGACGGGTCTGGAAGGTTTGGGGACGAAGATGACGTCGGCCCTTGGCAGAGGACAGCCACCTCTGCCTGGCCCTGGGGCTGCGGGCAGAGTTGCCCCATGCCTGCCTCTGAGAGGCACAGGAGAGCCGGGAGCCTCCTCCTCGCCCCACGGGTGCTGGGTGCTGCGGCGCTGGGGCCAGTTACAGGCGTTCATGATGTCCCAGTGTCACGGGCATGTGCTGAGCAACCCCAGGAGGAAATCCCAGCATGGCGGCAAAGGGCGCAGGGGCTCTGGCCCCATAGCCGGTGGGCTCCCAGGCGTGTGCTGGCCTATAGATGACCGTGGGGGCTTGGGCGGGGTTTAGCAACAGCCCGGGAGAAGGGCCGGAGCAGGGAGACAGGAAGTGGGTTGGGTTGTTTTTTTTTTATTTTGGTGAACATTTGGTTTCGTTTTGCCCGCCTCGGCAGCAGAAATAGACTTTGTGCCTCCTTCGGCGACTGAAGGGTGATGGCGGGTGAGTACGACCATCGGTGCTGAGGCTGAGTGGTGGGATGGGGTTCTGCCCGGGTCCTGCTCGCCCTAGCCAGCCTGATGCACAAGGGACATGGCGCAGCATGCAGGCTGCGGCCCGGATGCTGCAAACCCGAGTAGCTGGGGCCCTGCTTCCTGCAAATGCGTCCACTGGCGCACTTTCCGTGGGTGTGTGGGAAAAGGGGGAGGTGGGCGATGGCAGGGGAACCCGCTGGGGTGGGCGGTGAAGGAGAGAACAGCACCCAGGGTGGGCAACAGGGGAGGGGGAGCACCCACGGTGGGTGGTGGGGGAGGGATCAGCAGCTGGGGGGGCAATAGGGAAGGGGGAGCAGCTAGAGGGGTGATGGGGAAGGGATCAGCACCCTGGGGAGGCGGTGGGGAAGGGGAAGCACCCAGAGCCGGTGGTGGGGCAGCAGGAGCTGTGGTGTGGGGACTCTGGACACTGACTGGGCCACCCTTCAGATCAGCTGCTCCTGGATGTGCGGACAGCCTTTGTGGAGCGTGTGAACAAGCCGGTGATCTCTGGACTGCTGGACGAGCTGCTGGAACAAGGGGTGCTGAGCCTCGAGGAGGTGGACGAAGTGCAGGATAGATACACAGTGCGCGCCGACAAGGCTCGCTGCCTCATCGACAGCGTGCGCCTCAAGGGCGCCAGGGCCAGCGAGATCTTCATTGACAGCCTCAGGAAGCGCGATGCGACCTTGGCAAAGCAGCTGGGTCTGGCGGCTGAGTCGGGTGAGAGATGCGGGGCTGTGGTCTGCTCCTGGCCATGCTGGGTCTGCCGGCATCTCCGGCGGGGTGCTGGAGGGGGACCTGGCCCTGGCGAGTGTCCAAGGCCTGCAGGCAAGGGGCAGTTGGGTGTCCTGCTGTGGCACTGAGTCCCCCTTGCCATGCAATGATGACAGGTCTCTCAGGGGTGGCTATCCCCATGGGGCTGAACAGCTTCGCTTGCCTGTCCATGCCCTGTGACAGTCCCCTCTTGCTGCAGGCGCTTCCTAGTGTAACTGTGGGGCTTTCTGCTTGCAGGGTTCCCTGCTGCGCAGCTGGCCTCCTTTGGCACTGAGGTTCCCCGTGGGCCCCCCGTCAGCATCCAGGGCCAGCAGTGGATCCAGCAGTGCTCCCTGAGCGAGTACCAGCGCATCAGGGGGACAGAGGGAGACCAGGTGCTGCAGGCAGAGGAGATGAGAGGAGGGCTGGAACGTGGCCCGGCTGCTCTGCTGGAGCCTGCAGGGGCTTGCTGAGGGGAGCCAGGGTCTTCGCTGACCCAGGAGCAGGGCAGGAGATGTGGGGAGATGCCGCAGGAATGGGGAGATGTGGTTGCTGCATGCGTGGGCCTTCTCTGCTATTAGCTGCCTCCCAAGAAAGGCCCCCTGCATGCACCCACCACTGACTGCTGCCTTTCTCCGTCCTCACAGGTCTATCCCATCCATCTACCGCGGGAGACACGAACCCGTAGGGCCCTTCTCATCTGCAACATTGAGTTTGAGCACTTGAGCCGGCGGGATGGGGCTGAAGTGGATGTGGAGGGGATGACGAAGCTGCTGAAGGGGCTGGGGTACATGGTGGACATCCATTGCAACTTAACTTCCGAGGTAAAGGACTACACAAATCAGCTGCAACTGGTACCGGGAGTGGTGCAAAAACCCTCCTTGTGTGTGTTGGTGATGGGGGGCTCAGGCACCATGGGGACACCTCTGTCCCCAGTGGTGTGGCTCCTGCCTACAGCTGGTGGCTGGGTCTCCACACAGTTGGTCGCAGGTGGCTGATGTTCCTTCCTTGTTCTGGTTTGTAGGGGATGGCTATGGTCATGAAGGAGTTTGCACAGTGCAAAGATCACTACACCTCTGACAGCACTTTCCTGATCTTCATGTCCCACGGGGTCAGGGCTGGGCTCTGTGGGACCAAGAGCAGAAGTGAGACCACAGACATCCTTTCCCTCGACACCATCTACGAGACATTCAACAACAAGTCCTGCCGTGCGCTGCTGGGCAAACCCAAAGTGGTGATTATCCAGTCCTGCCGTGGAAGTGAGTTCCTGCTAGGAGGTGCCTGCGGGGCGCGTGAGCCGGCCAGGCTCTCCCAGGGCACATGAGCCCTGGGAACAGGGTGGGGATGGGACACCCCATCATCGCTCATGGCTGGCCCTGCCTTCCTAGGAAACAAAGGGTCAGTGTTTGTGAGCGACTCCGCAGACCCTGCCGTGTGCCCTCTCAGCTCAGCTCACAAGATCGCTGCACAGCTGGAAGATGACGCAATCTTTGAAGTCCACCTGGAGAGTGATTTTGCCACTTTACATTCCTCCACGCCTGGTAAGCAGTTCCTGGAGACAGTCACCCCGCGTGAGGGAGGCAAGGACGACCGGGTGGCCTGATGCCATGGGTCTCCTCCACACCTCCTCCTTTGGGCGGGTTGCCAGCGGTCCCTTCCACCTCATGACCACTTAGGGCATTGCCTCTGGAGAAGGCAGTTTCCCCTCATGCCAGGGTGCAAGGCTGCTCCAGGACACCCACAGATCCCTCTTCGTGGCACCGGGGCCAGAGCTTTGTGTCCCTGCCTGGCTGCCTTCCCTTGCCCCTGCCCGAGCCCCCCCTCCCCCCCCATCTCAGCCTGCCGATTTATCTCACCACAGTGGCTGGCCGGGGGAAATTGTCTTCTCCTGCTGGGTCACAGATGCACAGATGGCTCCTGGCTGTGCCAGCCTGGCAGCTGGCATGGCTGGGAGCATGGGAGAGCAGAGAGGCTTGAAGGAAATATTCCCGTCACTTCTGTCTTCCTTGGGATGCCTTGTCCTTTTCCCATGCTGTGGGTTGGATGGACCAAATATAATGATCTCAGAGAAGGTGTCCCCATCTCCTGCTCCGGCACCCAGCGTTAATCACTGTTGCAGTGAGGGACACCAGTGAAATTACACTTGGCATCTTCTCCCTCCCCAGATACTGTCTCCTGGAGATGCTCAAAAACAGGTTCCCTTTTCATCCAGCGCCTGATAGAGCAGTTTCGAAACCACGCCTGTAACAGCGACTTACAGCAGATCTTCCGAAAGGTGAGGCTTCGTAGTTAACTGCAGGTATGCCAGCAGATGCAGCCATGTCAACAGTCAGAGACGCTGCTCAGAGCAGAGCTCGGGCCAGGGCAGGTCATTTCTCGGCAGGCCCTTTGGGAGCAGGCTCTGTCCAAAAGGGATCTGTTTTGGCCTGGAAATTCAGCTGGATCTCTGGAGGCATCAGCACCCTGCCACCATGTGCGCACACACAAGCCCAGCGTGTTGGCACAGCCCATGGCATCCCTTGTGCCACCAGACACATGCCTGGAGATGCCTGTGGGGATGCCTCCTGACTCCCCGCAGCCTTCCCATGGTGGGAAATGAGCTGCTCTCATTTCTCCCTGCTGTCTCTCTCACCCCAGATCCAATATTCCTTTGGAAAATTCCCTTGGCAGTTGCCATCACAAGAACGGACTACGATGCTCAGGAAGTTCTACCTCTTCCCAGGCCACTGATCTCCTGCCCGTGGTGAGTCTCTTCACATTGCATTTCTGCGACAGCCTTTCATCTGTGCCCCAAACCCAGTACCTGGTCAGGGGGGAGGAGCGGGGAGAAATTCCCCATCGCTCCTGGCCTCCAGACCTTGCGCTCGCACAGGCTAGCCAAAGGACTTGTGTGCTGGTGGCCAGGGCCGGGCAGTGGCCTGACTCCATCCCCATCTCCCAGGTGGCCATAGCAGAGACCAGGTGCTCAAGGAACTCATTTCAGTAGCCCATGTCTCAGGAGCTTCTCGGTCTAATGTTCTCCACAGGTGAAAAGATAATAAACAGCCAGCAAAAGTGTTTGAATTTGGGGGTGACATGGCAGAAAACTCAAAGTGAACACAGCCCTGCTCCAGAGAGATGCACTTCCTCGGAAAAGGAAAGGACAAGAGGAAAAGCCAAGAACAGCTCTGCAGAAACACAGTGAATCTCCAAACCAGCTACTTCAGCCCCTCCCATAGACAATTACAAACAGACCTGGAATAAAATAGTCCTTGGTCTCCTGTCCTCCCTTTCTTTTGTGGCCTCCAAACAGCCTCAAACTGAGCAAACCCTTCCCAGGGAGCAGCAGAGACACCTGGCTCTGGAGCACCAAATGCTGGTTAGCGTCTCTCTTAACTGTCCCCAGAGCCTGTCCCCCGTTGCGACAGAGACAATCTGTCACCCCCAGAGCTGCTTCTGCCCCATCTCTGGCTTTACCCGTCGTCTAATAAAGGGGTTTTCACAGCAGACAGCGCCGCTCCTCTGCCTTTAGCCTGCAGCAGGTGGATGGTCCGTATGACCGGCAGTATCTGCTGTTACATATCCTTCTCGGGGATGATGAGTAGGCGGGAGGTGAGAAATCAGAGGGAGCTGAGGGAGGAGGGGACACCCCTCGGGGCAGGGTGGGCAGATGGCTCTGGGAGGATTTCCCTGCCTCCCTCTTGAAAGCTCACTACATCTCCTTGCTCAGGAGGTGGCTTCCCCCCCTTCCCGATCCTCCTGCTGCCCCTGAGGTGGAGGAAGGACGCGATTCCCCCTGAGAGCCACGAAAGATCCTCAAACCTGCGTCTTCTGCGCGCTGCTCCCCCAGCTCAGCATCTTACCGGCCCAGCCCAGTTGTGACCTCCCACCAGTATCCTGGCTGGTGAGAGCCCCTTCCTGTGCCCGCCACCGCCTTCCCTGTCCTCCACGGCTACATCCAAACCATTTTCTGCCTTGGCATGGATTCAGCTTTATTGCATGTTCTGCAAAGTCACACCCAGATCCACAACCAGGTGGTCTGGCAGCAGGAAAACGAGACGGCTCTCCTGTCCCCTCCCAGAGACACTCCAGCGCAGGCAGGCCAGACTGCGCAGGAAGGGTAGTGTCCTGAGCCAGTGCCACCCGCCGTCCCTGCGTGGAGAGCTCAGCGGGATGGAGGTGCCTCTCTGCTCCGGCTCCAGGAGACCCGGGATGGGAGAAGGCCTTGCAGGCAGGATTGGACTGCAAAGTGGGCAGCCGGTCCAGGCCAAGCCCTTTCTCACAGAGCCCCATGTCACTGCCCGGAGCTCCTCAGGTCCCACGCGGTGCTTGCAGAAACCCTGGTCCCCAGTGCTATGGTGGTGGCAGGAAATTGAGGACAGCAGTGATGAATTCTTCAAATTTATCCTGATGGACTATGTGGCCTGCACCTTCGATGTGCTGGATGTCTGCCTTGGGGAAGAGGCGCTGGATCTCCGGGTAGTGCTTGGAGCTGCAGGACAAGGGAAGGCGCCACGGGGAAGCGTGGTCAAAGGGCCATCCAGGTGCCTTCCCTCACCCTCCCCAGCTCTGACCACGTCCCCTTCCTGGCTGGGAAAGCCCAGGGCTGCCCCCAGGTTTCCCCTGGCTCCCCAGCTCGTTGGTGTCACCGGCTGCTGGAGGCACAAAGCTTGATCCCAGGACCTTCCCCATCTCAGGGGCTTCCTCCCACCCTTGGCAGCTGCAGAAGAGCACAAGGGATCAAACCACAGTCTTTGAACCACTTCTCTCCAGTCCCACCTGATATAGGGTGAGTTGGATCCTCCCAAGAAGAGTGCGGGGCCAGGATAAGGCTTGTGGAAGATGGGGAAGTTCATGATATCTGCCAAGTGGTGGGAAATAGCCTCCAGATTCACCCGCCAGCCATAGCGGCCCTCCACCTCCACCAAGTTGGTGAGAAGGAACTGTCTCAGCTGCGGGAGCTGCCACAAAAGGGGATTATACGCTCTTCAGTAAGAGCAACAAGCCCTCAAGATGTCCCAGCACCCTCCGTCCTCCTCTCCACCCGCTTCTGCCCGTCTCCCATGCTGTCACATTCCCTGTCGCCCATGCAGCCCTGGGGAGACGTCCTCCAGTGGTGACTGAGCAGGGGTGAAAGAGTCCCGCTGGGACTGTGGCCCTAAAGCCCCATGCTCTGGTCCTGGGGACAGGCTGGGAGGGAAAACCCCATCCGAGGAGCGGGATTTCCTACCTGGACCACCGGACGCAGCTGATCATCAGCCAGCTGGCGGGCTGCAGAACGGGACAGACCATCTGGGATCTTCACCGACTTCATGGCAGAGATGTAGGCGGAGAATTCGGAGACAGGTGCAGTTGAGACGGGACTAATGTCTACGGAGATGAGGCGCTCCACCAGGTCTGGCTGGGGACACAAGCAGGGCAGATAGATGCCAGCCAAGATGTCCCCAACAGGACCAGGCATGGGGCTCCGCTCCCACCCCGACTCCCTGGAGGCTTTTTGCTTCCTCCTGCCTCAGTGGAGCGCTCCACGTGAACTTCCCCGCGTTCCTATTTTCCTGTGTGTTGGCACGGGAGATCTCCACGCTCCCTTCCAATCCATGCCGGAGCATGGGCTGGTGGACAGAGACTCGCTCCTGCTCCCGGCTTGCAGCCCTCAGCGGACAGCACCCCGACCGTGACGCAAAGCCACCCCCCGCGGGGCGGTGGGCAAGGCTGGCACCGGTGAGCAGCCCCTGCAGGTGTCACCCCCCTTCCCGCTGCCTCCCGCTCCCCCCAGCCCCGCGAGCCCTGTGCCACCGACCCGCTGCAAGGCCAACGTCATGGCCGTCTTGCCCCCCATGCTGTGTCCCAGGAGGATGCACTTGGTGATGCCCAGGCGGATCAGGAGGTGCTGCACATCCAGGCTCATGGCTTCGTAGGTCATCAGTGGGCTGTGGGGGCTGCCGCCGTGGTTCCGGGCGTCCACCGTCAGCACCTGCCTGGGCAGGAGCACCCCGTCACCCCCTGTCACCGGCCACCACCCGCCCGTCACCCCCTCCCTGGGGCGCTGCGCCCCCCTCCCCCCAGGGTCTCACCTTGCCGCTGCCACCGCGCACCAGTGCCTTGGCCACCGTCTGGAAGTTGCCGTGGCTACCGAAGAGCCCGTGGAGCAGCACCAGGGGCGGCCGGTCCCCGCGACCCCCCACCTCGGCGTGGGACAGCGGCACGGCCCTGCTGGGGAGAGGGGCGCGTGGGGGCGTGGCCAAGGAGGCGGGGCGTGGCCTGGGGCGTGGCCTATGAAGGCGTGACCAGGGCTGGGGCAGAGGCAAGGCTGCCCTGCTGGCAAGGCGGGGGGCTGGGGGGCGGGGCCGCCGTCAGGGGGCGGGGCCAGCATCAGCCCCCGGCCACTGGGGGAGGGGGGTCAGGGCATGGGGGCGGGGTTAATGCGGGGGCGGGGTTAATGCGGGGGCGGGGTTAAGGCCCGGGGCGCCTGACCCCCGTTAATGGCCCCGCCGTTCGCTTCGGGACCCCTCCTGCCGCCCCCCCCCCTCGCGCGGCCGGGCCCTTACGTCACCACGCAGCGGGCGGCGGCGGCGGCGGCGGGCGGCGGGGGGGCGCGCGGCCGGCCTGGCGGGGCGGGGGCGGGGGCGCGGGGCAGCCGGCGGAGCATGATGGCGGCGGCGGCGGCGGCGGCGGCGGCGGCGGCGGGGACGCAGCGCGCGCGCGCCCGGAGGCGGCCCCGCCCCTCCCCGGTGGGCGGCGGCGAGCGCCCCCTGGCGGCGGGCGGGCTACAGCGGCGGCAAGGTGACCGCCGAGGCGGAGCAGCGCCGGGGGGGTGGGCGGGCAGGGCCGGGCTCGGCCGCCATCCCGATCCTTATCGGCGGGGAGCGGAGCGGGGCGGAGCGGGGCGGGGGGGCCCGGGGGCAGTGCGAGGCGGGCAGCCCCCGCGGCGGCCGGGCGCCGGTTGCCGCTGCTCTCCCGCTTTGTCCCTGCCCGCTGGAGCGTGGCGGGGACCGGGCCGGTGGGAGCGGCTCGGGGGGTGTGTGTGTGTGTGTGTGTGTGGCCGTTCCCCCCCCCCCCCGGCGCAGCCGGACTTTGCCCCCGGGAGCGCCGCTCCCCACGGCGGCCCCGAACGGGCAGGGGGGACACCCGGCAGGGACACCCCCCCTCCGCTCCCGGGCTGCGGCGGGAGAGCCCCGTCCCCCCACCCGGTGCGGGGGAAGGGGCGGGGGGGGGGGCGGGGGGCTGCATCCCCCCCCCCCCCTGTTGCCGGTGGGGTCCCGCCGCTCCAGAGGTCCCCGTTCCCGGTGGGATCCCGCCCCCCCATCCCCCAAGGACACTCGGTGTACCAAAACAGGACACGTTTATTGACAAATGTAACCGGTACAGACCACGCGTAACAGGGACAGACGGTGCCCGGCCGGTGGCGGGGGGGGGGACACACATACCGGAGGGGGGGGGGGGGCACCGTCCCCATCCCCATCCCCATCCCCGTCCCGTCCCACCGGCGCGGGCAGGGCCCCGCCGGGCCCCGTTTCTCCCGCCGACCCGAAACCGCCTCGTGTTTAACCGAAACCGTCTCTATTTACACAGCCCGGCCCTGACCCCGCCGCCCGCCCGCCCCTCCGCCGCGCCCCCCCCCCCCCCCCCCTTCTCCTCCGCCATTCCCCCACCGGCCCCGCTCCCCGCGGGGGGGGGGGGGTGTGGGTGGGTGGGGGGGTCCCGGGGGTCGCTCAGACATAGTTCCTCTTGTCGTAGCTGGTGACGGCGGAGCGCGGGGCGGAATAGGCCACCTTGCCGGCGGGGTACCTGTCGTCCTTGGGGGGGCAGGAGCAGCAGAGGAGGGCCCCCCCCAGCAGCAGGAGCGCGGAGGCCGCCCAACCCACGTAGAGCGAGGTGCCCAGCTCCCGCTTCTGCGCGTCCAGCACCAACGGGTTGTAGAAATCCCGGATGATGGTGTTGGCCGACCAGGAGACGGGGATGAGCGTCATGACGCCGGAGAGGAGGAAGATGACGCCGGAGACGATGGTGATCTTGGCTTTGGTGCTCTCGTCCTCCACGCAGCGGGTGCACTGGGCGCCGACGATGGCCACCATTAAACCCAGGACGGCCAAGACGATGGCCACCACCAGGAGGGCGCGGGCGGCTTGCAGGTCCTGCGGCAGGGCCAGCATGGAGTCGTAGACCTTGCACTGCATCTGCCCCGTGCTCTGCACCACGCAGTTCATCCACAGCCCTTCCCAGATGATCTGCGCCGTCACGATGTTGTTGCCGATGAAGGCCGTCACCCGCCACATGGGCAAAGCGCAACAGATGATGCTGCACAACCAACCCAGCACCGACAAGGCCACCCCGCCGATCTCCAACCCCATCGACATGGTTGACCCGCTTCGCTTGCCGCGCTCCGGGCGATGGCGGAGAAGAACCCGAGGACCGAAACCGTCGCCGTCACCCTTCGCCGCTCGCAGCCCTTGGGGGATCAGCTTACACCTGGGTGCACCTGCGCTTATAAGGGCTGGCGGGGCCGGCTCCAGCGCCCGCCCGGGGTGGGGTTTCGCTGCCGGACGCTCCTCTCCGTCACCGTCACCATCACCCGCGTCCCACACCCTCCCCTTTGTTTGCAGAGATGGCGCCGGGTTACCGGAGAAGGGCGGGAGGGGGAGAAACGCCACCTGCCACCGTCATCCCCTTAGTTTCAGGGTGATGGAGACGAGGAAGCGCGGCCGCCGCGCTCCTTCGGACCCACCGAACCCCCCCCCCCCTCTCCCCAACTTCGGGACTTGGAGATCCCTCGGCGTCGTTATTCCACCCCCCCCCCTCTCCCCGGCCCCGGTGGCGGGTCAGAGTTTGGTTTATTTCTGGAACGTCTTATCAGGGCTCACGTTTAACCGGGGTTTGGCGAACCTTTGCCGGGCACCTTTGCATCGCCGGGCAAAGTGCAACCCCTTCGCCGTACCGGGGATGCTTCTTGCGCCGATTCCATCATCCCAAGGGATTCATAGGTGCTCCCGGTCCGGTGGGGTGGGAGCAAGAGGGGGCCCGGCCGAAATCCCGTCTCTGACTGGAGCAGCCCTACGGCACCCTGAACCCCCACAACCAAACGGGGTCAGCCTCTGCCACCCCACGGCACCCCGAAACCCGTCGTCCTGCTGGGGCGGCTGTTGTCACCCCGTTGTCACCCCGTAAGCCATCCCTGGTTGGCCTCCGGCCCCTTGCAGCGCCCTGTGGCACCTCCACCACCCTGTGACACCCCGATACCCCGTATCCATCCGGGTGGACCTCATGGCCACCCCATGGCACCCCAAAACACCCTTTGTCTGCCCAGGTGGGCTTCTGTCACCTCTGTGGCACCCCAAACCCCCCTGTGTCCATCTGGGTAGGCTTCTGCCACCCCATGGCACCCCTAAACTCTCTGTATCCATCCAGGTGGACTTCAGCCACCCCATGGCACCCCAAAACCACCCTTTATCTGCTCAGGTGGGCTTCTGTCACCTCTATGGCACCCCAAAACCCCCTGTGTCCATCTGGGTAGGCTTCTGCCACCCCATGGCACCCCTAAACTCTGTATCTGGCCAGGTGGGTTTCTGCTGTCACCCCATGGCACCCCAAAACACCCTGTATCCATCCAGGTGGGCTGCTGTCACCTTGTGGCACCCCAAAACCCTCTGTGTCACCCCAAAACCTCCTGTGTCCATCTGGGTGGGCATCTGCCACCCCATGGCACCCCGATATCCTCTGTATCTGGCCAGGTGGGCTTCTATCACCCCATGGCACCCCAAAACACCCTGTATCAATCCAGGTGGACTTCTGCCACCCCACGGCACCCCAAAAACCCCCTGTATACATCCAGGTGGGCTGCTGTCACCCTGTGGCACCCCAAAACCCCTTGTGTCCATCTGGGTGGGCTTCTCCCACCCCATGGCACCCCGATATCCTCTGTATCTGGCCAGGTGGGCTTCTATCACCCCATGGCACCCCAAAACATGTGTATGTGGCCAGGTGAACTTCTGCCACCCCACGGCACCCCAATAACACCCTGTATCCATCCAGGTGGGCTTCTGTCACCCCTGTGGCACCCCAAAACCCCTTGTGTCCATCTGGGTGGGCTTCTGCCACCCCATGGCACCCCAAAACACGTGTATGTGGCCAGGTGAACTTCTGCCACCCCACAGCACCCCAAAAACACCCTGTATCCATCCAGGTGGACTTCAGCCACCCCACAGCACCCCAAAAACACCCTGTATCCATCTAGGTGGTCTTCTGTCACCCTTGTGGCACCCCAAAACCCCCTGTATCCATCCAGGTGGACTTCAGCCACCCCATGGCACCCTGATATCCTCCGTATCAGGCCAGGTGGGCTTCTATCACCCCATGGCACCCCAAAACGCCCTGTATCCATCTGAGTGGGCTGCTGTCACCCCATGGCACCCAAAACACCCTGTATCCATCCAGGTGGACTTCTGCCACCCCATGGCACCCCTAAACCCCCCGTATCCACCTGGGTGGGCTTCTGCCACCCCACTGTACCCTGATCACTCCGTCAAGGGCACCCCAAACCCCCTCCAGCTGGTCAAATTGGTGGCTGCGATGGTGCCCGGGGGTGACCCCGTACGTGCTGCCGGGGGGGAGGGGAGCCCATGCAGGCAGCACCCCAGGGCCTTGTGCCCCTGTGGCTGGGGGGTGCTGGGGGGTCGCGGCCCCCGGGGACCCCTCAGGGTGCCCATGGTGCCCGTGCTGCCGGCGGGTGCCGGTGGGTGCCGGCAGCGCGCAGCTCGGGCAGGGCTGTGCCGGCACCCCGGGGTGTGGGTGCGCACAGGCGCACACACACACACACACACAAACTCACACCCCCTCTGCTGGCAGGGACACCTGGACACGCAGACAGACAGACAGACACACACACACACACAGAGGCACAGACAGGCGGAGGCCAACAGGCGCACGACGGCGATACGGGTGCACACACGTGCACCCCACGGCGCACCCACGGCTGCACAGACACAGGGGGCTGCAGGAGCCGTGGGGCAGGGGGGGGTACCCTGGGCAGGGGGGACACCGCAGGTAGGGGTGTGGGGCTGGGGGGTACCCCATGCAGATGTGTGGGGCAATGGGGATACCCCTGGGCAGTGGTGTGGGGCAGGGAGACACTCCAGGTAGGGCTGTGGGGCAATGGGGATACCCCATGCAGATGTGTGGGGTAATGGGGATACCCCATGCAGCGGTGTGGGGCAGGGGGGTATACCCCTGGGCAGTGGTGTGGGGCAGGGGGACACTCCAGGTAGGGCTGTGGGGCAATGGGGATACCCCAGATAGTGATGTGGGGGGCAGGGGGCTACCCCTTGCAGGTGTGTGGGGCAATGGGGATACCCCATGGCAGGGATGTGGGGCAGGGGGACACACCTCATGCAGGGGTGTGGGGCAGGAGGACGCTCCAGGTGGGGCAGTGGGGATACCTCAGGCAGGGGTGTGGGGCAGGGGGAAGGGCAGGAGTGATGCTACAGGCAGGTATGTGGGGCAAGGGGACATCCCAGGTAGGGATGTGGGGCAGGGGGGTACCCCGTGCAGGTGTGTATGGCAATGGGGATACTCCAGGCAGGGGCGTGGGGCGGGGGGGGGGGGTCACACCTGGGTAGGGGTGTGGGTTGGGGGAAGAGGGGGATACCCCAGGCAGGTATGTGGGGAAGTGGAACACCCCAGGTAGGGCTGTGGGGCAATGGGGATACCCCCGATAGTGATGTGGGGCAGGGGGGTACCCCTTGCAGGTGTGTGGGGCAATGGGGATACCCCAGACAGCGATGTGGGGCAGGGGGCAATACCTCATGCGGGTGTGTGGGGCAGGGGGACACCCCAGGTAGGGCGGTGGGGCAATGGGGATACCCTGGGTAGGGGTTTTGGGCAGGGGGAGAGGGGGACACCCCAGGCAGGGATGTGGGGCGGTGGGGATACCCCCACTGTAGGGTGGGGGCTACTGGGGCAGGGATGGGGTGAGACGGGGCAGGCGAAGCACCGCAGCCCCCGACCCTACAATCACAGCCCCACACGCCGCGTCCCCACTTTGTCATCCCAAATTGCCCAAAGTACAGGCTGCGCGCGGTGTCGTGCCGGCCCGGGGCAGCCGCCGCCGCCTGACTCACGACGGAGGAAGGGGCAAATCACCGGGGTTTCGGGGTGCCGGCCGCCACCGCGCGCTTCGGGATGCATTCTTGTGGCGAGCAAACCGGCTTGCCGGTGTTTACCGAAAGCAGCTGAGCGGGGCCGGCATCCCTGTGGGGGTCCTGGGAGCATCCCCATCCCTCCCGCTCCTGCATCCCACCACCCCGGTGAAGCCCCTCCGCTCTCCCCCCCCCCCCAGAGAAAGGACAGGGAGCATCACCCGCACGGGGACAAAGGTGGGGTGGGCACAAGGAACCACCGATGCCTGGTGACCCCCAGATGAAGTTCAGACCAAATGTCACGGGAGCATCAGCGGTTTGGTGGCCTGAGCCACGGGAAGGTCACCTGCGCTGGCGGGGAGGGGGGGAGGATGGACGGACACCCACGGCGGACATCCCCACCGCATAGCTGGCACCCCTGGGGGGGGGCAAGAAGGAGGTGACAGCAGAAACCGCCCCGGGTGCTGCATCCCTTTCACGTGCACCCAGCAGCCGACGCGGGGTTTGGGGTGTTCCCTTTCCCCCCGCGGTCTTGGGAGTGACGGCACGTTTCCTCCATCCCTCCCTCCCCCCAGGGGGGGGAACTGGGCCGGGGCGGTAAGCGCTGCCTCGGCTGCTTATATTTCAGGCGCGGGGCTGTTGGCTCTGCCCCGGCCAGGGCACACAGGCAACCCATTGTTGAAGCCCCTTCGGCGGCGGTGGCGGTGAGCAGGTAAGGCGGCTCCGAGCATCAATGGTGGCTCTGTCTACCACCGGGGTGGGGATGGAGCTGTCGGCAGCGCCGGCGCCCGGCCGGCACACGGGGGGCGGTGTTGGGGATGGGGTGGGGGGGTTACGGTCCGGCGGGACTTGGCAACTCGCCCGAGTGATGCCGGGATACCCGAAATCTCGGCGCGCCCGGGGCATCCCCAACCCCCGCCGGCTTGGGATCAGCTTCCCCGGGGCTTTGCCTCGGTGTCCCGCTTCCTCCGAGCATCGCCCGCCGTGGGGGGACGACCCCCAGGTTGCGTCACTCGCGTCCCCCTTCCCGAGCCGCGGCCGTCGTCTTCCCCCCATCCCTTTGAGAACCACCTGGGCACCACTTGGGCGTATTTCCCCCGCTCGGAGCCACTTTTTGCTCAGGGCTTTTATTTTCGGAGTGACTTCAGGCCGAAGGTCCCGTTTCTCGCCCCAGGGACCCCGCAGCTCCCGGCCGTGCTGATAAGATTATGCTTTCCCGTAGCGGATAACGACCTGACTCTGCATATTTGAGCCGGTCGGGGGTGGGGGGGGGGTTTATGTTGGGCAAGGAATTTTTTTGGGAACATTCAGTCTCCGGGCTGCCAGTAACTAATCCCCGGCCGCCGGCGGGGAGAGGCCGCCCCGCGCCGTGCCGGCGCAGCAGGAGGGTCGGTGGCTGTGCCTCCATCGGCGGATGTGAAGCCGGAGATCCCGGCGGATCACCGCTTCGCCGGCAAGTCTCGCCCGCCTTTTTTGGGACCTCGAGGTAGCCGGTGCGGCGGCGCGTTGGTGCGCGGGTGCCGGGGGATGAGGGGCTCTCGGCTCAGCGGCGCGGGGCTGAGCCGGTGCTGGGTGTGCGCGGGAGGTGGGGATGTCACCCGCGTCGCGGGTGGGGATGTCCCCGAGCGCTGTGGCGGAGGGTTTGTGCGCTCATCCCTCTCCCCGCGGGGTGTCCTCTGCCCTGAGCAAGGTCAGGGTGGCGCAGCCGCCACCGCGCACTGCTCGGCATCGCGGTGACACCGGGTTTGATGCCACCTCCCCGCCCGGGGGTGGCCTCGTTGCCCAACCGTGGGGCTGTGGCATGTCCCCATCCCGATGAGGCAGGGACAGTCAGTGCAGGGCATCCCCCGCGGTGGTCGATGTGCTGGAGGGGACCTCTGCCGTCACCGACGCCGTTAGCACGCGGTGGAGCCGGGATGGGAGCTCAGGTCCCCTCATCCTGCAAATCCCGATGGATTCGGGGCAGCGCCTCCATCGGCGGATGTGAAGCCGGAGATCCCGGCGGATCACCGCTTCGCCGGCAAGTCTCGCCCGCCTTTTTTGGGACCCGCACCCGGGCAGGTGCCGAGCGGCGAAGGCTCGGGGTAGGGTGAGCACCCCGTTTTGGGGTGGAGGAGCTCCCTACTGAGAGGGGTGGACCGTGGTCCCACCACGGCATGTCCCCGCACCGTGTCCCCTTGCAGGTGGCACTGGGACGAAGCCGGGGCCGAGGTCCCACGGGATGCCCCTGGGGGGTGGGCAGCCGGGATGGGGCTGTGGGGACAGTGTCCATGTGGCGTCGGCCCCCGAACGGCGCGTGTCGAGGTGCTCGGCGGTGCCACCGTCCCACCTGTGCTGCACCGACCTCCCCCGGCTCAGCGCTGGGGACAGGGTGATGCCCCGAGGGCCACCGGTTCTCCTCCGCTCCCCGCCGAGCCCACGTCCGTCCGTCCCGCTGGCCGGCCGTGCCGGGGACACGGGGCTGGCTGTGCCGCCGGCACTGCGCTGCTGAGGGACGCGGGGGTGTTTCTGGGTGACAGCCGCCAGTTTGAATAATATGTCACGTTCCGGCTTTAATTACAGTAATTGGGTGTCGGAGGGCCGTGCTGGCGCCTGCTGTGGCTCCGAGGGGGGGGGGGTGAGAGCGGCTCCGCGTGCGGAGGAGCCCCTGTCCCCACCTCGCTATTTGTCCCCGGCCCCGTGGCACGTCCCCACGCGCCTGCGGGGACGCGGCCCATGCCAGGAGCGCTCACAGGCGGGCGCGTGCCTCTCTCCAACCCCAAATAATTCGGTGGTTACAGCAGCCGGCTGGCAGGTGAAAGCCACGCTCAGCCTCAGGCGGAGTCCGGCCCCGGCGGGGATGCTCCGGAGCTCTGCAGATTAAAGGGAACCCATGACCGCAACTCTCCAGCCCCCGGGGTGGGCACGCCGGTATGCCAGCAATGTGGCCGGCCGCCTGGGCCGGCACAGGTCAGGCACACAGGACCCCGGCTCGTCCCCGCGGCTCAGCCTCGGCAGCGAGGTCCGAGTCCCCGAGTGCCCGGGCTCTGTCCTGCCCGCTCCCGCCGCGCCGGGCACCGGCACCCCCAGCCCAGGCGCCGTCGGCATCCTCATGGCACCGCGGTGTTCCGACCGCCCGGCTCGTCCCGCCGCGTTAGAGCGCGATGGCCGGGGACGTCCCGGTGTGGGCAGCGGCAGCTCCAGTGCCCGTAGCGCCGAACGACCAGCACAAGCGGTTGGATCACACCGGTAACCCCGGTGCTCGGAAAAACCAAGATTATCTCAGGTCCAGTTATCTTTTCCAGAGGCCCGGGATTAAGCAGGGGTGGGGGAACGGTGCAATGTCCATCTGTCCGTCCTTGCCGTCTGTCTGGCCTTGTGCTGCCCCTGCGCGGATGCTGGAGGGGCTTTAGAAGGAGCAGGGAGGGGATGGGGGGGGGCGCTCATGGATTAAAGGAAGAGAGGGACATCGGCATTGGTACCGGCATTGGCATTGGTACTGGCATCGGCAACGGTACCGGCACAGCCTGGCCAGCGGGTACGGCCGGTTGTGCCAAAACACTGCCAGCGCCACCCGGCCCTGCCTGCGCCCGTCACCCCCGTCCCCACCGGGACACCTCGAGGCCACCTCTGCCCCCACAGCTCCCGCACGCCCAGCCCGGCCGGCGGCACAGGCAGCGCAGGCAGCGGGATTTCGGCAGGGCTGGGACGTCGGGGCTGCCGTGTGAACGCCGGCTGGGCGGTGGAGCAGAAGGTGGGGTGGGTTTTGGGGTCTGCCCCCCCCCCCCCCCACCTCGCCCCGGGCAGCGCTGTCTCTCCTCCGTGGGGAGCCGGCAGCCGCTCCGACCGGTTTGTGGGTCTGGGCGGTGACACCTCCCGCCCGAGGCCTGATGGAGGGCTGGGAAGAGCTGGTACGGACGCCGAGGAACAAACAAGAGCCGCTTGTGTCCTGCCGGGCACGGAGCCCAGCAGCGGGGCAGGGACGCCGTGCTGCTGCCCCGGCACGGGGCCGTGGGGGGCCGGAGGCTGGAATGCTGCTGGAGCAGCCGCCCCACGAGCTGGGGGGAAACTGAGGCATGAAAGCGTGGAGGGAGCCCAGCCAGGGGATGGAGCAGGAGGTGCTGGCAGCGACGGCAGAGTCATCCCGGTGCCTGGACACCGGCTCTTCCCCTTCAGCATCCCAGGCTGAGCCCCGGTGCTGCCCTTGGCATCTCCCGCCTGCCCACGGGCAGAGATGGGACACGCTCCGGCGCCTGGGTGGCCCTATCCCGGCCCCCTGCGTCCTCCTCCGTGGGAGCAACCGGGATATTAAGTGTCATCGCTGCGGGGAGAAATGCGAGCGGAGGAATCCCGGGAAACTGGTTTTACCCCTCCGTCCGGTGCCGGCGGCAGGACGGCGGCGGTGGCGGCGGCGCTCCTCCCTCGGCGAAGGCATATAACGCCTGCCATGGTCCCGGCAGCCGGCACTGCACTGCGGGAGGAGGGCAGGGGTGCAGGCAGCGAGCGATGGCCTCCATGGGGCTGCAGGTGCTGGGCATTGCCCTCTCCGTCATCGGCTGGTTGGCCACCATCCTCTGCTGCGCCTTGCCCATGTGGCGGGAGACGGCCTTCGTCGGCAACAACATCGTGGTGGCGCAGATCATCTGGGAAGGGCTGTGGATGACCTGCGTGGTGCAGAGCACGGGGCAGATCCAGTGCAAGGTCTATGACTCCCTGCTGGCCCTGCCGCAGGACCTGCAAGCCGCCCGCGCCATGGTGGTGGTGGCCATCGTCTTGGCCGTCCTGGGCACCCTGCTCGCCGTCGCCGGCGGCAAGTGCACCAACTGCGTGGAGGACGACACCGCCAAAGCCAAGGTCATGATCCTCTCCGGCGTCATCTTCATCGTCGCCGGCGTCCTCGTCCTCATCCCCGTCTGCTGGTCGGCCAACACCATCATCCGGGATTTCTACAACCCGTTGGTCACTGAATCCCAGAAGCGGGACCTGGGCTCGTCCCTCTACGTGGGCTGGGCGGCCTCCGTGCTCCTGCTGCTGGGGGGGGGCATCCTCTGCTGCACCTGCCCCCCCCGGGGCGAGAAGCCCTACTCCGCCAAGTTCACGGCCGCTCGCTCGCTGCCAGCCAGCAACTACGTCTAGGAGCCCACCTGGACCACCTCCAGCCTCACCGGGGGGCCGGGACCTCCCGGGGCACCCCTGACCCACCGATCCCCCCCCGGCCCCCCCGGCCGGGCTGGGGGCTGGCCGGGTGCCGGGACGGTGCGAGGGAGCGCAGACAGAGCTGCCTTTGTTCGCCGGGGGATTGGAGCTGGTTCTTTAATCTCGCTTGAGACGGGGAACAGGGTGATCCTGTCCTGGCTGCCCCACGCCCCCCCCTCCGGTGGGGGTCCCGCTCCCCCCGGAACACTCAGCCGCGGCATCTTCTCCGAAACACCACCCGTTCCCCCAGCCCGGAGCATCTCCCGACTCCTGGTATCGGGGTGTGCCGCGCGGGGTGACGCAGCTCCCAGCGCTGCCGGGGACCCGTCCCGCCGGTGGCGCAGGGGAAAAACCCCCCAGGATGCATCCCTCGGGGTGGGCGGCGGTGCCGGTGGGGACAGCAAACCTGTCCCACACGGTCACGGGGACATCGGTGGCTCTGCAGACCCCCGGTAGGGTCTCGAGGGGCAGCGGGGTGGGGGGCTCTCGCCTGCCGGTACCCTGAATTTTGACTTTGACCTACTTTCGGAGCCCGGAGCGGCGGTACCCACGTGTGATTTCTCGCGGCATCTCCCCCGGGGTGGGGGCATCATTATCCCGGGAGTGGGAAGGCAGCGACCGGGCTGGGAGAACCGGTCGGGGAGGCGGGAGCGGAGCGGGACTGAGCACCCGCGCGGAGGGGAGCGACTCCCGGCCCCGACCCCGTCCCGTGGGGGGCAGCCGGCCCCGTGGCATCCCCCGAGTGGGGTGCCCGAGCTGGGGGCGGGAGGGGGTGGCTCGCGGTGTGTTGTGTGTGTGTCCCCCCCGGGCTGTGCTGCCCTCCGTCCCCCCGTCGCAGCCTTCCCACATTAAACGGCAGCTGCTCCGACCCCGCTGTGCTGCGTTTTCTTTACTTTTTTTTTTTTTTTTTTTTACTTTTACTCACTTTCTTTTACTTCGTTACTTCTTTTCTTTTTTTCTTTCTTTTTTCTCCAACACCCGCCTTGGCGGCTATTGTTGTTGTTGTTGTTGTTGTTGTCCGTGGCTCCTGTGCCACGGACCCCCATCCCCCTGAGATTCCCTCAAACCTGCTCTCCGGAGCCTCC
The DNA here is from genome assembly GCF_965231255.1 of Vanellus vanellus. NCBI lineage: Eukaryota > Metazoa > Chordata > Aves > Charadriiformes > Charadriidae > Vanellus > Vanellus vanellus. The sequence continues at coordinate 995,274 of NC_138924.1, forward strand.
AGTGATCCCAGTTGCCCCCTGAACCTGGCTCCAGCCCCGGCATCCCCTCCCCGGATCCCTGCTCCCAGGGGGGGGTGACAACGGCTGCCTCCATGGCACGATGCCTCGGTGGCACCAGACGCGGCGTCGGGGCTGTCCCACGCCTGTCCCGGCACGATATTCCCAGGAAGAAGGTGACAGGCGCCGGCGAGGGCGGGTCGGGGCGCGCTGGCTCCGGGGCCACCCGACAGCCCCGGCTGGGAGCACCCCGGGGCCGGCGTGGGCAACGCCGGGTGTTTTGCCTATCTCGTTTCCGGCATGGCGAGCTGTGCCGGGGCGCAGTCGCTGCTACACCGGCTTGGGAACATCCTTCCCTCCCGCCTCAGGGTGCGCAGGGACGCCGGGTGACGCCTGGTTCTGCGTGTCTCATCCGGGTCCGGGGGCTTGAGGGCTCCCAGTTGCCCTACCCATTCACGGGGAGATGGCGGAAAAGGGTCCCGCGGTGCCGGTGGCCGGGTGGAAACGTGAGCACGATGCTCCAGCGAGCGTCCCCGCCGGAATCCACAGGGCCACTACTTGTCCCTGCTGCGAGCGGGCATGTGCCCTGTTTTGTTTGTCTCTTGTGGTGAGGGTCCCACTGGCTGGGGGGGGGGGCGCTCGGGATGGCTTCCCGCCATCATCCCGGCCTCCCGGGAGGCCGGTCTCCCTTTCCCGGGGAAGAGGGACTTTATTTTTGACCCAAAGGGACTTTTACGGCCCAAGGGAGGCAAAGTCCCCGCGCTGGATATCCACGGGGATGCCGAGGGACGAAAGGTGCCGAGGGAAGGAGCGGGGACGCAGTGGGGGAGGAGAGAAACCGGAACCGTGAACGAGAGAAACAAACGGCGAAACCTCCCGCGAGCGCCGCGGGGTGTGCCGGGCACAGCCGATACCCCCCCCCCCCCCCCCCCCAACCCAACCGCTGCCGCTCGGGGCTCATAGAAACTCGGCTGCTCCCGGCGAGCACCCACGGGCACACTCTGCCCCGTGGCGCTACGGAGGCTCTGCTCCGCGCGGGGCTGAGCCGCCACGTGGGCTGAGCCCCCGGGGCCACGGTGGGCCACGCGTGACCACGTCGGAGCACACCAGCGTGTGTGTCCCCCCCCCGTACCGGCCACCCCTCTTACAGGGGTGATGCCAGGCGCGGAGCCCGCTGCTCGGCGCTGCTCCCAGTGCGAAGGAAGAGCGGGTATCGCTGAAAGCGCTGAGCGCCGCGGGCGGGGTGGGAGGAAGACCTGAGCTCTGACCCATTTCCAGCGCCCCGGAGAGGAAATCCCGGGTCCAAAGGGCGCTGCAGCGCGGCCGTCGAGGCCAAAGCTAAACCTGCCCTTGACCGGGGAGCAGCCGGTGCTGCGGGGAGGGCAGGGGGCTGCCTGGCCGGCCCGTGGCCCCCCCCACCCCCCCCCCCCCGGCACCACGTCTGGCGGCCGAAGAGGCTGAAGCAGCGGAGCAGGGGCATGGGGTGGGCGCTGCGGGGCGGCCGCCAGGGCAGGACGTGGGGTGAGCGCGGGGTGGGGGGTTGTCTGCGCGCTGCGGAGCGTGCCGGGATGGGCACAGCCAACCCCTCGGCTTGCGCCCCGAAAGTCGCCCCCCCCCCCCCCTCCCCCGGCCCGGCTGGGGAGGGGTAATGGCAGAGGATTGCCCCGTGCCGGGGGGATGTTGTAGGGGGAAACGCGACACGTGGGGGCTGCTGCACCTCGGCCTCCTGGGGACCTGGGTGCTCAGAGCCACACACGTCCCCATGCCATCCCGCAGCAATGCTCCATGTCACACGTGTCCCCATGCTGTCCTGCAGCAGTGCCCCATGTCACAGGTGTCCCCATACTGTCCTGCAGCCATACCACATCACACATGTCCCCATGCCATCCTGCAGCAATGCCCCATGCCATGTGTCCCCATGCTGTCCTGTAGCAATGCTCCATGTCACACGTGTCCCCATGCCATTCTGCAGCAATGCCCCATGTCACACATGTCCCCATGCCATCCTGCAGCCATACCACGTCACACATGTCTCCATGCCATCCTGCAGCAATGCCCCATGTCACACATGTCCCAATGCTGTCCTGCAGCAATGCTCCATGTCACACATGTCCCCATGCCATCCTGCAGCAACGCCCCATGCCATGTGTCCCCATGCTGTCCTGTAGCAATGCCCCATGCCACACGTGTCCCCATGCTGTCCTGTAGCAATGCCCCATGCCACACGTGTCCCCATGCCATTCTGCAGCAATGCCCCATGTCACGCATGTCCCCATGCCATCCTGCAGCAATACCACGTCACACGTGTCCCCATACTGTCCTGCAGCAATACCGCATGGCACATGTGTCCCCATGCCATCCTGCAGCAATGCCCCATGCCACACGTGTCCCCATGCTTGTCTGCAACTGTTCCCACCCTGCTGGGGAACAGGACACATGGAGCATGAAGGTCGTGCTCTTCAGAGAGCTCCCCCCCCCCCCGGCCGGGGACCACGTTGGTGACGGCTGTGCCCTGTCCCCGCAGGTGCTGTCAATGGCGACGATGACGATGCAGCTGGGCGGGCTGACGCTGGCCGTGCTGGGCTGGCTGGGCTCCATCCTCACCTGCGCGCTGCCCATGTGGAAGGTGACGGCCTTCATCGGCTCCAACATCGTGGTGGCCCAGGTCTTCTGGGAAGGGCTGTGGATGAACTGCGTGTACGAGAGCACGGGGCAGATGCAGTGTAAGGTCTACGACTCCCTGCTGGAGCTCACCTCCGACCTGCAAGCGGCTCGCGCCTTGGTGATCACCTCCATCTTCGTGGCCTTCATCGCCTTCCTCACCGCCGTCTCGGGTGCGGACTGCACCCGCTGTGTAGATGACAAAAGCACCAAGACCAGGATCTCCGTCGTGGCAGGTGCCATCTTTGTCCTGGCCAGCATCATGCTGCTCATCCCCGTCTCCTGGTCCGCCAACACCATCGTCAGCAACTTCTACAACCCCATGGTGCCCGAGGCCCTCAAGAGAGAGCTGGGGGCCGCCCTCTACATCGGCTGGGCCTCCAGTGCCCTCCAGCTTTTTGGTGGGGGCATCCTGTGCTGCTCGGGACCCCCGTCCCAGCAGGACCCCTACCCCAAGAAGTACAGAGCCGTGAAGAGCTGCAGCCCGATGGACTACCCCATGAGAGACTACGTGTGAGCCCCCGCACCGGCGCACCCAGCCCAAGGGAGAGCATCGCCGTCCCCGTCCTGCCACCACGTGCCACCCCCGCTCCCTGCCCACGCGCTGCCTCCTCCTGCCCATCCCCACGCTGCCTGCATCCCCAGCACGGTCCTTCCCCGGTGCGCTGGGGCCGCGCTCCCCATGGACTATAAACATCTTGGTGCCACCGAGGCTCCCTGGGCTCATTTCGAAGCGGCGCGGTGGGGGGGGGGGGGGGGGAGGATGGTGACGTCCCATGGGTGTCACACCCTGCCAGGCTGCTGTCCCCACCAGGACGCAGCAGCGGTCAGCCAGGGCGCCCCCCACGCATCCCCCAGCAGGGAAACTGAGGCAGGGAGAAGGCGCTGAGGGCCAAGAGGGGTATGGGGAAGGGGGGGGGGGGGGGTGGACACCGGGCTCCCAGAGCTCGGTCCTTTGAGCCCCCAGGGGCTGGGAGGGGACCCAAGAGAAAGGCCAAATTGCCCCCTGGCTCCTGGCCACCCTGCCCTGCCCGTGGTCCCCACCGCCCCGGGAACACCACACAGCAGGCAGCGGAGGCAGCGGGTTTATTCAACAGCCGCGTGCGGGGACGGGGACAGCCATGACCCCCGGCTGCCCAGGGGACAGTGCTGGGGACAAACAGGGGGAGAGGGGAGCAGGGACCCCAAGACCTGGGGAGGCAATGCGGAAGGGTGACAAGAGCCACGGGGAGGGGGAGTGTGGGAGATGTGGGGTGGCCTGGGTGGGCGGCGGGGACAAGACACAGCCATCGCCTCCCGCCGGGGACGAGTGGCGGAGGGGAAGAGGGACATGGGGGTGGTGGTTGACCGCCAGCTGAACACGAGCCAGCAGTGTGCCCAGGTGGCCAAGAAGGCCAGTGGCATCCTGGCCTGTGTCAGGAACAGCGTGGCCAGCAGGATGAGGGCAGTGATTGTCCCCCTGTACTGGGCACTGGTGAGGCCCCACCTCGAGTGCTGTGTTCAGTTTTGGGCCCCTCATGACAAGACAGACATTGAGGTGCTGGAGCGTGTCCAGAGAAGGGCAACGGAGCTGGTGAGGGGTCTGGAGGACACATCTGATGAGGAGCAGCTGAAGGAACTGGGGGTGTTGAAGCTGGAGAAAAGGAGGCTGAGGGGAGACCTTCTCGCTCTCTACAGCTCCCTGAAACGAGGGGGCAGAGAGGTGGGAGCTGACCTCTTCCCCGAAGGAACAGGTGATAGAACAAGAGGAAACAGCTCCAAGTTGCACCGGGGGAAGTTTAGATTGGATATTAGGTAGAATTTCTTTACTGGAAGGGCCATCGGGCATTGGAACGCGTTACCCAGGGCAGTGGTGGAGTCCCCATCCCTGGAGGTATTTAAGGGTGGTGTAGATACAGTGCTCAGGGACATGGTTTAGTGGTGGGCTTGGCAGTGTTGGGTTGATGATTGGACTAGATGGTCTTACAGGTCTTTTCCAATCTCGGAGATTCTGGAAGGAAGTAACTGGTTCCCCAGGGCCATGGGAACGGGACGAGCAGGAACAGGTCTGGAGGACGAGAAGAGGAAAAAAGGAAATATCCCAGCAAGAGATTTGGGTAAAAGACTTCCCAAGGGAGCTGTGGAGGAGGAGGGGAGGAGGCAGCATGGCGCAGGGCTCGGGGAACAGGCTGGGCAGGTGACACCAGGCGGCTCCTGGGTGGGGAGCTCCTGAAGTCCCTTCCAGCCTCATTTCCCACCCAGACCAGTAACTACAAAGCTGTAGGAAAATGAGACTTAAGCAGCTGGTGTGGGATGAAAGGCCAGCGGGGTACTCGGAAAGCTTCTCCGGCTGGGAGTCATGTTGGCACAGCTGCTCCTGGTTTGGATGCGGAGGTCTCCTGCACCTCCGGGTGTGCTAGGTTAACTCCTGGGGAGGATGGGGGACCGCAGGATGTGGCAATGGGGACCCACCTCCAACAGCCCCCCAGTAAAGACCACGGGGGTCTGGGGTGGAGATGATGAAGATGGATCTAGATTTTGACCATGGCCATGTGGGAGGGCCCTTGGGGAGGACAAAGAGGGGGGACCGCAGGCCATGGTGAATGGGACCCACCTCCAATGGTCCCCAGGTAAAGACCACGGGGATCTGGGGTGGGAAAGATGAAGATCAGTCTAGATTTTTACGTGGGCATGTGGGCACGCTCCTGGGGATGATGAGGATGGGGACCATAGGATGTGGCGATGGGGACCCACCTCCAACGGTCCCCAGGTAAAGATCACAGGGGTCTGGGGTGGGGAAGATGAAGAAGGATCCGGGTTTTGACTGAGGGCTGAGGTGGGCACAGTGGGGAGAAGACAACCCAGAGAGGAGATGGCTGTGAAGGGCCAGGTGGGTCACGACGAGGATCGAGGTGTCGGGGACGGTACCCGAATGTCACAGCTAATGGTGGTGCCCAGGAGACCCCGGTGAAACCAGGAGATCCTCCCCACGCTGAGGACCAGGCAATGCCCCCACAGCCCAGGCCTTGAGGGGGAAAGAGCCGGGGAAGGGAGCGGAGATGTTTTGGCTCTGGACACCCCCCATGACCCTCATCGCTCCCCAGCAACCACCCTGCTCCGGGACGGGGTCACTGGGTTGGGTTTTACAAGGTGCCAAGAGCTCACCCCCTTCCTCCTCAGGGCCACCTGGGCTCTCAGCCCTCCTCGACGGTGGGGACGGGGCATTTCTGATAGACGTAGACCACCCCGGAGATGTAGCCGGTGCCCTGGGCGCTCTCCTCCTCGGAGGTGGCCCTCTCCCAGCGCTCCACCTCCTGGGCCAGCACCTTCTGCCAGGCTCCCTGCCTCTCCAGCCGCTCCAGCGCTACCTCCAGCTCCGCCTTGTACCGCAGGTTGGAGGGGTTGCTCCTGGTCGTCAGGCACAGGAAACCTCCTGCTGGGAGAGGAGACCGGTGACGCCAACGCTGGGTGTCCCCCCCCGCTGGCGGTGGCATCCCCTCGGAAAGGAAGGGGAGCAAGGGGAGGCAGGGAGACCCTGCCAGGAGTCAGCTGGCAGGCCGGCGGGCAGGGGACAGGCAGGAGGTCACGCCTGAGCACCGTCTGTCATGCCTCAGGAGTGCCACCATCACCTCCTGCTGCGTCCCCATGCCAGGGACCACCGCACGTCCCTGCCGGTACCCGGCAGCAGGGATGAGGCCACGTCCCGGTTGTGCCACGGAGCCGGCACCCAGCCACCGGCACTCGGCCTCCCCGTCCGGCCACCCCGGGGGTCCTGGCGGGGAGGGGACAGCGGGGGACACCCCCTCACCCGGTTTGGTGACGCGCAGCAGCTCCGGCAGGACCGTGCTCGGCACCTGCCCCTCGCCCAGGGCCCCCACCACCGTCACGGCGTCGTAGTGCTCTGCGGGGACACGTGTGGTGTCACCGAGGGGGTCACTCCGGGGCGGACCCCCCCCCCCCCCCGGTGCCGGCCCGTTACCTGCGGGCGCGGGCAGCGGCTCCCGGCCCAGGATGCACTGCCGCAGCTGCCGGTAGAGCCCGGTGCTCCGCGCCCGTTCCAGCATCCCCGCGCTGCCGTCCACGCCGTGCAGGAGGCGGAACCCGCGGCGGTGGAGCTGCGGGGACAGAAGGACAGAGGGACACACGGCACCGTTAGCTCCCTCCGCCCCCCGCCCCGCCCCGCCCCGTCCCGTCCGGTACCTCCCGCGCTACGAGCCCGGTGCCACAGGCCACGTCGAGCAGCCGCGCCTCGGCGGGCGGCGCGGGGAAAGCGAAGGCGAGCGAAGCGGCGGCCAGGTGCGGTGCCCGGTACTCCAACGCCGCCACATCCTGCGGGGACAACGACGGGTCAGCGGCAGCGGGGAGCGGCCCCGGTACTCCCCGGTTCCCCCGGTGGTCCGCCCCCGGCCTCTGTACCTGCTCGTAGCGGGCGGCCCAGCCGTCGTACTGCCGCAGGCGCTCGGACAGCGCCGCGCCGCCGTGCACCGCCGCCACCCGCTCCCGCACACCCGCCGCCAGCCGCATCCCGCGCCGGGCCGCCCCGGACACGCCCCCCAGCGCCCCCATTGGCTCCGCCGCCCCGCCCCGGACACGCCCCCAGCGCACTATTGGCTCCGTGTGACCGCCCCGGACACGCCCTCCCACGCGTCCCATTGGATCCGTGCGCCCGCCCCGGATACGCCCCCAGCGTCCCATTGGTCGCTGGACCCGCGCCGCCACCGCCTCCGTCACGCTCCGTTAGGGTGAACGGGGAGCCGGGCGCGACCAAGTGCGCCGGAGGGAGGGGGGTGTGTGGGAAGGACCAAGTGGGCCGGGTGTGACCAAGTGCCCCGGAGGGGTGTCCAGGAGCCCTGGGGGTGGCACCCCGTGCCCCGAGGGGTGACCAAGTGCCCCGGGGGTTGACCAAGTGTCCTTGGGGGGGTGACACCAAGTGCCTCAAGTGGGTGGCACCCGTGCCTTAAGGGTGACCAAGTGTCCTTGGGGGGGTGACACCAAGTGCCAGGGGAAGACGACATCAAGTGTCCTGGGGATGGTGACACCAAGTGCCCTGGGAGAGCTGTTACCAAGTGTCCAGGGGCCACCGCTCTCTCCCTGCAGTGTCCCCAGGCCCTGTCCCACCATGCTGCTGCTGAAGATCTGCTCTGGCCCTGGCACGGGTCAGGCACTGCCTTCTTGCTCCTTCACGTCACCCGTGCACGGTGACTCTGCTCCTTGGACAGGTCACCTCCTGCCCTGCCACTTGTCCCAACCTCTCATGCTGCGCTGTCACCTCCACACCTGCATCTGCATCTTCTTCTGCCGCTTGGACCCACCACCCAGTGGTGAGCAAGTGGTGACCACGGTCCTCTGCCACCACCTGAACCCATCCTGTCCCACCACGTGTAATGGTGCCATCCTAACGCTGAGCATCTCTCCCAGCCCCTGGGGAAGAGGGTACCCACCACTGGGGCAGGTCCTTCATGTCCTGACATGTCCACCCATCTCCAGCTGCCTGACCACTCCCAACCACTGCCCATGGACAAGGTGTGTAGCAGTAGGCAGAGCCTGGGGACAGAGGACAGGAGTGTGGACCCTCGGGGCTGGGAAGGAGGTAGAACATCTTGGCCATATCAAGTTTGGGTTTTGCTCATGGGAAGCAAGACAAGAAACGTCACTGAGTGCCAACACGATGCACAAGGAGGTGGTGAGATACCTTCTCCCTTGACCCAGGTGCCCAGCATTTGTAATGTACCATACCCAGCTGATTAACAAGAGAAGTTCGTTAGTTCTTGGGTAGAAGGACCCCAACTAGAGGTGCTCTCTGTAGGAGGTAACATGCTGGTTGCTCCATGAGTCTCTGCTGGACCAAGCTTTGATGTTTGTAGTGGAGGATGTGGGACAAGCTCTGGCTTGTGGTACCACCCTTAACTGTTGTCACCCATCATTTAGCTTCTGGCTTTTTCCAGGAGTGAAGCAGACAAATCCCACTACTGATTAATAAAGGAAAGAAAATGAGGGTCCCCTGAAGGAGCCAGTGGCTGCCCTGAAGCCACGCTGGTGGCTTTTGTCACCTTCTGCTCAGCAGCTCGGGCCTCTGTTGTCCCAGCGTCCTCCTGGCCACCACCCTGGTGGCGGCCGCTTCGCCTCCACAGAATCACAGAATAGTTTGGGTTGGAAGGGACTTTTAAAGACCATCCAGTCCAACCCCCCTGCCATGAGCAGGGACATCTTCAACCAGATCAGGTTGCTCAGAGCCCCGTCCAACCTGACCTTGAATGTTTCCAGGGATTGGGCATCCACCACCTCTCTGGGCAACCTGGGCCAGTGCCTCACCCAACTGGACCCCCCCAACTCTCCCAGCCCGTCCTCCCAGCAGAGGGGCTCCAGCCCTCCCAGCATCTCCGGGGCCTCCTCTGGCCCCGCTCCAACAGCTCCGTGTCCTTCTGCTGTTGGGCCCCCCGAGCTGGAGGCAGCACTGCGGGGGGGTCTCCCCAGAGCAGAGCAGAGCAGAGCAGAGGGGCACAATCCCCCCTCGCCCTGCTGGCCACGCTGCGGGGGATGCAGCCCGGGATGCCGGGGGCTTTCTGGGCTGTGGGCGCACATTGCTGACTCACGGTGAGCTTCTCATCCACCAATACCCCCAAGTCCTTCTCCTCAGGGCTGCTCTCCAGCCCTCCATCCCCAGCCTCTGTTGATACCGGGGGTTGCCCCGACCCTGCACTTGGCCTTGTTGAACCTCATGAGATTCATATGGGCCCATCTCTGCAGCGTGTCCATGTCCCTCTGGGTGGCATCCAGTCCCTCAGGTGTGTCAGCCGCACCGCTCACCTTGGTGTCACCCGCAGACTTGCTGAGGATCCCACTGTCCCTGTCGCCGGTGACCCCTTGAAGGACACCACTTGTCACCGCTTGTCCATCCAGCTGCTGTGGGTCCGGCAGCCCCGTGGCGACCTGCCCACGGTCACGCGTGGGGGCTGGCTCTGCCCCTGCCCCTCGGCCGGGCAGTGCTGGCCGGGGACCTCGAGAGGGAGCCCTCCACCCGCGCTCGGCCACTGCCACCGTGGCACTGCCCCGCGCCCGCCGGGACCCCCGGTACACCCCGGCCGGCTCAGCCCCGGCCACCGCGCTGCCTCCCGCTGTCACCCCCCGGGGACATCCTCGGAGCATCCCTCGGGGGGTGGCAGAGGGGACGCGTGGGGCTGGGCAGGGGTCGGACCTACGGGAATGGGGATCGTCCCCACCCGCGCCGAGGACACGGGTGGCTTCCGAAGGGGGTCGGCAGCCCCGCCACAGCTCCTGCCACCGCACGCAGGCACTTTGTCCCCCCTGCAGCTGCCAGCACAGGTCTGACCGTGTCCCCCGAGCTCTGCACCTTCCCCGCCACTGCGGTGGCCACCGGACAGCTTTGTGGCTGGGCCTCTAATAAAGGCTTTCACACTCCCAACGTGATTTCCACCACTAATTAGAGCCTGACCTTCATTTACGAGATAAACCAGAGTCAGGGTACGCCGCCAGCATCTCCCTGCCCCGGCTCTGCCGCCCTCACTCAGCCCCTCCGGGCTGCAGCTGGGTCGCGCCATTCCCGAGCTTTGACCCGCACGGATCCAATCCCAAATTAGCTGGTGCTTTTCCAAACATCACCTTCCCGGGGCTGGCTCGCTCCGCCGCGCTGCGCACAGCTGTGCAAACAGCTTCGCTCCACACCACGGCGGCTTTGGGCTGGCTTGGACCCAGCGCCGGCGGCTGGCCGGGATTTGGACCGGACCCGGTGCCAACGTCGGAGGAGCCAGGCTGTCCCCCGAGGATGCACGGTGGGACGGTGGGGACCCCTGCGAGGGGTGGCAGCAGGTTGCGGCAGGTTGGAACTTCCTCGTGGCTGGTGCTGGTGCTGAAGGCTGGACTTTGTCCTGGCACGTGGCCCGGTGCTGGAAGGCTCCCATTTGGGCACATACTGTCCTGCTGCCGTGGTGCAGTTCCTTGGGGTGCTGTCCTTGTCCCCTGCCTGGGCACAGGGCGTCCGGCTGTGCCCTGGCTGTGCTGGCTGCACGGGCCACGTCGCTGGGTCTCTGGGGTGCAGTGCAACCGCTGCCGTGGGGTGTCCCCACCACCCCTCACCGGGGAGGCTGGGGGGATGCGTGTCCCCCAGGCAGGGGCTTGGCTGGAGTCCCCAAGCTCACAGACCTCTGGCATGACCTTGCCTGCCCTCCCTCACCAAGAGGGAGGTGTAGGGGTGGAAGGGCAGCTGAGATGGGTCCTTTGCCCTTGAACGTGCCACTGAATGGAGACAGGTGATGGGAAAGACCAGGTCTGAGCTGGGTTGGGAGCCTCTGAAGGACCAGGCATCTCCAGGCTGCGCTCTTCCAGTTCTGGCAATGTCACCTGCTCCTAACCTGCCTGCATGTCCCACATCCGAGCCAGTCCCAGACCCCTGGGTAACGCGTGTGGTGGGAGTTGATGCACTGGGCGAGTGGGCTTGCATTGCCAAAGGTCAGTACTGGGCATCCCTGGCATGGCCTTGGCCCTTGGGGTGGGACTAACACTGTCTCCTGGACAAAGTGGTGCTGGAGGGAAGTCCCTAAGCCTTTCCCTTGGGGTGGAGCTGTGGGATGGCCAGTGCCACAGCTGCACATACCCCAGAAGTTTGCTGGGTTGCCCACGCAGCCGTGCATGAGCCCAGCGGTATCAATTAATGATGGATAGATGGTCCCCGACAAGAGCATGGAGGGAGGCATGTGGATGAGGCATTTGTGGTCACCCCAACAGGTCCCGGTGGTTTGAGTTGGTATCCATCAGTGCTCAGCTGAGAGCTTGAGACCACTTGGACCTGCACGGTGGTTTGGTCAGCACAGGAGGGAGTGCGGTCACACACGTGCCGCTGCGTCGGGCCATCAGCAGCCACGACGGCTGTGCTCGTGGGGTGAGGGATGGGACGCGGGCTGGAGGCTGCAGTGAGCATCCCTGTTAGTGCCCTGTGTGTGCCTCCTGCTCCCACTCTGGCATCGGATGCTGGGAGCTCAAAGGAGCCCCGCCGCTCCCCTGCCAGGGCTGCTTTGGCACCAACATCGATCTCTAGTTCATGGAGCAATCAAAGCCCTTCAGCTCATACTTTGCCAGCCCTCCCAGGTGCCTCCAGCACACCCCCAGCGCCACAGCCCGGTGCATCGCCCTGCCCTGGAGCTGCTCTGCCCCACACAGCCCCGTGAGCCCTGCAGGTCCTGGGTACCACGATGGCCAAAAGACCCCTAGGGCAGCATGATGCTGCCTTCATCAGCAGCTGAGTCCAGCTTCTCCATGTAGCCTTCAGAAGGGACGAACAGGCAGGAAGGACGTTCTGCAGGGGCTGGGACACGCTGCGGGGGCTGCGTGGGCTGCGTGGGTGGCTCCGTGCTGTTCAGAGGTTTGCACATGCTTCTCTGGTCCCAAATATCCACACTCCTGGGTGCTCAGAGCCTGGCACTTGGGTGCTTTCCAGCCCCCGGGTCCAGCCGTGGGGTGGACGTGTTCCCTGGTGCTGGGCAGGAGGACAGGTTCTCAATGGCACCAGATGGGGACTTGGCAGCTTCTGGCACAGGGGACTTTGGTGACACTCACCATGGACTCGTTGGCTGTCACCAAAGGGTGTCAGGGTCACGGGCTACATGTTTCGTCTCCATACCTCCTCCCTTCTCCGGGTCCTTCTTGGTGGTGGATGCACCCGGAGGATGCCGGAGCCAGGGAATGTCCTCAGGGCACCCCAAGGCAGGCACAGCTCTGGGAAGGGACCCCTGATGGTACTCTGAGCTCTATGCCGCACATCCCGTGGGGCACTTGAGCCCCACATGGGGCAGGACTTACCCTGCTCAAGTGTGGTGCTCTGTGGCTCGCCCCATGGTGCGGTGCTGGGCCACGAGCAGGGCAGGGGAGGAAAGCCCCCGTGGGGTGCCAACCAGGTGGGACCTGGAGAGCCCCTGTGGGGTGGCAAAGGCAGGGAGGGTACATCTCCCCGGGAGCTGAGGACGCAGCAGACAGCGGGACGGACGGGGTGGCTGGTGGTGTTTTGCACATCAGCGCTGCTGTGGGCTGGGATATGGCTCCGCGCTTGCATGCTTGGAGGACACAGCGTTTTCCTTTCCCAGCATCCAAACGTGGCCAGAGTCCATCAGCCCTTGAACTGTCCAGTCCTTCCCTAAAACCCAGCCCTCTGGTGTCTGGGGACAAGTGGATTTTGCCCCCTAACAGACACCACTCAGCACCACGAGCCCCCCCCCAAGATTGTTGGGCTCCTGCCCGACTTCACAGTTCATAAATCCAAGCGCTGCTGTGATTGATGGCAGCCGGGGCTGCTGTCACTAAACCATCCGTACCGGCCCCTAACGCCTGCATGGCTCATGACCAGGTAGCAAGAAGAGGCTGAGAGATAAATCAGCGTGGCACGGCGCAGAGCTGGCCGGAGATCAGACCGGCGGAGCAGGCAGGCAGACTGGGGGAGTCGCTCACATAGCTGATTCATGACTGCTCGCATGGCTGGGAAGGGTTGTCCTCCCGCCAGCGAGCCACACTGCCCACGCCACACGCAGACCCCGGGGACCTGATACGGTCCCCAGCTGTGGCCTGCCACCCTGCAGGGCTCTGACCACGGCTGCTCCCCAGGGCTGGGTCGCAGCATCTCCACAGTGCGCGGTGTTCCCATCCTCCTGCATCCCCAGTGCACGGTGCTCCCATCCTTCTGCATCCCCAGTGCACGGTGCTCCCACCCCTCCTGCGTCCCCAGTGCGTGGTGCTCCCATTCTGCATCCCCAGTGCACAGTGCTCCCATCCTTCTGCATCCCCAGTGCACGGTGCTCCCACACACCTCCTGCATCCCCAGTGCACAGTGCTCCCATCCTCCTGCATCCCCACTGCGTGGTGCTCCCATCCTCCTGCATCCCCAGTGCACGGTGCTCCCACACCCCTCCTGCATCCCCAGTGCACAGTGCTCCCATCCTTCTGCATCCCCAGTGCACGGTGCTCCCACACCCCTCCTGCATCCCCAGTGCACAGTGCTCCCATCCTTCTGCATCCCCAGTGCACGGTGCTCCCACACCCCTCCTGCATCCCCAGTGCACGGTGCTCCCATCCTTCTGCATCCCCAGTGCACGGTGCTCCCATCCTCCTGTATCCCCAGTGCACAGTGCTCCCACACCCCTCCTGCATCCCCAGTGCACGGTGCTCCCATCCTCCTGCATCCCCAGTGCACGGTGCTCCCATCCTCCTGTATCCCCAGCGCATGGTGCTCCCACCCCCCCTACACTCCAAACGTACAGTGCTCCCATTTCTCCTGCACCCCCGATGTTTGCTGCTCCTGTGTCCCCCGGCACCCCCAGGGCACAGCAGTCCCACACCACTCCATCATGGGGGCACGGTGCTCCCACACTGGTGACGTTCCCATTTCTCACCGTCCCCATCCCAAAGGCCAGCAGCTCTGCTCGCCATGTGCGCTCCTTCTGCAGCTCTCACCCGAGCAACCGCTGCGCGGCTCAACCTCTTCCTCACCGCAGACCATGTCCGTGGACCTCACTCCCACCTCTGCCCCACCTGCACTTTCCCCTTTCCCCCTTGCTCCCTCTCGTTGTCCCCGTTGCCATCTGCTCTCTCCCCCTGACTGGGGACTTCCATTCCCCACCTTGGCCACTTCCAACACCCCTTGAGAACCTGTTCCTTCGGCTCAGCTCCCACCCACCCCCACACCCCCCCGCCTGCTCTGTCACACCCCATCATGTCCTGTACTTGTCTCCCCTCCCTCGCAGCCCTTCCCGCAGCCGGGCACGCCACCGCCTCCCTGCTCCCACGTCCGCAGACAGTGCCATCGCATAGTGAACACCTCGACAGACCTCAGCCCCGTGACTCAGTGTCCCTGGTGGGACAGCACCCTCGTGACTCGGCGTCCCTCCCCAGGCGCACCCCAGGAGCTCTCCGTTCCACCCCGAGACGCAGCGTGACTTGCTGGTCACGTCCCCGCCACTGGGTGTAAATCCCGCAGCGTGTCCCCGGGGACTCCAGGCAGGGCTGCAGACCACCACCCCACGGCTGGGTGCAAATCCCCCCGACCACCTCCCCTGCCACTGGCCGGACTGCCCAGATGGCACCCGTGAGACTCAACCCCGCTCCAAGATCTCATCCCTGAGATTTGCCCGTGTATCTCGGGAAGCGACTGCCCCCTCCTGGGAACCGTCAGGGACAGGCTGGATGAGATCCAGGGGGTGGAAGCCGGAGTCAACAAAGTTCAGCTCAGTAATAAGGTGCAAACTTTCACTGGAGCAGGAATTAATGAGTGGATCAGTGGCCGTAAATAAACAAAGGATTTCTTGTGACTTGTAAGAGGTGAGTCAGTGCTTTCGGTGAGGCTGGGTGTAGCCCAAGCAGACGGCGTGGTGAGCCCTGGGTAGTCTGGACCTTATCTGTTGAGGTCCATCTTGATGATCCTACAGCAATTCTGGACATTTGGTGAGGTCAAGCCATCTCAACTCTGTCTACACAGGGACTTTGGTGGCGTTTGGGTATACCTGAATCTTAAAAAGCAATTTGTAATTCCCTCCACCGGCACCCAACTCTGCAGATATTCAGGAAGGAGGATGGGCTGCATCATTTTTTTTTATTATAACCTCAGGCTCTTGCATTATCTCCCGGAGCGCAGACCTTTCTTTCTCAGGGGCATCTGTGAATCCCAGCTCTGCTGTAAGCCCAGCAGCTCGCCTTTGGTAGGAGGGATGGAGGATCCCTCGGTTGCTTCATCCTCTGCCCATCCCGCCCAAATGAGGATTGTGGGGTTCCCTTGGGGAGTGGAGCCAAAGAGGTCAAACCATTATTTTTTTTTCTTGAATTGAGCTGAACCTGAGCTGAGATTTGCCAATTCCGACTGGAACCAAATCACCAGACGTGGACCATGTAACATTCAGGGAAAGCACGCACAGAAGATAGAGAAAGAAATGGCTTTGAGTCTGGGTTGACCAGCAGAGAGCAATGGGCTGAGAGAGTGACAATGGTTTGGGTGATGGACTGAGAGTTCATCCGTCCTAGAGCTCGATGACATGTTCTCTTGTGGTTGAAACCACGTCAACCAGGCACTCCTGGCTGTTGAGTCTTGCCCTGCCTTTGCCGGAGGATTTCAGCTTTGGAGGATTTTGCCGGAGGATTGCATCTTTGGATTTCCTGGCTTGAGCTGCTTGTCTGAGTGCTCTCCAACCCACGTTGATCCAAATGACCTGGTTAGGCAGCGCAGTGGTGGGGCTATCCTAACTCACAGTTGCAGCTGGAAGAGGATGTGCAATTAAAGTCTTGGAAAAGGGAGGCGGGAGAGCAGCAAAATGAAGACTACGGACTGAGAACTGCTACGCAATAACTCCCGGGAAGCGCGTGCGAGGGAGGATAGTGCAGGGCGGCTGCCTGGTCCTTCAGAAACAGCTTTAAGGGAGTAAGTTCAGAGAGAGGCTAGGAATCTGGCAAAATGGAAATCTCTGCAATTATCTCAGGAACAAGGAGGAGGGGCCCAGACAGCGGAAACAACATTAAATCATTAGAGACAGGGTAACGGGATTGCACGGGCAGACGCGGCACGACCTGCTGGAGGTGGCTGATATATTTCCAAGGGTCTCCAGGGACGGTGAAGGCGGTCCCTGGTGGTCCCGGTGGTCCTGGGGATGTGTGACCAGGGCTGGCTCTGGGATGGCTGGTTGGTTACTTTCCTTTTCTGCTTTGACGTTGGGTGGGGAGTGCAGTCGATGGCCTCCCGCAGGGCTGCGAGCTCAGCCTAGGGTGGGCTGGAGCTCTGGGTAAAGGGTGTTTGGATAAACCCCGTATTTTCCAAAGCCCGATGATGGGCTTTTGTCTTACAGCACTTCCAACACTGGCTGAAGAAATCTTGTCTGTGGATTATCTTTGAGAACAAGTAAACTAGGAGCTCATGTGGGTTCAAAGGGTGGGTTCAGCTCAAGTTCAGGGAAGAAAAATCCCCCGGGGATTATCACATAAAAAGACTCAGCTCTGGCTCAGGAGGTCCATGAACTGCAAACTGCTGTAAGCTGGGAAAGTATTCGAGGATGTGTCACCCCGTGTGGGTCCTGTGCTTCTGCTGGTGGCGATGTACCGGGCTGCACGGTGCCTTGGGGCACTGCACCCACCCTTCAGTGCAGGGGGAAGGCAGCGAACCTCCTTCTGCAGCAAGTGAAAAGGTGGGTGAAACCAGCCCGGGTCTGGCCCTTGACCGCAGGAAGGCATTTGGTGAGGTTTCACACTGGTCAGCAGGGAGCAGGAATCACCTGGGACTATCATACCCTGTGTGCAGGTGTGGTTCCCAAAGAGCAATCCTCCACGCCCTTGAAGGAGGACCGTGCATGCTCTGCTGGTGGGACTTGGGGGCCGAGATGGCAGCAGTGAAGTACCAGTGTCGGAGGAGACTTCTGTTCCCAAAGCCCTAGGAGAGTCTCTCCAGGATTATCCTATCCCTGCATTTGAGGGTTGGTCTTTTGCAGCCCACTTGACATGTCATGCTTGGCCAAGCCAGAGACAGCCTTCCTCTTCCAGACTGAGCTGTACTCATGGCTGCTCTCTGCTGGAGCTGTCTTGCCACGAGGCTGAGACAGGGAGGTCATCCCTTGGAGTCACAGCCAGGTGACCTTCCCCAGGTCTGGTCTGCAAGCAGTGAGTCTCCGGCTGGCACGGTGGGCCTTGGAGGAGGAAGTCTGGTCTGGGGTTCACCATGGTGGGTCTGGGATGGACAGCAGAGCTTAATGTGCGCTGGCTTTGGGACAGAAACAACGGCAGAGCCGGGTGGAAGAGACCTCAGGAGGTCCCTACTCCAACCTCTACTACTGCCAGCACCAGAGACCAGCCTGATGCCCAGTCCCATGCTGGGGCTTGGTGGGCTATGGGCAACACATCCCCAATGCAGGAGCTGTGAACTGCTCTGTGGCAATGTCCGGGCTCCTGGCTGGGATGGGAGGAAGCACAGGACTGTGCAGGTCCTGCTTCAGACCTCTCTCCTACAGTCCCCGTGGGCCATGGAGGAGCCTGGTCCCTTCCCGGGCTGTGGGTCAACAGATAAACCAGGTGTTGGGGATGTGAGGGGGTGTCTGAACCTGCCCTGAGGTGGGAAGGTGGCTGGGCTCTGTGTGCGTGCTTGCAAGTCACTGGAGAGCCATGCTTCACCGTTGGGTGGATGGAGCTCAGTGCTTCACCTCGGGACACCCTGCAAATGCTGGCTGCTCACCACCGGTTCCCAAAGTGTTGGCCACACTTGGAGGTCCTCGCTGTGACCCACCAGTCCCCTGTCAGGCACGCAGATACGCGGGCAGCCCCGCATGCTCGCAAGCTGTGTGCAGCACAGATGCTCCGGGCGATGCCAGATCTTCTATGTTTCTTGGCCTCCGGTTCCTCGGCCATCTCGCCAGGTATGTAACTATCCCAACTATTTCCTGCTGTACTGCAAAAAAAAAAAAAAAAAAAAAATTAAATAATACAACCCTTCCCCCTGTTTGATATAATTATATGCTGCAGCTGCCCGGCCCCCTGGCTGGACAGGCAGCATTGCAGACGGATTGCGTCTCGCAGCCGCGCAGCCAGCACCCCCGTGCCCTGCTTGTTCCCTTTGGCAAAGGGAGCAGAAGGGGCTGCCACGGTCGTGGCCCGGACCCAGCTCCCATCGCAGCTGGAGTGATTTATGGTCCGCTTCCCTCCTCCTGACAAGCACATCCTGGGACGGTGCGCTTCTGCGCCGAGCGCAGAGAGGGCAGCTGGTGGCTGTCCGGGGACAACGGTGCCCCGCGGAGCTGCCCCGTCCCCTTCCAGGGGCTGGTGGGCAGAGAGGGGCAGTCTCCTACCGGTCCTGGGAGCCTCTTCAATGTGTTTTCCCCGGGACCGGCTTATGTTTTCTGTCCCATGACGAGAGTGCCGGGGGTCCGATGTCTCCGGATTACACCCCATAATCCCAAACTGGCAGCCCCCTTGCTGCCCTGTTCCCAGGCTGGCGTGACGGGTGTTTGCCAGCCCAGAAACCTGCCCAGGCAGGGAAGCCCACCGCCGAGGAACAGCCCTCTGCAGGGTCTGTCACTGCTGGGGTGGGGGTGACAAGCTGCACGAGGGTGTACATTGCTCCAGGACCTTTGCTACGTAGGTGCTGTGCTGGGCATGGGTGTATGGCCCTGAACAGTGTCCTAAGACCCTAAAAATGCCAGTGACGTGCAGTTACACAGCATCCCAGACTGGCTGAGGGCTGGAAGAGCTCTCTGGAGCTCCCCCAGTGCCACCCCCCACCAGAGCAGGGGCACCTCCAGCAGTGGCACAGGACACGTCCAGGCGGGTTTGGAATGGCTCCAGAGGGGGAGATTCCCCCCCTCTCTGGGCAGCTGTGCCAGTGCTCTGCCGCCCCCACAGGAGAGAAGTCCCTCCTCAGGGTGAGATGGAACTGCCCATGGTCACGTTTGTGCCCGTTCCCTCTTGTCCTGTCACTGGGCACCACTGGAAAAAGCCTGTTCCCCCCCCCCCCCCCCCCCCCCCCCCCCGGCACCCTCCCTTTGAGGATTTGTAACCGTTGATAAGATCCCCCCTCGGTCTTCTCTTCTCCAGACTGAACAGCCCCACGTCCCTCAGCCTTCCCTCATGAGAGAGATGCTCCGGTCCCCTCATCATCTCTGTAGCCCTTTGCTGGACCCTCTCCAGCAGTTCCCTGTCCTTCTTGACCCAGGGAGCCCAGAATTGGATACAGTATTCCAGATGTGGCCCCACCAGGGCAGAGCAGAGGGGGAGGATGACCTCCTTTGACCTGCAGGCCACGCTCTTCTTGTTCAGGGCAATACATCTGCAGCAGATGCTCTGCTCCTCTCGGAGTAAAGTCAGTGACTGGATTTGCTGTCCCTGGGCTTGTCCCCGGTTGCCCTCTGCAAGGGTGGTGGATATTGGTGGGGGAATGGGTTAGTGATGGGACATGGCAGCAAGACAGCGGAGGGGAGCAAGGCCTGGAGACCTGATGGCCACCGGGCTTGCTGCTATTTTGAGCTCTGTGACAGGGCTTTGGGTGGGAGCTGCCTGTCTCCCCATGGCTCTGCCGGACATCCACCCCAGCTTGAGGCAATGAGAAGGCCAAGACAGGCTGGAGCTCAGGGCTGCATCCTTGGGTGCTTCGAGGCTGAGGTCAAGGTGGAGGACAGGGTCTCCGTGTGCCTCCAGCTCCCACCTCACCCAACCGCTCTCCCCCTTGCTCCTGCTGACCGCGGGGCTCAGCGCCCTGCCTGTCCCCTGCTTGGCCCTCAGCCTCCTCCTTGCGCACATGGAGGAACGGTGGTATTTACAGTTACGGGGTGCAACCTGGAAGAGGCAATTACCTCGGGTCACCCCCCCATGGCCAGAGCTGTGAACCACCAGGGATATGTCTTTCCAGGGCTAAGACCCTGTGACTGCAGCAAAAAAACCCCACCCATATCCCGGCCATTAATTAAATAAACGAGGTCCTGGGCATCATTTGCAGCCCTGCTGTGAGGGGCAATGTTGGGAAAGCGTTCCTCCGCGGGCTCCTGCTCTGTCTGCCCTGGCTGCCCAACCCACCGGGTCTGTGCTTCCAAGGCATGGGGGGATGAGGGCTGGTGCTGGTCCCACGGCATCTCAGACCCCGCTTTTCCCCACCCTGTGGGGGCCAGTGGGCATAGCCCCCGGCCTGCGGTGGGACGCAGCACTCCGCAGAGCTCGGAGAACATAAGGAGCCCCACGAAAACATTCCTGAGTGCCACCAGCCACATCCGAACATGGGCACGACCCTCTGCCCTGGCTCCTGCCAAGGGCAAGCTCCTTGGGGCAATGCCGGTGCCCGGGGCCGTGTGTGTGTGGTAGGGCTTGTGTTATTTTGTCTGCTCTTTTCCCAGGCTGAGGGCAAGCAAGCCATGGTTTGAATTCCAGTTTCACTGTAATTATTCTGTTATCTCTCCGCCAGGGTCTGGTTTCACTCATGCTTTGGGTCGCTGTCTGCCGTGAATGGACGTCTCCGTTAGTAAGGGCTGTTCCAAAGCTTTCCCTCTCTCTGCCCTTTTCCCCTTCTCGCAGACCTCCGCGCTCCCCTCGGCACTGAGCCCGAAGCCCCTGCGGCGCGGGCAGGGCAAAGGCTCCCGGCAAGCATGGCACCTGCAAACCTGGACCTACCACGAGGGCAAGTGCTCCCACCAGTCACCCATCTCCTCAGCAGGGTACAGGTCTGTTTTGGCCAGGAGACTGTCTGGGGTGATGGAGCAGGACCATAGGGGTGAGGAGGAGGAGGGGAGCCGCAGGGAAGGGGCACTGGAGGCTGCACCATTCTCTGCCCCATACGGTCTGGTGGTCTCAGCTTGCTGGGGTGCAGCAGGAGAACCAGAGGTGATGGGTACTAATTGCGATACAGCGAATTATCATTAGAATTATCCCTAATGGAATTGTTTTTCCCCCATGAGGGTGGTTAAACATGGGAATGAGGGCCCAGTGAGGCAGTGGGATGTCTGCTCTTGGAGGTGTTCAGGACTTGGCTGGACACGTCCCCAGCCAACCTCATCACATTGGACTTGCTGTGCTGGGGAGAGCAGGGCTGGGTGCCTCCACAGGACCCTTCCAACCTCAGTTACTCATTTATTTTCTGAGAGCGGACAGGGACACTTCCCCAGTGAGGTCACAGTCATTCCTGAGGGGCAGTGAGAGATGGCACCACCAGGGGCTGTCAAAGAAGGGGAAAACCAAGAAGGAGGTTTGCAGAAAAGGGGTGGAAGAGATGCAGAATGGGGGATACTGAGTATATTCCAGGACCCTGACCTCGTTACTGAGCCCTGGTGTGTTTGTTGTCTGGGATGTGACCCTCCTCCTGGCTCCTGCACCCGACCCAACACCAGGATGGTCCCATTTGACAGCATCGCTCTGCTGATGGAGCCCTGTGTCCTCTCCCAGGTACCAGAGCAGGTCATGATGGGTTTCTCCCAGATTCTGTGTCTCTGATCATGAGCCTACAGCCTGGGGCCAGTCCTGCTGCCCCATCACACTGCAAACTCATCTTTCTTCACTGTCCTCTCCAGCTCTCAACCGCAGTTTGGTTCCCCAGGCCCTTCAGACAATGTCCCCCATGGGCCAGGTGTGGGATCCCGGGGTTCAAGGGCTTTGCTTCGCTGCACTCACGTCTTTCTGTGCAATAGCAGTCCAACCCCTCCTGTCCCGGTGTCCCCAGGGCTGAGGAACAGACCCTGCACCCCCTCCTAGGGTGGCTGGTGGCCACGCAAACCAGGACACATCTCGGTGTCCACTGGCAGTTCCCAGGCATTGCTCCATACACTGGGCCAGAGCTGGTGTGACACTGCTTGGGACACTGAGATGCGTGTGGGTACTAATCTTTGGGGCCATCAGACCGGGCACTGAACCAAAATCCAGCTCTAATTGGCCTCGCCCCGTAATTCTTCCTGACAAAACAATTAAGTTTCTCAGGCAAGAGATGTTCTTTGCAAACGGTCCGTGCCAGATGCTTTTGCTTTTTTTATCTGTGGTATTTAAGGATCTTTTCCTAATGCTCACTCATTATTTTATGAGGCACAGACCGGTTCTGCCTGCCCTTTTGAAGCTCAGTATCACACTCATGTTCGTTTGTTGTCTCAGGGCTTCCCTAGCTCTAAATGATTTTTTTTTTTTTCTAATTATTTTAAATAAACATTCTTGATTTGTAAAGAGCTGGGCCCTGCGAGACAGGGCAGGGAGCGGGATGGGCTCCAGCCCTCCCAAGCCTGCCGAGGCTGCGTGTACTGCAGCAGAACTGAGGTCAAAGCTGGAAAAACTTGCAAGACCACATCGCGGAGAAGGCCAGCGGGAGCCTGGCTTGCGGGCTGGCTTGTGGAGGAGATGGCGGCCTGTGGAAAACACCAGCTGGGGGCGGCTGCGGTTGGTGTCTATGGGCATTCCATGCCCACCGCCTTTCCCCTTTCCGTCCTCGCCCACCTCTGGAAATCATAAGGCGGCGGTGCTGCTGATGGGCTGATGGTCTTCTGCCTCCTCACCTGGGAGTTTTATGACTCTCATCTGTTCCTCGTCTTCCTGAAATCAACTTTTAGCGGCTTCAATCCACCTTTTGGAGCGGTCTGGCCTTTGTTTTTCCAGCCTGGGTGCCCAGTGAGGCTGCACATAGATGTCTCAGCGTCTCCACAAGCTGCTAATGAGAGTGCTGCCAACACCTGCCCTCCCCAGGGCCCTCCTCCCAGCAGTGTTTGCACCCCGTCCCCACTCACACCCTGTTCGTACCGGTCTCAGCGCTGCTATTCCTGATCCCGGGAAAGGGAGGATGCAGCTTTGGGGAATGGCACCCCAGGGGGTTGCAGCCCTGGTACCTCTGGGGAACGGCACCCCAGGAAGGGATGCAAAGGTTTGCAACTCTTGGAAGCGGTGTGTTGGCAGAGCGAAACAGAGCGTGTGGGTGAGGTGTGCTGTAGGGTGAGACCAGCTGGGTTTTGGGGTGAGCCTGTGGGGTGTCTGGGCAGGGATATGCCTTAGTCTGCATAGTCTCTAACATCTTGCCCAGTGACTCCAGCACTGCTGGCCGCTCGTTGCAGAGGACCTAGGCTGGGTTGGGTGCTGTCTGACTGATGATGTCCCAAGTGTTACCTTGCTTCTCCAGGAGGAGTGTGGGGGGCCGAAGAGGGGAGGGAATGGGTCTGTGGGCTGGGAGGATGCCGAGGAAGGGTGCAGCCGGTGTGCAAGGTGTGGACTCAACACAAGCATCCCAATGTAGTGGCCCCGCAGCAGGTCCTAGCCCTCTCGTGCCACCAAGGCATTCCCCCAGTCAGGGGGGAAACAGCTCTGGGGGAAGGGGTGATGGCATCCCTCCTCGATGCACATCCATCACTCCCACCCTGGGGCTGTGCCGGAGCGAAAGACAACCCAAGCGTCCGCGTCCATGGCAGGTGCTCCTGCGGCTCGGGATGACCTTTCCCAGTGGGCTCCGTCCCAGGGATTCAGTCACTCCATAAATCTCCCTTCCTCTGCGGTGTGGACCACGGAGAGGCAGCCCTGACTCAAGGCTGGGAGTGTCCAGCTGCGGACGCTATCTCAGCGGAGGAGCTGTGTGTGGAGATGCCAGCATTTCCAGGCGAGAGACAATCGTGCTTTATTTCCCTGCCACATAGGAAAAATAATAAACATTCCTCGGGTTTGTTTTCAGGCTGCTTTGTGGAATAAATCTCAGACTGTTGTTGTCTCCCTGGGCTCCCCAGTCCCGCAGAACTGCCTGTTCTCACTCCATGAGTCACCGACGCCTGCGCTGCCGCTGACGGCGCCTCCGAAACCCCGCGCGGTGGTCCAGGGACTGCTCCATGTTGGATATGCCATGAACACCCGCAGCAGAGCTGCTGCACACCCATGGGGAGCTCACATGGGCACCAACGTTCATTGGGATTGATGAGCCCCCCTGGACATGGGTGTCTGCTGCCAGCAGCAGTCCTTGCCACCTTGTCCTCTGGACCTGGGTCTTGCTTCCAGGGTCCCGAGTCTGACAGCATGACACGCTGCAGATCTTCAAGGTGGAGATCTCCATGGGACAAGGGGTCTCCTGGAGGAGACCAGCATTTTGCTGGAGCCCATGGCCTTTCCCATCCCCTCTGCCTGAGTAGGAAGGAGATCCAAGGGATGCTATGGGCTCTGTCCTTCCACCTGCGGGAGCACCCAACAGCAGTGCCCATTTTGGTGTGGTGGAATCTGGCCCTCTCCCACATGGTGCAGAAAACTTGGCCTGATGCAGCCCCTCATGCTGGAGATATGGCTCCATGGGGGAGGAGGTGACCATCCCCTGCCTTGGCTGATCCCCATGGAGGCATCTGGATGCCACCAGAGGTGCATTGATAGGGAACGGTCCATGCAGTGTGCTTGGAGCCAGGTTCTCGCCACTGCTGATGGACCAGTCACATGTGCTGTTGGGTAGCGTGAGGGTGGGAGATAGCAGGCAATGCTGGACAGGCACCTCCTGGAGCAGTGGTTCTTGGTGTGACTAACAAGCAAGCACTACCCACATCACCTCTGATGCCTAGCAAAGGCTGCCCAGTGCTCAACAGCATGTGGAGATCTCATAAGCTTGGCATCCAAACCTTGGCAACTTACTTTCTGCAAATGATCCCACCACCTGGGAGATCAAGGAGGTCCTGGGAGCTTGGTGCGGACCATATGTGTGGTCAGGGGAGCCTGGTGGGCACAGGACCGCAGGTGGGCTGCTGCTGGATGGTCCCCACTGTGGGTGACCTGTGCTGACGAGTGCAGCCCTTTGGCACAGGTTTGGGGCACCTGGGTGTCACAGCATGTCCCACGAGGTGGGACGGGGTAGAGGAGTCCCCAGGAGGTCGGCGTGTGCGCGTGGCTGGATGGCTGACCTCATCCGCAGCACCGCTACACACGTGTCCCAAAAATAGCTGGTTTTAGAAACATGAAGTCTCCTCACGCTATTGCCCAACACTTGATACAAATATAGTGGCCGCAGTCAGTCTAGCGAAACTCTCGCCAGAAATAGAGCGAGTTACGGCAAACAAACCGGCTCTTAGGAACGAAGGCGTCTGGGAGGGACTCTGTCCCCGGGACTGCCAAAAACGTGGCAAAGGACTAGTCCGAACTCAGGGTGTTTGCAGAGTTGTCCGTAGCGAATAATGGAAAAAAAAAAAAAACCAAACCAAAAACCAACAAAACCAACCCAAAGGTAAAGCATTTTACTGCCTCACAGGGAGGGAAAAATGGGATGAGGAATGAATGAAGCGCCGTTGCCAGGAGGGGTTGTTCAAACACTGGAACAGCTGATAAAAAGGCTTGATGAGCACCGTGACCCCGGGCCCGCGGCGGCTGCAGGGAGATGCGCTGGCTCAACCCGGGGGCAGGAGAGGAACAAGACACCGTCGCTGATAGCGCTGGCATCCGCGCGCAGCCCCGCGGACAGCCCAGCTTCTTTAATTAGAGACGGGGTCGTTTAGGGGAAACGTGATTGCAGCTTACAGGAA
Source organism: Vanellus vanellus (assembly GCF_965231255.1). Lineage (NCBI taxonomy): Eukaryota > Metazoa > Chordata > Aves > Charadriiformes > Charadriidae > Vanellus > Vanellus vanellus. The sequence goes on from NC_138924.1 coordinate 1,020,860, forward strand.
AGGCTCGCGGAGGGAAAGAGCTCTTTCCCTGGAGATGCCTGGTAGAGGCTTAACGGATGTCTTGTGCAGCCAGCAGCGTAACTTCTCGAGAGTTTCTAAAAATCACAGATAAGAGCCGGTCATTACGGAAAGCTCTGGACACTGTCAGGGTAACGAGCAAGCGGGCTCTGCTCTGCTAACGACAGGCTAATTGCCGGGCTCAGGCGCGGGGGATCTGTAGGCACCGGAGAGCGGCGTGGCTGCGCTCGCCTTGGACATCAACGAACAGAGTGTTTATTTGGACATTTGAAAGGTCAATTTGCTAAAATGCGAAACAATCGCTGGCGTGACGGGCTGGGACTGTAAATTTAGAGTGGGAGGTGTTAGCAAAAACTGGGACTTGTTCAAGGACATCCCAACAGTGCCCCAAAAGCCATGATTTCATAGACCAAAATAATTCTCTCAGGGAAGAAGCTGTCAGAGGCGGTTTGGATGTGTAAGCGTGGTGGCCCGCAGCCGAAGGGGGAGGACCACTCTACCCTGAGTGATGCAGCAGGTGGGAACCAGGCGGGAGCCTGGCTGGCATCTGGGGTAGAAGGAAGGAAGCTGAATGAAGGTCGGCGTGTTTATTCTGTTTCGCTGCCTTGGAGAGGGCAGCGTGCCTTCCCTTCTTCCTCATTCTCCTTCTGCTACTTCAGCCATGCATTTTGGAGGGGTGACCTGCTGAGCAGGCAGGGTCAGATGACCGGAAGGCTGATGGTGTAGATCAGAGTGGCCATCGGAGGAGATAAGAGACCTTGGTGACATCTCCTGGGACTGTGGGACGACGGCAGCTGGTGAAGACCTCAGAAAGGGTCTGCCCTTAGACCCAGCAGAGCAACCAGCCTCCTGTCTGGGCTGCTCCATCCACCTTGTGAAGAGCTCTAGCAGGTTGGCTGTGAACAGACACAGGAGAAGGTTGTAGGTGTGGTGATGAAACACCCAGGGTTAGCATTTCAGGCAGAGTCCATGTGGTCCACGGGATGCTCCCATCTGTCCCACAATCTCTTGTGCAGAGCAGGCAGGAGGCACCTCCTCCTACATGGAGAAGGCTTCCTGCTGAGAGCCTGGGATGTGTCAAAAACCAGCCTCCATGGGCTGGAGAAGGTGGAGCACCCCAGGGAGGATGTGGAAAAGGGAGGGCTGCAGCGACATACAGAAGTGCTGGTGATAGAAAGGGAAGCCAAAGAAATCAATGAGCAGCCGCTGGCTAATGGCAGTGAGAAGTCTGAAAATATACATTTAGAAGGACCAAATCAAGCCAACCCCCAATCCCAGCCCTGCGTAAAACAAGCGGAGTCTAATTGTAACGAGCAAACCCATAAATATTTAATAGATGACTCCATCCCGTGCTTGGGTCACAGCATAGAGACATGTTCGATCCTGGTGCTAAGATCACACAGGTGCTAAGAAATTAGCATCTGTGAAGGAGAAATCTCAACCCACAGACCCGGTTACCTTACACCCTCGAGCTGGGAATGAGCTGCTGGAAGAGTCTCTGAAATGCTGACACTGACATTGAACAAGTCTTGGAAAGACAGGACAATACCGAGGGTTTGGAGACCTGCCAAGGGCCAGGGCTTGATGGCCCAGGGAGGGGGACGTGCAACCAGACGTGGTGTCCACTCATCGTGGACCCCCGGTCCCACAGGCTGGGAAATGAACTGCGGAATGCGAGGCTCGGTTTATCCCGCTCACTCAGAGAAACTTGGGAGGCGACGTCATCATTTTTATAGGTACTTGCACATAAAGATGTTTCCTGGTGGGGAGGCTTTTGGGAGTGTTGACAAATGCACGCTATGGTCCGCTGGCTGGAAACCTCATTTCGACAAATTCAGCTGCAGTTTCCCACTCCTCGAGGGTCACCAGGCACTGGAGGAGATTTTTGGATGCCGGGAGGATTCACCGTTGCCTGGAGCTTTGGCACCGCAGCACAATGTCTTCCTGCAAGCCAGGCTTTGGGCCAGCTTGTAGGAGAAATTCTCCAGGTAACCTTTGCTGATGAGGATCAAATTATGGTGTTCATCCTGTTCCTTCACAGCCCCTGTGGGGAACTGGTTGGTGTGCTCACTGTGTGCACATTCTTGTTGAAGGAAGGCTTCTGATCAGCCTCAGGGCTCCAGGCAGCACCAGGGCGGAAGACATGGAGACAGTGTCGTGGTTGAACTGGAGGATCTGGGACCACGTTGCAGCTCTTAGGGATGGGAGGACACCTCCTGTGACCCAGGTCCATGAGAGGATGGGACATAGGTTGTCACGTCTCCTCTATCAAGGTTCATATGCAAGACAGGGCAGGCGCACGAGCTAAATGGTGACAGCTCTGGTACCTGAGTTGGGAACTGGAAGAGGATGGGAGTGCCTCAGCCAGGTAGTGCAAGGCCACAAGCTGCAGAGGAGAGGGAGGTGTGGTGTGTGCTCACAAGTCATAGCACTGTCACATCACTGAGAACCACTCTAGGTTGTCCAACTGGACCATCAGGACCATGCATGAAGATTCCCAGAGCAGGAGCAAGTGCCTGCTCGTGTCCCCTTCCTCCCTGGTGAGGACAAGCTGCCGAGAGGGGACAGAGCAGTTTTAAGGGGGTAAAAAGGTCTTTGCCCTTTGGTAGGAGGTATCCAGCTAAGCAAAGGGTCAGAGATCAGGTCCAGCAGCAAAGAGCTGCTCAGGCCACAGGCCACCCACAGAGAACCATGAAACCAACATGGTGGTGGACATTGGAAACGATATAGGAGACAGAGTAGACAGTGCAGAGGAGCAGAGGATGCTACAGGATAGAGATATAAGCCACCAAACACGATAGTACAGACAAACAGCAGACAATGCTGGGGACACGGGTACAGCCACTGTGTGTTCGCAAAAGGAGCTCGCTTAGTCTGGGAAACCGTCTCCAGTCTGTTCGTCATCACCCAGCAGAGGTGCCCAGAAGACGGCACGGGCAGGGTCAGGCACTGGGTGTGGCTCTTTTCCCAGAACATCCACTGATATCCTTGGATGCTTGCCACCCTGTTGCCCATCTGCCTGGGGGCATCCTTGCTGTCCCACTCCTGCCTGCACCCTCCAACAGCCTGACCTCCAAAAGTGAGAGAGGATAACGTAACATCCCATAACATCCTTATAGGTAAGATTTGGAATTGCGGGTTAGGTAAGTGGACAGCGAGGTGCATTGAGAACTGGCTGAAGGGCAGAGCTCAGAGGGTTGTGATCAGCAGCACAGAGTCCAGGTGGAGGCCTGTAGCTCGTGGTGTTCCCCAGGGGTCAGTACTGGGTCCGGTCTTGTTCAACATATTCATCAACGTCCTGGATGAAGGGACAGAGAGTACTCTCAGCAAATTTGCTGACGACACAAAGCTGGGAGGGGTGGCTGACACACCAGAAGGCTGTGCTGTCATTCAGCGTGACCTGGACAGGCTGGAGAGTTGGGTGGAGAGGAACTTAATGAAGTTTAACAAGGGCAAGTGTAGGGTCCTGCACCTGGGGAGGAATAACCCCACGCACCAGTACATGTTGGGGGTTGACCTGCAGGAGAGCAGCTCTGCAGAGAGAGACCTGGGAGTCCTGGTGGACAAGTTGACCATGAGCCAGCAATGTGCCCTTGTGGCCAAGATGGCCAATAGTATCCTGGAGTGCATTGAAAAGAGCATGGCCAGCAGGTCGAGGGAGGTCATCCTCCCCCTCTGCTCTGCCCTGGGGAGGCCACATCTGGAGCACTGTGTCCAGTTCGGGGCTCTCCAGTTCAAGAAAGACAAGGAACTGCCGGAGAGAGACCAGCGGAGGACTACAAAGATGATCAAGGGACTGGAGCACGTCTCTTATGAGTAAAGGCTGAGAGCCCCGGGGCTGTTCAGCCTGGAGAAGAGAAGGCTGAGAGGGGATCTCATCAATGCTGATCAATGTCCAAAGGGTGGGTGGCAAGAGGATGGGGCCAGACTCTTTCCAGTGGTGCCCAGTGACAGGACAAGGGGCAATGGGCACAAACTGAAACACGGGAAATTCCATCTGAACAGGAGGAAAAACTTCTTTCCTTTGGTGGTGCCAGAGCACAGGCTGCCCAGAGAGGCTGTGGAGTCTCCTTCTCTGGAGAGATTCCAAACCTACCTGGATGTGTTCCTGTCCAACCTGCTGTAGGTGCCCCTGCTCTGGCACGGGGGTTGGACTAGATGATCTCCAGAGGTCCCTTCCAACCCTCACCATTCTGGGATTCTGGGATTCTGTGATCTGCGGATTCTGTGCGTTGCTGTGGCTGGGGCACAATTTACCTCCACCTTGCGGGTGCCCCTTCCTCCAGGAGCTCAGGGGAAGGGGAGGGCTCTGGCCAGTCTCTACAGAGCCTGTTTCAGTGCCAGAATAATACCGGGCATTTTGCCTGGTGCCATTTGCACAGCTCGTGCTTTGGCCAGTCCCCAGAAACGCCCAGCGCTTTATTTCTGTGGCACTGGTTCAACGGGCGGGAGGGAGCGACGAAAATAGACACTGAGAGAAGAAGCAGATGAGAAACAACATCCTGAAGGGGAGGGTGGTGTGGTCAGAGAAGTGCACCTGAGTAGGGCACCGTTACGGGAAGCTCACAGCGCTGGATCACTGGCTGGCACCAAATCGCCCCAGCACTGGGATGATGGGATCCATTCCCAGTCTCACTTGGAGATGAGAGCCTTGGCTGCCAGGGGATGGTACCAGCTGCTTTGAAGCTCTGCCCAGCTCCTGGGAAGATGTCCTGGCAGCATGGCAAAGGCTGGGAGTGGGACTGTGACTCTGCAGAGGTGTCTCCCTCCGGCTGAACTGGGTGGTGATCCTCCGGGTTAGGTGTTGGGGAAGGTCTCCTTTTCCCCTAGCGCTGCCCAGGGTTGTGGAAAGGCTCCCAGGGTGCTGGGGTGGTGGTAGCATCCATGCCAGCTCGCCTGGGTGGACACAGCCTCCTGCAGTGCCCGTGTCCCCGACTGAGCGGGCTGCACTACCCCTGACCTGCTGCTCCGCTTGGGATGGGACCTGGGTGCTCTCGGTGACCACCCCGCTGAGATGTCCCCATGCAGCTCCCTGGGGCTTGGGCTAGGTGGCTCCCACCACCACCGGGCGCCCTGCCCAGCCGGGCTGCTCCCCTTGTCCTCCCCGGGGAGCCAGCTCCACAGCTCCCATCCATCCCCTTCCAGCCCTGGGGAGAGGTGTCCACTGCCCGCTCTATCTCACTGTCTGGGAATTTCTCCTGAGACTTTGCCTGCCTTTTGCTGTCCTTATTTGCACCTCTCTAGGCTCGCTTATACCCTTGCATCCTCTCCTCCTTGGTGCATCTCCTTCCCTCCACCAGCTGCTCCTGGACCTCTTTTGGCAGCGCTGGAGCTCTTGTCCAGCACTGGTGAGAGGGACCATCACCTCTCCCTGCTGACACCCACCTCCAGGGCCGGTCTCTGAACCCACGGAGCTGCCTCCAACCCCAGCCAGTTCCTCTCTGTCCTGCTGCGAGCTGGCCACCGGGTCCCCCAGCCTACTAGCTCCTTGCCTGGCCCGGCCCTGCTCACCGCCCCCGGTTTTGAGGCTGCTTTTTGCTTTTCGTCTGTTTCTGAGCTGAGGCGGGAGCCAGCGGGGTACCTGCACTTTCAGGCTAGGTGCAGCCCGCACGCCTTTGCCTGTTTCTCATCCCTCCCTGCCGCTCCGGGGTCATGCATGCAGCACATCTGGATTCCTTGCCTCCAGCCCCCATCTGATGTGCCACATCTGGATTCCTTGCATACAATCCCCGTCTAACAGGCTGTGTCTGGCTTCCCAGCATGTGATTCCTAGATAACAAGTCACTCCTGGATTTCCTACATGTGATTCTTGGATAACATGGCATATCTGGATTCCTTACATTCAATTCCTGGACAATATGGCACATATGCTCTCTGGCCAAGGCTGGGGCTGGAACAGGACTTTCTCTTTACAGTTTAAAAGATTTTTTTTTTTTTTTTTTTTTTTCTGGAGAAGATGAAGCTTTGACCTGAATTGCTGGCTGCCGCACAAAATCTCCCTTCTACCTCGGCTTTGGCTGCTCTTGGCTGGGAGCCTGGCTTGAAAACAAAGATCCTATCTCCCCCCCACCCCCTGGGCTTTCGGATTGCTGGCGGTGGACACGCCGCCCCTCGCCAATCACTGCTTACAATAATATTTTTCTCTAGGATTGAGCTTGGAATAACTTTGTTTTGACATAATCTGAACTAATGTCTCCCCGGCAATGACAGTAAACACTCGACAATAAGTCGCAGCGCAGCCCCGAAGCTCTGCAGAAGGGGCTCCAGTGGCCGGACGCGAGGCAGAGGGTACGGGGCACAGCTACGGGGAAGGACCTGGTGATGGCAGGGTGCACCATCACCCCAGAGGTCCGCTTTGCGCCCTTTCCCCCCCCAGCCCCATCCCTCACTCGCTCCGCAGAGGGTGATGGAAAATGCAGCTCAGGGCCGTTGCTAATCAGTTCCTCGGGCACGAGGAGTTATTGTGTCTGCGGCGGTGGCAGCTCCAATTTAAACACTGTCACTGCACTATTAATGGTCCTGGCGCTCGGTGACTCGACAGCTGAGCCTGGGACCTGGGAGCAATAATGTTTGCGCAGCCCAGAAAGAGCCGCTGAGCTTCAGTCCGTGTCTTGCGCCGGCCGTGCCCTGCTTTCTCCCAGTGCTCTCCCCATAAGCTGCGATGCTCAGGGTGCCTTGTGCTGGCACCGGCTGGTACGGCCATCGCACACCACGTCAAGCCATGGTTCCTCCCCATCCCTGCTGGGGGAGGATCCCAGAAGGTCTCACCTTCGTGGGGTCAAACAGTACCCACCAAAACAGCCGCAAAAAGGCTTTGCAGCCACACGGCATCCCCTGGAGACCAGCTCACTGCAGGACCGATGCGTCAGCGGGAGAAGGACAAGGGGCAGGGACTGGGTGCTGTGGGGAGGGAGCAGATAGGGACAGGAGCGCCTGAGAGGTCCATGTAGAGAGGACGTGCGGGCAAGAGGTAGTGGGGACAGGATCCCTGCCAGGGTCCTCCTCCTGCCACTGTGTTAGCCACCTCCTGAGGGCATGCTCTGCCCTGCGCCCCTTCTGGAGTGGCACCTGCTGTCTAGTCGTGCATTGAGCAGCAGCTGGACCTGGACCTGGACCTGGACCTGGACCTGGACCTGGTGTTCGCCCTGGGGTTGCACACAGGGCAATGGAGAGCTGCCCATGTGCCCCAGAGCCTCTGGCTCCTGGGGATCAGGCAGTGTCCCACTGGTGCATGTCCCTTCCCCGCTTTCTGCCCCCGCTGTGCTGATGCTGGGATCTTGCGAGCCAGTCTCCCAAGGGATCGCTCAGGTAGCACTGGTCCCAAACTGAAAGCTCTCTTAAGCCCGTTCTGATTTGTTTTACGAGCCAGCCAAGCCCATCCAAAGGCTAAAGCCGCTAAAAGGGTCTGTCTCCCTCCCTTGCCGGAGAGCTCTGTTTCCCCACTGCTTCCCATCCACCTGTACCTCCTCTCCTGATCACGCGCTGAGACAGTGCAGGGTGAGAACCAGTCCTGATAGCAAACAGCCTCCTGCTGGTCCAGCTCCATGATTCGGCTCAGCACGGCAGGAGCAGGACTGTCCTGTGCGGCAGCAGCTAGTCGTTACGACACCGTCAGTGCTGTAAAATAGCGTCCTTAATGCAGCAGAGGTGTGTGCCCATGCACTGCATTTATCTGCAAAGGCAGCACTGGCTATGGGCAGTGCGGACCTGTTTCTGTCCCCGTGGCCGGTGACTGGCTGCAGCACTGCTGCCCACGCATGGGGACCAAGCGGGTAATCCTCCCTCACCCCTCTTTTTTATTGTGAGCCTGACATCTCTCACTGGGAGCCTGATCCTCCCAGCAGTGAACGGCATCTCTGAGCTTCGAAGCAGTGCGGTGACTTCAACTCCCCGGGCTAAGGACACCTGAGAGTAGGTGACACCAAGTAGACTCATCCCTGCCTCAGCAGCAACGGAGCTCTGTGGAGAAAGGCGGAGGTGCAGATAGGAGGTCCACCAGGGCAGGGAGGACTTCAGGCTGCTGAAGGTGTCTTTCCAAGGGATCTGCAGCCCCATCCCTGCTCCTTGCTGGGCACCAGAGGGGTTTCGACAGCATGGGAACTGGAGGGTCATCCCTGCCTGGGACCTGCCTGCGGAGTTTGTAGACCAGTCCTGAGCATCTCCTGAGGGACATGAACTGCTCTCAGCATCCTCCTCCACTGGTCTCCTTGGGTACAGCTAGAGCTGTGACTCCTCTGGTTATTCTGGAAGACAATAGGTCACCCTCATTTTTATTTTTGTTTTTCTTTTTCATGGATGAAACCATGTCCTTGATGTTGGGGCAGGAAAAAGGAACTGTGTAACAATATCTGGGAGACTTCCGAATGTCAATGGAGCAAGCCCTGGAAGATGGATGGATGTGTGGACTGCCAAGGACAGTAAGAAAAGTCTGCCCTGGGCTGCAAAGAAAGCAAAGAAGAGTTCCTTGGGGAGGATGCAAAAGGGACAGGATGAGATACGAGGCACATTTAATAGCTGCAGAACCATTAGCTGCAGAACCATTAGCTGCTCCAAGTGGTCAGGGCAGAGGTCAGGGAGTTAAGGCGCAGTGTCCCTGCTTTGCAGAAAGGAGTTCTTCACTGATGAGGTTGCATCAAATGGCGTGTCTGACTGCATGTTTCAGTGAGGACGAACAGAGGGGACAGGCAGATGGTGACAGTCTGGCCACCGAGCAGGTACTGAGGTACCTCTGTCCTCAAGGGGATGGTGGGCTCCCAGAAAAGCCTGGGACCTGTCTGGGTGGCCTTATTCATCCCTGTCTCCTTTTCTTTCCTCTTTGTCATGTTCCAGGAATCCTTTCATCCGCGTGTTTGTTTTTCTTTCCCTCTCCTTGCAGATGCTCAGTAATTCTTTGAACATATCAGACGGGTTTGTGTATCCCTGTATCTGAGCTGTTCTGTGGATTGCCCCAAGAGGAAAACAGGCACCTCTGGACCGGCCTGAGGTCATGTCTAACGGCAGCCTGGCAAAGCCTCGCTGGAACGCTTACTCCGAGCAGAGGGCAGGCAGCGAGCTCGAGGGGAGAGCGATGCTGCATATGGGAGTACTTTCCAAGGTGAGGAGAGATGGTGGGCGCTGGTGGGAATAAACATTAAGGCACAGAAAGGATAAGAAAGCAGTGTCTTGTGAGTGCAATGGCCCGAGGCCGTGGTGGAGCTATGGAAAAGTCTGGCAGCTCTTTTGGAAAAGTGAATTTGCAGGTCTCCTTTCCCTGGATGCTTTGTGGAGTGCGAGATGGTGGCTGTGGAACACGGGCTGCTCTGCAGGCCTGTCTCCCCTCCGAGGCCAGCCTGGCCCAGGAGAGTCAGGACCATGAGTCTCTGCCCAGGAGAGTCTCTGCCCATGAGTGAGTGCCAAGACACCAAGTCCTGAGGATCCCTCTTGGCGTCTTGGCTCCATTGGATGTTCCCCTTCAATGTCTAAATAAAGAGGTGCTCCAAAGCACCTTCAGAGAGCCATTGACACATGAAATCTCCAAATACTGTCCTTCACATGCCCCAGACCATCCAGTCCGTGCATTGTGAGTCGTGAGTTGTGTCCCACCTCTTCATTTTCTTGGGTCCTCAAGTACCACGGTGACCACACGGCACCTGAGGAGCTCAGGGACCAAGGCCCTGGGGATGCGAAGCTGAGGAGTTCAAAACACCATGTACAAAACAAGCCATCAGCAGCCGGGAGACCAACACTGATGAATGAATGCCACGTGATTCAACGATAGCTGCTGCCACGCGCTACTACTGCCCTTCAGTCCTAGGCCTTTGGACGTCCATGAGCAGTGGAGTGGACGTAGGTGGGCAGTGTGATGAGCTGGGCAGCTGGCAGGGGCGATGGGCATCCTGGGGATGGTGAACCGGTGATCCCTGTTCTGGCACGGTTAAATTCACCGTCTGAGCCAGTCCCTTGCCAAACTGCTGTTTGTGCCCCCAAAATGCTGTCTGATTCCCCAGAAAACTTATAGCCGTACAAGTTGAATGAGTTTGTAGGCACGGAAATCAGGAGCAAAGTGATGTGGAAATAGCTGCTAAATGTCATGCCGGGTTGTGACAAAAAAGGTGAGACAGAGATGTGCACAAACATTTCAGGAAAACTGTGGGCGATATGGCCGAACCCAGCGCCCAGCGTGGTGCCGGAGCTCTGCACCCCCAGGCACGGATGGGTTCAAACCACCGAGGACGGCTGCAGGGTCTCCTGCGGGCAGCGGCTGAGCTCACCAGTGGGGTCTGGGGAGGGAACAGGGTCCGTCTCAGCACGGGCAGGGATCCCCATGCAGGTGCTGCCTGCCCTGCCTGCCCGGGAGCTGCCTCACAGGGTCCTCCACAGTTGGGTTTATCTCCCTTGGAGCAGCCTCGAGTGCTTCGCTGGTGGGACCTGACATCTGGACAAATGAAGCAAACCCCCACATCTTTATGGTAATGGCATTAAGAGGGGACAGGGGTCAGGCAGGTCCTTTTCAAGTGCCCAGTCCTGGCCTACTGGGGCAGAGGGAGTCTTCCTCGGGACCCCCGGGGCAGCCTCACTGCATCGCACAAGAGCGTGGCCGGTGCAGCCCAATGCCTCTCACACCCCATCCCTCCCTCCTTCCCACACCCCACTTTAGCTCCCAACCCTTGCAGGTTGGGAAGGACTTCCCTTGCAGGTTGGTCCTGTTGCCTGCACGGGGCAGGGAGCCATCCTGTGGATGGAGGATGTGGTGGTCACTGTTACATGTAAGAGTAACTCTTGGGTCCTTCCAAGGAGTCTCTGGTGAACCGGGGAGGACTCGAGGCTGTGCAGCCATGTGCTGGGGCTGGGAGGGGCGTAGGAGGAGGAGGAGCATCGCCAAGTGCGGAGAGCTGAGTGGCTGAGCGTGGTCCTGGAGGGCAACGGCAGCTGCGATCACAGGATTTCTGGAGGGGCCACATGGGGACAACTTCAGAGGGGCCCACAGGTGGGCCTTGGGGGGACATCTCCAGACTTTGGCATCTCTAGATCAGAGCTGCAGCGAGGAAGCAAAGGGAGCCTCGTTGCAATCTTGGCAAATGCTGGTGCAAGCCATGTTTTTGGATAAATATTTACTCTGAAGACTTCCATCTTTGAGAACTTCCATGTTCTTGGTGACAAAATGTAGAGGTCCTCCTGCCTGTCACGCTGAGCAGGCATCACTGTCCTAAGCAGGTGACAGGAGGATAAGGACAGAGCTACCGGACCCGTCACTCCCCACCACTCCCAGGGATGGGATGTGCTGTTTGGGGCTGACCAGAGGCAGCCGGGAGCAGCTCTGCAGCCACCTCCTTCCCATGGCCACGTGATGGGACAGGCAGAACGGAATACGTTGCAGCAACTGGGGTCTCCCCCAGCACCCACGTCGCCCTTCTGCAGGCTGTGGCTGCCCCTCCTGCCTCCTTGAAGGACTGGTGTGAGCGTGGCATGCAGGAGCCTGCCTCTGCCCAAGTGCAAAGGAGGCCTGAGGACATGGATGGGGAGGGGGGAGCCGGGGGGGGGGGAGGCAGCACAGAGGAACAATTGAAAAGAGGAAAAAGGAAATCCTCCTGGAGCTGTGAAAGTGTTTTCCCAGACTGTCTGGCCGCTACGATGACCTCATCCTCTGAGGTGGTGTTAATTGGGCTGAGAGACTGGAGAACAGGACGTCCAGCCCCGCCAGCCCCACTGCCGCGGTCACCTGCGCGGCCCCTCGTGCCCAGCATCTCTCCCTAAAACCCCGACCCAGGCTGCCCCCGGCGGGGACTCCGAGCCCCCGGCTCCTGCCAGTGGCCGTTAACCAAGGTTAACAAGCCACAGATTTCCATGAGTTCATCTCAACTGTTTATCCTGGAAAATCCCCTTTGCAAAATCCAGTGGCGTGTGCACGGATCTGGAGGGAGGGGGGAGCATCCCACTGCTGTGCAGGCAAGAGAGATGGTCTCCAAGGTCTCTGCTCATCCCCAGGCACCAACACCCCGGGGTGCGAGAGCCTCCCGTGACAGCAAGGCTCACAGGACCACGCACGGAGGAGCAGGAGCCCGCAGCTGGAGCTCGGGCTGCCAGGTTGGGTGGGAGACTGTGGGATAGTTACTGGTGATGAGGAGCTCGTGGGGTGGGTGTCCCGTTCCACGCACAAGGTTTCCAAGGGGATGTCTCCTGGTGGGTCGATATTTTCACTGAGATAATGGAGGACTGAGTAACGGATCCCCTCCCAGATCATCTACTCTATAAAGATGTGCACACCAGTGAAAGCTTTTTCCACATTCTTCCCCAGTGGAAATTTATGGGGAGGGAAAGAAACCAGAAGAGCTTCTCTCCTCCCTGACATTTGCCTGACTTAAAAAAAACCCTTAAAAGGTACCTCCTAAGGCCCCTAACTGTCAAATTTGTCTGAATTTGCTTCATGCATTAGGAAGATATGACAAACAGACTCGATCGCATAAGGCTTGCTTCCTTGCAAAATCAACACGGACTACTCGGGGGCTCTTTTATTCAGCAAAGAAATCAATATAACGAGACCCAAAGGCTGGGAGCTAAAGCTAGACCTGCTCAAAGGTGAACTAGGGGATATTTCAACACTGACCATGACTGGAACTAATCGCAGAGGACAGAGGTTGAATTCTCCTCGGTATGGTCCCGTGCAGACCGGTTGCCTTTCTGGCAGAGGAGCTTAAGCCAAAAGACGGTTCCTGGTCTTGATGGTCACAGGGCAACATTGTCAGGCCTCTGATGTTCAAATCATATTTATAGGCTCATGGCCGCAAATTCGGCGCATCTGAAAGACCACAAGAACAACAACACTGCCCTGCTGTTGACTCCCATTCAGTGATGCTCATCAACCGTCTGGTTGCCTCCAAGCAGTCAAGCAACAGGATCAGTGGCCATCGCACATCTTCTGTGGTCTCTTTGCCTCCCCAGGCAAAATGTGGGTCTTTCTAAGGTGGGAAAAGATTCCTATGGGCTTTATATTCCTGTTAGAGAGGGCACGGTCAGAGCCAGTCTACCAGGACATGGGCTTGAAGTGGGAGAGCGGGGAGTCCATAGACCTGGACCTAGTGCTGAGAGACCGTGTTCCCAGATGGATGAGCTCTTCCTGTATCACCAAGCTGCAGGCACCACAGGAAAAGCCACAATATTTGATAACCACAGCCATCATCTGTGTGCTGGAGTTGCTTGGGGCAAGCCACCAAGCTGGGACCAAGCCTTGACAGGGATTTGGTTTTCTCTAGAAACCTGCGGTCACTCCTCTGGGGTTCAGTAGGCAGCAAAAGCTGGGTCAGGGTCTCATGGGGGCTGGCCCCTTCTCACTGCAAAGGGCTTCTGGAAACTCCTGTCTGCAGATATGAGGGCCCAGGATGAAGGAGAAAACCAAACCCACAGACCAAACCCACAATCAGGAGTGTGACCCAGCAGGGAAAGGAGCTGTCCCCGTGGCTGCACCACGCGTGCTTTCCTCTGGCCACCCTGAAACAATGGTGAGCAAGAGCCAGGAGAGCATGAGCTGCCAGAGCAGCAGCTTTTGGGGGACCAGTGGGCTCAAGCAGCATCTGCAGCCACCCACGGAGGACCCTGTGCAGGGTGTAAGTGGTTCTCTGCTCCCAGGAGCTGTATCAGTGCAGACGGGCAGCCTTCACCTCCACATCCTTCCGTTTCCTCTTTTTTTTTGACTTTTCTGCTATCCACTCATCTGAGGTCAGCCTTGTACCTTCCCTGAGAGTCCCCAAACACAAAGTCTTTAGTGCTTTTCTCTGCTTTACCAGCTGCTTAGGTGCAAATGTGCTGCAAGCACCTGCCCTCAGGTCGTAATGGCTTATTTCATGGTCATCCCATCCAACCATCTTAGTCACTCATCTTCCCACACCAAGACCATAGGACATGACTGTAAGTACAAAGTGTCTGTAGTTTTTTTTCACTGTTTGTCTTTCAAGAGTTAAAGAAGATTCTTTTTACCATCAGTGCTGCTGATAAACACACTTTAAAATGCCAAATGCCATGTATTTGTAGCTTTTTCTAAAGATAAGAGAAGGTTCCCCGTGGTATTGGAGACTCCCTTCCCACCCCCACTGGGCGCCTTTATAATGGTTGCAGTTCCATATTTGTCTATTCCGAACCGCGAAAGGTCTTCGTATCTTCTCCAATGTCGGCACGTTGCTATGGGATCTTAAATGCCAGTAATGAGCAGAGACTGATAGTGGCATTTTTTGTGGTGGAGCCTCATCAACTTTTCCTCCAGGACAGAGAGCAGTAAGCAAAGCCAACAAGTCCTCTTGGGAGACTCTCTGCCAGACATGAGCCATGTCTAGATTGCAGCTTTGGATTAGAGATCTGGCTTGCTGAAAGCAAGCTATGATACCACCGACGGCACTTGCAGTGCCTCTCACATCCGTAGGAGTGGAGATGGAGGAGATACTCACGTCACAGCCATGCAGAGCCATTGCACTTGACGGGCAACCAGAAGTCAGTCTGCGGAGTGTCTCATTCATGTCTCCATTTTTGTTCCCACAGGAGACACCTGTGTCTGCCAAAGTGGTCATAGCTCTCATCTGATCAATCCTGTTTTCAGGCAGTTGGGAGAAATCTCGTTAGCCAGACACTTTGCTGTCCAAACCTTCATTCTTCATCTTTAGCTCTCATCTCCTGTATGTCACTTTGCAACTTCTCACCCTCCCCCCCCGCCCCCCTTATAGGACTGCTTTGAAAGTTTTGCAATGAAGTGCAAACCATTCAAGTTTTGCAACACAAATGAGTGCAATTAAGGAAAGATTTGAAGACAACCAACAGGTGCCATCTGGTCCCAGTGCCCCCAGTACTTATTTTTGTTGCAGGATCTCTTCCCCATTTCTGTGACAATCCTTAGGTTTGGTGTTTTGAACATCTTATTTTAAAGTGGACAACACTGTTGTCATCCCCACGTTATTCTCTGGAACTGGGTAGTCTCTTCCAGGTTTGGAAGAACCTGGAAAGTTAGGATCTGCTCCTGCTGACCTTCAAGATATCTTTTTTTTGTTGGTAGCAGGGAGAGTGTTTTCTCTACAGGACTGGATTCTGCTGCGAGGGTTTTATTTTTTTGACATTTGTCTTAGTTCTATCGCAAACATTTCGAGTTGTATGACTTTCACATACTTTTTATTTCCTACTAGTTTTGCTGTTATTCCCTTTGGAAATGGCTTTATGTTGAGACTTCAAACTTCCCTTTTTTTTCAGGATACCGCTGATTTTTCTTGTGGGATGACTTTAGCTAATGAGTTATGACTTTATCTCCATTTTTCAAACTACTTGGGAAGCAGCTGATGTTAATTGTTGAGTCTTAGTGATGTCATGGGATTGCATTTGGAACAGAGCTTTCATTATGCTCTGTCTCAACTTAAATTGCAGATTCTAATAGCAAAATCTTGCTGTCCTCTTTGCTGTCCAAATATGTTTGAAAAGCCTCTTGCAATACCGATGAGTCCATCTCTTCCTTAAGGATGTCACTGAAAGCATTGTTATTAGGCATGAGAGTATTGACCTCTGCATCTGGTTTTGTGTTGTTTTGAGACATAACTTGAGATCCAGATTCTTTGCTAATAAAATCATCATCTCAGGCAGAATTTAGAGCTGGCATATTTTGTCCTAGTACTTATGTTTTAATTTTCTCTATTTCTGAATAAACAAAGCAGACCTGAATATGGTTATTTCTTCTTTTTTTTTTCTTTTTAGTTTATTTTTTAGTCTATTTGAGCCAATAACTTTACATGGGTCCAGCCCACGCTGTTACTCACCTCTCTTGCCTAATCTAGATCTGAACTAATTGAGAACAGCCTTGCTTTCCCCTGATGAGCTACTGATGCTTCGTTAATGATGTTTTCTACTCCGGCATTGGGACACCACTCCCTCTCTCCCCTTCCCTTGCCAGCTTGGTGGTGGGCAGCAGCGGGTCCTCCCTGGCTGGAGAAGGGCTGGTGCTCTGCAGATGCTCTGGAGGTGGTCCAGCTGCTGCAGCAGGCAGCACAGACTCCACCATGTGTACAGGCAGGAGCCTTCCTGGGCTGGTAGGTTGGTAGAAATTGGCCAAACTGGCATGGAGAAACCATGTGGATCAAGCCCCTTTGCTGTGAAGCAGACAGCCATGCCTTGCAGAGGCGAGGGGAGCATCTCTTCCTGGTGGCCATGCTCTGTTCTGCTGTGTTGCCCACCTTGGTGGTGGGGAGCTGGTGGACTGGCTGTACCGAGGTGTCCTCCAGGCCAGTACGTGGTGGTACCTGGTAGGAAAATGCGTGGGGGCACCATGGAGGCTTGGCTCATCTGCTCAGGAAGCAGAACAGGCTGAGCTGGGCTTGATCGGCAGCAAGGCCAGGAGAGAGGATGGGTTTCACCTCTGGGTCTGTGCCCCGCTTCAGTGTAACTGGTGCTTTTGCCTATTGTACGCAGCAGTGATGCTCGTGGCACTGACAGCAAGAGCTGACAGACCCGGCCTCCAGCCCTCAGGAGGGCACCCCGGTATCATCTGCTCTGGGGAGCTGCATCATCCCCTGGTGGAAGCTGGTATGAGAGGACCCTGACTGGCCAGGGGTCTTGTCCAGAGGGAAAGGCAGGTTGCCTAAAGAGGGATGGTGAGGTAAGGAAGGCTGTGCTGGGGCTCTCCACTGGGCTGCTGGTGGAGTTGTGGGGCAGGAGTTCTTCTGGCACATGTTTTCCCTGCACCCCACTCACCCACATGCCCTTTCACCATGGGGTGACCATATCCATGGGGTGCTCCAAAGCCTACCTGAGATCTTCTCGGATCCTCATTTGGGAGCATGCAGGAATCCCGGGCAAAGGACACAGTCTGCATGGGAAGAGGACCCCAAAGTCCATAGGGACAGCTGATACTAATGCCCAGGTCCAACAAGCCAAGGGGCAGCTGGGCTGCTCTGGCTGACCCTCCCCAACCAGTCGTGCCCATGCCTTGCTGCCATCCTCCCTCTGCAGTGTGCTCTTATCCTTTGTTCCTGTCCATCCATCCATTTGTGCCTCCAGAAGACACCCATGGGCAGCGAGGGGGTGCTGGCAGGGTGGCTCATCCATCCTGGATGGGGTGACTGGCACGGCAGCCGTACGGCACCTTGCCCCAGCTCTGCTGCGCAGCTGGTCCCTGCAGCCCGGTCCTTGCATGGCATCCCAGTGCCGGGGACAGGGGATGAGATCCTCTGGGGGTGGGGCAGGGGAGTGAATGGGGACAGCATCATGCCCATGTGTGGCTCTAGTGGGGACCAGTGGCACCCCGGTTGCCCTGAGGCTGGCCTGCCTCCCGGCAGAGCAGCACCACGCAGCCCTGCCCTCGCTGCTGCGCGTTCCGTGGGCAGCTGCCTGGACCTGCCTGAACGGCTCCAGATGTGCCGGCGGCCGGCGAGCCAGCTGTGCGCTGCTGCTGGGAGTCCTCAGACCGGCTGTGTCTGAGGGATGCTGCCAGCACACCCCCACCCCGACACAGCAGTGGGCTGGGGGGCACAGCCCAGGGGGAACCCCCCCGACACCCAAGCGCTGCCTGTCCATGGGGACCCCCTCCGTATGGATGCGGGGCGGGCTGCACCTCCCTCCAGATGTTTGCGTGGCCCTTGACCCCCTGTTCCCTCGCAGCAGGGCCTGTCTGGGTCACACGAGGGGCTGGGGCTGGGCAGGCTGGGAGAGCGTCGGCTGTTTTGGTTGCCGAAGAGGAGATGAGAGGTGATGCCGTGCAGCAGCAGGAACCTCCTGGCGGGCAGCAGTGGCTGGAGCAGCCCCCATCTGGCAGCGGGGAGCTGGACCCCCAGGGCACCATGGGGAGGGCATCCCTCTGAGATGTGCTATAGGGAAACGCAAGGTACTGGGACACGGCAGGAGGAGCAAACCAGCCCATGGTCTGACCAGTGGATGGGAGCATGGAGAGCAGAGGGGCAGGACCCCAGCGGCCAGGGCCAGGCAGGGCACGGCAGCGGCATGGGGCTGCCCTCTCCACTGCTCCTCAGCTCCCTGACCCATGGCTTTGGCACCAGCCAGCGTCATCCTGCTGGGAAGCCCCGGGGGCGAGTGCCAGCAGGTCCCCACCTTGACTGAGGTCTCACTGCGATACCCTGTGGATCTCAGACCACCATCCCGCCCCAGCCCTGCTCTGCTTGGGCCACACAAGCCATATTCAAACTCTGGTGTCCCATCTGATCATGTCTAAGATGATGGGGGAAACCGAGGCGCACAGCACCACTGTGATGGTGCCAGAACATGCCTTTGCCTGCGGAGTGAGGGACTGAGCACACTCAGCTATTGGTAGACTAGTTGGCCATGGGCAGCACGGCGCTGGGGTTGGGGATGATCTTGGGGACATGTTCAGAGGCGCCCAGGAGGAAGCCCTGGACTCTGATGTCCTAAACAGCCCAGGGACCACTGAGCTCTGGCCAAAGCTCCAAAACACAGGGGTCCTGTGAGCAGGGAGGGAGCACAGGACAAACATGCAGGTGGTGCCCAAGCAGACCGTGACTGCCTTTGTATCTTCACATCTCTTGTGCACGGACTGCTCGGGGGACTCAAGTGCTGGTGCTGCCCCAGCTTCCTGAGCAAGGCAGGTCCATCTGAGCCAGCCTGGGCTGTAGGGACCCCTTCCCTGCTTTGTGAGGACACCACGTCCCCTCCCCACCAGGGCTAGGCAGGCTTGTGTCTATTCTCATCCTTCACCCCGTGGTGCTTTGACCCCCCCAGGCCAAGCTCCTCGTGCCCCTCAGCATCCCTCAGCTGCTGCCCAGCCTGAGATCCTGGCTGCGACCATGGCTCTCCTTGGGCAGCCCAGAGCCAGCCCCACGTCCGCACCCTCCACACCCTTTATCAAGTTCCTGCAGCCTTCCCCCTCCTCTTGCCTGCTTGGGCCCTCGGCCAGCTTGGGCTGGGACGGGGAATGTGGCAGGCTGCCCGCAGCCCACCTGCCCGCTCTGCCCGAGCACCGCCGGCTCCTGCCCGCTCGCCGTTTCGGCATGCAGCCTGCTGAAATGTCCACCTTGGCTTCTTCTCTGCAGCCCACGGGCGACGGACACCCTGGGCACGAGGGGGTCCAGGCATCTGGGCAATGCACAGCCATGCTTAGGCAACGCGGGAAGTGCCTCCAAACAGCTTCTCCCAGAAGGATGATAACGCGCCAGAGCAATCCCTGTGCTCGCTGCAACACCGTGGCAGTGCTGCCGGGGGCTGCTTCCAGCACAGGGGTCCAGCCAGCGCCTGCTCCCCCTTCGCAGATGCATGGGGAGAACATGGCCAGACTGGCGTGGGCTTTCCTGGGGGCAGGGGACACCTTGCACAGACCCAGCCGCTCTTCCTCCTCGCGTGTGCCCCACGGGCACCTCCAAATGGCATCGATGGGTTTGGCACACTCTGAGCAGTGCCACAAGCAGTGCCAGGGCAGGCATGTGCCAACGTCTTGGTGGCCAAACAGTCCCGTGCCCCCACTGGGGACCCCTTGGCCTTTCCTCCTCCTTCTTAAAGCTCTTCTCCATCCCCAGGTGGCCCTGCAGCCTGTGTCCAAACCCTCCCCACCCTACTGCAACCCTTTCCTTTGCATCGGGGCTGTTTATCCACTCTGCAGACACATGACAGTGAGAACCATGACCTTGAGCCCAGCTTTTGTTGGTTTCGGGGCAGCAGGATGAAGAGGCCATTATCTGCTTGAGGGGACCTTGGGGGACAGCAGCCTTGGAGACACTACTGGAAGAGGCTGGGTCTTTCCAGGCTTTCTGCCTTCCCACGGCCCCTTGGCTGGCCGAAATGCCTATCGAGGGCTGTGCAGGAAGCTCTCCCTGCCCAGGAGTGGCCCCGACTATCAGGAGTTGTTTCTGGATGAGAAATTGTCCAGCAGTGGCTGCCAGCCGGGATGGGATGGGCAGTGTTCAGGGGAAGTGGAGATGGGATGGGATGGGATGGGATGGGATGGGATGCCCAAAGCGTGCCAGAAGGACTACACACTGTCAAGGCCACCTCCAGCCCCCCAAGATGCCCCTGGCAGCAAACAGAGGTTGGGCTGAGGCAGGAGCTGGTGCTAAAGAACATGTTCCTGATGCTGAAGAGGGATGTGGGGAACAAGTAGCTGGAAAGGCTGGAAAATACTGCGACCAGGCACTGCGGGATTTTTCTAGACCCAATTGCCCAGGGATGGGGCAGCACAGAGTTTGGATCCCTGGCCACTGCCAAATCACAGAACCATAGAATCAGGATCACAGAATAGTTTGGGTTGGAAGGGACCTTTAAAGGCCACCTCGTCCAAGTCCCCTGCCATGAGCAGGGACATCTTCAACTAGACCAGGTTGCTCAGAGCCCCATCCAACCTGGCCTTGAATGTTTCCATGGATGGGGCATCCACCACCTCTCTGGGCAACCTGGGCCAGGGTTTCACCACCCTCGTTGTGAAAAATTTCTTCCTTTCATCTAGTCTAAATCTTCCCTCTTTGAGTCTAAAGCCATTACCCCTTGTCCTGTCACAACAGGCCCTGCTGAAAAGTTTGTCCCTAAAATCAGTGCTGCAAGGGGAGCTGCTGCCGCCCTTGGGCTTCTTCTTTCTCATGGCAAAATCCCAGGGGGAGAAGCAGAGGGAGACCTTGCAGTGACTTCCACCAAACTGTTCTCAGCTGGAGAGAGTCATGAGTAGGTCTGAGGACCCAGATGCTCAGTTATAACGAGTTATGAAAAATACGTTTTTCAACGAAACAGCTGATCAAAAACCCAAGTAACCTCAAAAAATGCACAAGACGTGTGGTGAGAAACTAAACCTGGTGCCTCACAGGTCACTTTTTCCATGAGATGTGCCTGTAAACAGGCACAGCCCTGGGGAAGATATGGTCTGTGCTGGCTGGGTTCCCTGCACCTGGCCTGATCCTGAATTTTCCTCATGGCTCCAGTCCTCCCATGGCTGGAGAGTACTCAGCCCACCCAGTGCTTTCTTCCATCTCCAAACCCGCCTTCGTGCTAGGGGCCGCACCGCAGCCTTGCCCCCAGGGTCCTTGTTCTGCTGGGATGGCGCTGAGCTAGAACCTCAGGTTACTCCAGGTCTCTTGAGCAATGAGCTGGGCGAGCTGGCCAAGCACTGGGGTCTACATCTCCACCACATGCTGGGAGGCCGAGGCCAGCAGCAATGGCCTCTCTCCTTTCTTCTCAGCTCCACCATCGTCTGCCACCCACCAGCCCTGCTTTGCACCCCACAGCACCAGCAGGACACAGGGAACACCGCAGCAAGGCGTCCCCGTGTCTCCAACAACGCTAGGGCACGGGGGAGGTCTCCCCCGGCCATGACCTCCCTGTTAAGGACAGGGTGTCCCTGTGGAAGGTGTACGTCTTGAAATCTCCCATCCCGGTGCCTTGGCAGCCTTGCCTTTGCTGTTATTTGCGTCTGGGCCCCTTATCTCGCTGCCCCACCTAGCACAGTGCTGGCCCGGGTGTCCCCGGTGCCAAAGCCATGGGCTAATCACAGCCCTGTGCCCAGCTCGGCACTGCTGCTCGGGGTGGGGGGGGACGACAATTGGAGGAAGCCGTGTCCCTCGGCAAACCCTGAGGTTTCTTCTGGAAGTGACAACTGTCGGGAGAGCTGGCAGCGGATGACGCCACACGCAGGGACCGGCACAGTCCCAACCATCACAGCAGGAGCTGTGTCCTCCCTCGCCCCACGTGCAGCCCCCTGCCCGGACCCCCACGCCTGCCGGGGTGTGTGTGTGTCAGACATGGTGGACAGGAGTCGTTCACACATCCTGGGACGCAGACACAAACGGGGGCTGTGGAAAGGAACATCCAGGCAAACGTGCACCAACGGGATGATGTCCACACACGTGCACGTGTGCAGAGAAAGAGGTGCAGCGGTGCGTGTGTGCGTGTGCTTACACACAGCTGCGGGTGCCCTCCTGCTGTGCTGCCCACTGCGTTTGCACACACAGGACAGCCCAGTGCCCGTATGCTCTACCCGTGTGCACCGTGGTGCTCAGTGGAGGTGTCACGGTGATGCACCTCAACACCTTCTGCCAGCACTCAGGTCCGGAGAGCCCTCAGATGGCTTCCCAAGGCTCTTTCCCACCCAGAAGACCCCTCCGCTGCCTCTGAAGCCCGGGTGCTGCAGGGTCCCCGGCTCACCCGCATCGGGGCTGCCTGCTTGGCAGCGCACGGCGTGCTGGAGCGCAGCCGGCCATGCCTGCGCCACGCCGTCCAGGATGCTCGGAGAAGGCAGGGGGAGTTCAGCTGTGGAGGACAAGCTCCTTAAAAGGCTGGAGACGTGCAAGCGGCCGAGGCTTTCCCAGGCAGCCAGGAGTTCCTGGAAGTTGGCTCCCGGTGCCAGAGAGAGAGTCCTGGAGAGCAGCGCGGGTGAGCCTTCCTGAAAGGAGTCACCCCGTGCCAGATCTTGCCCTGCCACGGGCTGCCCCGGCAGGGACGGCTGCTCTCCCCACATGCCCCCAGCTCGCTCCCGTGGGCAAGGGGTGGGCGCGCAACCAGCGCCACGATCTCCACCACAAGCTCGCCTCCCAAAGGAAACCGACCTCAGGCCCAAGCTTTGCCCTGGCAGACGTGTGGCCAAGAACTGCCGTCATCTCCATCCCCATCCCCAGCCTCATGCCTCTGCTGGCCCTGTTCCCTGGCTGGGAGACCATCCCAGGCGCAGGCTCGGGTATCTGCCAGCCAGGACATCCTGCGGCTGATAATGTCCCTTAGCTCGTAGCCCTGTAGCTCCTTCTCATGCCCTGTGCCCTCCTGGGCTCCCAGCAGCAAGGTGGGTCCTCACAGCCTTCCTTCTGAGTAAGGGTCTCCTTCTCTTTTAGTCTCCCTATGACTTGGGAGCAGTCCAGCTTGTCTTGGCCCCACCCCATGCTTGGGATGCCCAGCGTGCATCCTCCAGGAGCCCATCCCATGGGACAGAGACACCTCCAGTCTCACACGAAAACTTGAAAGGTGCTTATTCCCCATCTGAGACATCCCTTGGCAGTGGCCAAGGTCTTGTTTCTTTGGAAGCTCTGATGAAACCCCATCAGGTCCCTCTAGTGAGCCAAGGCCAAGCAGTACTTCTGTCCCCTCCTCTGAGTGGTCCAGATCCTCCCCGCACCAGCATCAGCAACCAGTCCAGCACATGGCTGGACAGGAGATAGTGATGAAACAGCTGACAGCCTCCAGAACCTCGGGGAACTTCATGGAGGCCTATGCATAGCTCCACCGTGGGTTTGTGCTTCCTAGGAGAGGGAGAGGACAAGGGCACATGGTGGATAAGCAGTAGTACAGAGGTGGCAGATCCCATCTCGCAGGATCCCATCTCCTTGATCCCAGGACCACAGCCTTGGTGACGCCAGGATCCTTTTGACCCTTTGATCCTCTTGGCACAACCACCTGACATTGCTGGTTTACGGTTGACATCTGCAGCCTGGCTTTGCCTCAGGAGCTTCCACCAGAGTCAGCTCTTATGGCACAGCTCCTATGGATGGCTCTAAATGCAAAACCTTCTTGCAGCATCACACCATGCCTGTTTTCTCCTACTGAGGTTCTCAATGTCACCTATTTGCGGCTCTCCTGAAGCCTGCTGACCCACCATGTTCCTTGCTGTGCCTCTTCTTCTTCAAGGATGCTGATGACCTGGCCCCAAAAATGCATTGTAAGGAGGTCTGCTAGCTGCTGTTTCTGGCCCTTCAGCACACCCCGTCCTCTCCCTTATAGCCCAAATGATCCCATGTCACCCTCCTTCTCCTCCAGCCTTCCTTGTAATTACCTCTTGTCTAAAAAAAAACCCACAAAACAAAACCCAAGCTGAAAAATGAGCTTTATTTTTTTTTTTAAAGATGCCAAGTCAATCTGGTACAGTCTATCCCTGATAAACAGCCCTCCCTTGGGGCCTCTTGGGATCAGAAATAGCGCAGGGGCTGGACCTGCTCGGAGCAAACATTCCTCCCCGCACACGCACGTCTGCTTCCCCTGGCCGCCGGCAGCCCGCCCGTCCCCTGGGAGCCGCAGGGCCTCGGGGACCAGTGCCACGATGGGTTCCTGCAGGTCCCGGTGGCGCCCGGGGAGGGAGAACCATCCACCTCCAGGCAGCAGCGTGTCCCCCCCGGGGTGTCCCCCCCCGCCAACCTCCCCTGCGGCACGGCTTGGCCGGGCTCGCTGCTTCTGCAGGGAAAAATATTTATTTATTAAAGTGTGCCACTGAGTCATGATAATCCCCGAGGGCCAGGCGGTAAAGCCCCGCTGATCCACGCCGCGCTGAGCCGGCGGTCGCTCGCGGCTGGTATGTGCTGCTAATCCCCCCGGCCACCTCCCGGGGAACGGTCATCGCTGGAGTCGGGTGGACCTGAGATGGTCCCGTTCGCTCCCAGGGGAACAAAGCACGACCGCTCGGGTGCCCCCCTGCCCGCTGGCCCACAGGGCTTTCTGCTCCAAGGAGAGATGCGGGGTCCTTCCCAGAGCCCAGGAACCTCCTCTGCCCTCGGTGTTGGGCCAGTTCCCTTGCTGGGACCGCTCGCAGGGCACCGGGACCTGCCCAGCGCTCCCAAGAGGGGTTGCCTCTTTCCAGCCCTCGCAGCACTGTTGGGTGAAAAGCTTTTGCGGTTGATACAACAGACTTTGCTCTCCGAAGCCTTGTCCTGCTCGTCCTTCTGAAGGTTTTCCATGATCTCTGTCCCCTTTACCTCGTGAGGGTTTCAGCACCGATGGCTCACCATGACGAGCTGTCCCTTCCCACTTCCCTGCTGGGACACCAGCTCCTGCCCACCCTGCTGTGACTGGGACCTTCCCTCTCTGTCATTCCCTGGGGAAAGGGTTTTGTCCTCTTCTTAAAAAGGGGCTGCTTAACACAAACAGTCTCTAAAAGCACTGGGGGTGGAAGCCAAGCCCACCGGGGTGTTGCACAGGGGGCATGGTGGGTGGCAGTGGGGAAGGGTCAATTCTTCAAGGTCTGGAAGTGCTTCAGATGCCCCTGCACCCAGAGTACCCGGGGGTCTGTGCACAGGTCCTTTTTCTTCTTGGTGACCAGGCTGCCCGCCCCCCCCTTTATTTATTTATTTGTTTATTCACAACTCTGTAAATAAAGGCATAGAGCCCCCATATACCGCCCGTCACCACATCTTTGTGGACACCATGAAGTGTCCCCTGTGGCTCCTGACGCTGTCTGCTTTATTCTCTATAATTGTTTTCGTGACTTTTCCCTGACTTTTCATCCAGCCAGCCCCCCCTGCCATGGGTCTGAGCCGAGCACAGCCCCCACTGGGGGCACACCGGGACACTCGCTGCCTTCCCACTTCTTCTCCAGCTCCCCTGTGTCACTGCTCTGGGGAGCGTGATCACAAATCACCTGCCCGACCCCCAAGCTGCCTCCTGGGAGGGAGCCCCCCACCCGTGGGAATGTGGGTCAGGACCCTCGGTATGCGGATACGGGGCCAGAGCCCCCGGTCCGTGTTCTGCTCCTGCTGCAGTGGCTTCACACGTGGCTGGAGACACACTGCTTCTCGCAGGGCACAGTGGTTGCTCTCTCCCACCGCAGCCCGTGCCATCTGCAGACAATATTAATCATGTTTTTCATCCGTTAATCACTTACAACATTAATCATGTTGTCTTCATGTTAAATAGCGGAGGACTGAGACGGCGGGAACTCACTCGCAAGTGATGGGCCTCATCTCAGCTGCTTCTGAGAGCTGACAGCCAGCCAGCCTTCAATTACATTTCACGTATGCCATGTGGCTTTTATATTGTTTAGTCTCTAACCGAAATCTGGGGCCGGATTGAATTACCTGTCCCACAACAGCGCACTGCGTTGACACAACTACCGCCTCTAGAATTACATCGCAGAGCCCTCGTGTTCGCCGGAGGCGATCCCTCACCCGTAATTGCTCAGCGGCTGCTAGGCTGTCAGCCGTCCACGCATGTCTCACGAAACACGGTCTCTTTGCCCGGTCTGTGGCTGCCTGTGACCGGAGCCAGGCTGGCAGGAGCGCGACTGTGGAGAAACAGCTGTGTGAAGCATGGTCCTCCGCCAGCGCGCAGAGCACCTGCGTCTCCTGGCAGGAAAGGTCTATCCTTTGAGAGCATCCCCCTTGGGGTGGTTGTCCCAGAAACCCCCAAAGTTTGGTGGGAATGGGGGCTCTTGAGGCATCGAATTCAGTCGCTGACTCACAGCAGGACCGCCCCCAGCATGAGGTCAGGGTGGCTGTGGCTTTGTCTGCCTGAGGCTTGAAAGCCTCCAAGGATGGAGATCCCTCACCTCTTTTGCTTGTCCCTGCACTGGGATCCTTCCCAAGAGTTGATATCGCATCTGAGGCACAAGAATAAACACCCCAAATCCTGACAAGAAAATTCATGGTCTCTGCTTTTCTATCAAGAGCAGAGAAACCTCTCTCCTGTGCTGCAAAGTACTTTTGGTGGGGGATCGAGTCCCTGTTTCACTGCCATAACAACATATATACTTCATGTCCTCACGTCAGAAGGATTTATGTGCATTCCTGACTCTTAGCACAGCTTTTCCCCACCTTTTACCCAAAGTTTGACCCTGAACCTGCCCAGGGAGGACTGTCATTCCTTCAGTAGACAGAGATGGGGGGAAGCTTTCTCCTGTCAGGTCCCTACACTTCTCCCCAGTGATGGAGCTCTTCACCACTGCTCCAAGCTCCTGGAGCTGCTGGAGCCTGATACCAACACAGCGCTCATGGTCGTTGGGTTCGGGTTGAGCAGCAAGTATGGTTTCCCAAAAAAAATCTGACATTTGGAGATTTGGTTTTGTTTGGACGTAGAATGAACCCAAGACACAGAGCTTCTCCAGTCGATGGAGTATTTTTTTGGGGGTGGGGGGCTTGGATCCGGAGCTGGCTGCCCTGACTCCCAGGCCCAGGGAATTCCTGGGAATGCTGACTTCACGCTACTCCTCTTGCTGCTCTGTCCTCCAGCCAAAGCCCAGGCCAGCCATGGGAGCTGAGCTTCTCATGGAGCGGTGAGTGGAGACCTGGGGCTTGCAGACTCTCTAGGCTCTTGGGTCGCTGCCCATGCCCCAGGCAGCTGCTCAGGAGCCGGGGGAGAAGGAGGATTGCCAGGCAGCAGGTCTGGCAGTTTCTTGGCAGGGCTCGACTGCAATCAAACCGTCTCCACAAAACATTGCGATGAGCCAGCACATTCCAATGGAGAAATGTCTTGTCTAAATGTTTCTGACCAACTCTCGTGCGGCGGCTTTCTCACTTTTCCTCCTGGCTGTGTTTCTGAAGGAAAAAAATCTTCAAACACACAGCCCTGGCGAGGGATGCTGTAGGTGTGACTGTGCGGTCTCAGCCCAGGTCCAGACCCTCCATCTGGGGTCGGATGAGCCTCAGGAGAATCCCATCAGTGCTTGGCTGCCCAAAGTGCCCTAAATGGACACGAGAGGAGCATGACGTGGGTGCCTCGTGGGTCAAGGAGCCCTTGACTTCTTGCAGTGGAGGGCTGCATGGACCAAAGTCTGAGGAGCCCTGAGACTGGGCTCAGTGTGTGTATGCACATCACCCAAGAGAGCTGAGGTGATGCCCATCAGCAGATGAGACCCAGCCTTGAGGTGTGTTGGCCGTGTGGAGGACAAGATGTCCTGTCCACAGCAAGGCAAGTCCCAGCTCTTGGTGCTGGGGTCTTCTCTGATGGAGGGTGTAGACCTGCTCTCATCCTCTCACTGCAGAGTCAGCTCCTCTGCATCCGCATCACAGGGACTTGAGGTTTCCTCCTCTGCTGAGAGCTTCTAATGGTCCTGAAGCTCCTGCTGCTTCTTCAGAGATGTTCCTCACCCCTGTTGTCACTGTTGGCATGGGCAGCAGAGGAGGGCAAGGTGTCCTGATGCCTTGAGGCTGTTGGACCAGGTGTCCCTCACCCCAGGGACAGGTGATCCCTGCCACACCAACTACACCAGGGAGCAGGAGATCTCCCAGGGCTATCCAAGGGCACCTCTCAGCCCCAGCCTTTGGCACTGCCATCACAGGGGACCTGGACATGATGGGAGAAGACGTTTTCCCCATGCAGAGGGCAGCTCCACCATCAGCGTGGGGCTGGCTGGAGGTGTGCACGCTTCCAGGGGGGATGAGGTGCGCGGGGACACGCCGTGTGCTCGCGGGGAGCGCGTCGGGCAGCGTGTGCCTGGCGGGGTGTGCGCGCACATGTGTCGACGCGCGTCTCCGGCGGCGGGCGATGTTGTGCTGGTCTGGGCGGGGAAGGGCGTGCGCGCCGGCCAACATGTGGTTTGTGTTTAGAGTGTGCGTCTGGTGGTGTTTTGTAAATGAGGTGCACTCGGCGATGTGTGTGTTCATTCTGGCACGCCGCGGCCGGTGGTGCAGCGTTCCCTGGCCGGCCGCGTGCTGTTTGTATAACGGGGCATGTGTTTAGCAACGCGGGGATGCTCGTGCCTGCGCGCGCCGTGGCGTGGCAAAGCGCGTCTGCTGCCTGGCCAGCCCGCCGCGGCACCCCTCCTCATTTCGGGGCTGCGTTTGGGGCTGAAAACCAGTTTCCCCAGGTGGCTGCCATTCCTAGGGCGGCAGTCCCTGCTCCTTCCTTCCACCGAGCTGACCCCGACCGGGATGTGCGAAGTGGGGAGGCGGTCCCCTGCCGCCCCCCACCACGCCGCGCTCCCCGGGGAGCTGATGAAGTGTGATGTTTTGTGGGCTGGTGGCCCTGGCCGAGCCCAGCAGACGGCCTCTCCCTCCGCAGCACCCTTTCCGCATGCGAGACCGGAGCGAAAACACCTGGAGCCAATTCCCAGCCCCGTCGAGTCAGCAGAAAAACGAGGCGTCCGAGGCCTCGCTTCGCAAACCCGCGGTCCCTGGGCTGCTCGCTTCCCCCCCACCCCCGAGGAGGAAGGAAGGGTGGTCCGGTGGGCTGGCTGGCTGGTCCAGGGACGCTTGGAGCGAGATGAAGGGCGGTGAGGCGACGCGCGCAGGGCACCTCCGCGCCGTGCCTGGGGATGCATGGGTCTTTGGACAGAAATGGCCAGTCTGGGAATTGAGCGGCCGGCTCGCGGCCGGCTTTATAGCGCTTGGGAGAGGAGGAAATGCCGTCTCCGTGGCGGTGAAGCTGCTTTCCAGCACTGGCAAGTGTTCAGTTATCCCAAGCCCAGGCGGGGAGAGAGGCTGAGGGAAGGCAAGGGGAGAAGGTGGGAGAGGAGGCAGAGATGCACCTGAATAACCCTGAAAAAAAAACAAAACCAAACAACCACCCACCTCTCCTGCGTGCTGCAGAGAGGCAGCGGGGCCAAAGCCTCCCCTGCTCCTTGGGTTTGGGGCACAGAAAGCAGGTCCCGAGGTATCAGCACCGATGGTGCAGGAATGGGGACCGCCAGCTTCTCTGGCGCCAGGACAGGTTGAGAGCATGGGGACACAGCAGGGGTTTGGCACCTGGTGTAGACAAGGAGGGGTGACTCGTCAGCAGGAGCAAACCCTGCTCCGGCAGGAGCAATCAGGGAACCCACCGGCTCCTCGTGCCTGGCTCAGGAGGGGGAAAGGGGCTGTTGCACAACGTGGCATCTTCAGTGCTTCCTGGCCAGGTCTGGGTGGCATCGAGCTGTCCTCCTCCTGACTCGGGCAGCGGGCAGGCTGCCGGAGAGCAAACCTGGCAGACGGTGGACAAACCACCCCAGCGCAGCTCAGCAAGGGCAGGGACAGGCATCAGCGGAGCACAGAAACTGCCCGAGGAGCCGACCGCTGCACTTGTGTAAAATCATGAGCAATGGCGAAAGCAGCAGAACGTGGGAGGGACACTGATGCAGAGCAGCTTCAGGAACAGTGAAGGATGGAGAGAGAGTCTGGCAATCAACATCCAGCTTTTATTCCTAGTTAAATAACAGAGCACATCGTATGAGAGAAAGTCGTTAAGTGTCAAGAGCCAGATTTCAGAGGAGCTCGGTGCCAGGTTTCCCAGCGCTCGGCACCGCAGCCGGGGCCAGGCTTTCCGAAAAGCCAGCTCCCATTCGGAGCCGCCGCAGCGGCCAGGCTTGCAACGGGGCTGGCTGGGGCTCCCGAGGGACGTGTCTGGATGGACTCGCGGGGGAGCCGAGTGCCTGACCTCCTCGGCTCTTCTCCGAAATGAATGACCGGTGCCTGGGGCCAACGGGATGCTCCCCAGCGCCGACCCTGCGAGGTGTCCCCACCAGGCGAGAGGAGCCGTGTCACCTGGAGGGCTGGGGTGGTTTCAGCCCCTCGTCGGACTGGCTGAGGCTTTTCGAGCGGGAGACTGACAAATTGTGGGTTGTCAGCTTCCTGTGGGAATTTCTAAGTGAATAATCATTGTGAACATCATGAAAAGCATTTTAATAGTCAGAGAATACCATCTGGATGTTCACAAACAAAGGCGGTATAAATCCACAACTGACAGCGCACTGAACTCACTGCTTTTATAAGTAAAAGTATTTCCAAATTGTTTCCCAAATTATTTAAGCAAGTCTTTCCTCTAATGAAATTCAGAAAAGATCCTAACATAGGCAAACAGTACAGACTGAGCACAACAGAGACTTTATGCAGACGGATTAAAGTTTGGGTCGGATGTAATCAAATGACATCCCCTGCCTACGAATGCAGCCTGTGTTCAGAGATAAGAGGAATCCCAAACACTTCTGCAATGGGAGGAATAAATCTGGAGGTGCCAAAAGGGAACCGGGGGAGAGAGCGGGGAGTAACTCAAACCAGTTTTTGTGGGTGTGAAGGCCTCGCGTGACGGCGGCGAGCACCGCAGGGCTCGTTTGAGAGCGTACCAGGAGGGATGTGCTCGGTCTGGTTGCAGCTGCCTCTGAGGTTCTCGTAGCGGGGGACCCTGGGAGGGACAGGAGGGGAGGGATGCTGCAGACAAGAAGAGGAGAAGCTGGCCAGGCACAAGGCTGCTTTGCAGGGAGGAGAGAGGTGCTCACGGCCCGGCTGGGTGTTGGCTCCGAGGTGACGTGCCGGGATGGAGAGGAGAGGTCTCAGGAGGGGAAGCTGGCAGGGACGGGCGCGGGGTTGTCTCCAGCAGCAGGGATGGACCTCGCCACCCACAAGCTTTGGCTCAGAGGTCCCCAAACCAGCATGAGTTGGGCCGGATGGGGCGGGGGGCTGTGGGACTCCCAGCTTGTCCTGGATGGTGACATGCGCGGGGATGTGGCTTTCCTGGGCAGAAACCCGGAAATCAGGCAGCAGCGCAGATCCTGACCTCCGTGTCCTTACGTCCTGGAGCGCACCTCTTGACAGCCCAAAGCGGCCACGGAGCCAAGGGCTTTGTTCAGCATGGGCCTCTGTGGAAAAGGAGCTGGGAATGGAAGCAGCGATCTGGAGCCAGTGGAGGCCACACCGACAGCAGAGCAACCTCCGACGTGTTGGAGGCAGAAACCGTCCAAACCAGGCTGTGAGCTGGCCACCGGTGTGCTATGATGGCCACCAGAGAGGGTATTTGGCTACCGGAGAGGGGATTTCGCTGGCAGCACCTGGCCGGGTGTGGCTGGCAGCATCGCTTTCTGACTGATTGTAGCCTGAGGACAACTGTGCCTCTGTCGCTCTCAGAACCCTGGCCAGACTTCAGGATGCTGGCAGATGGTGCAGAAACATCTGCTCTTGCTGGCTTTTCCTTATCCAGCTCTTGCAGCAACGGTTGAGGGTCCTCCAGCCAGCAAGGGCTGGGGAAAGCTTCAGGCTGGGGATGAGGGGGCCAAAACCACTCGTATCATAGCATTTGCCTCCAGATGTACCCTTGCAAACATGGGACAAATCTATCTTGCCCTCCAAGCGGGAAGAGCACGTGTCTCTGCTCGCCTTGGATCAAAGGCAGGCAGTCCCCGACCCCTCCGAGGCACTCCAGCGCTCCACGTCCTCAGCATCACCTCAGAGCAGAGGACGCCCCGCTGTCCAAGGAGGGCAATGAACCCCAGATCCCGGATTTCGTCTGACTTCACCTTGTCCTGTGGTGCCGGGCAGCCTTCTGAGTGAAAAAAAAAGTCATGCTTATTTTGTCACCGTTTCAGGCCGAGTTCTGAATGGGAATGGGTGCAAGGTTTGGAAGCAAAAAAAAGTTGCTCACAGAAAGAAGCAGGAAATAAAATCTGATCTCTCCACCGTGATGGGATGCCTGCTCATGACAGGACACCTACTGACAGCTGGACAGCCCCTTCACCAGACCCTCTCTGCTGGGATCAGCCTTTTCTCCTTGCCCCAGATGCGCTGCTCATTTCCAACGTGAGCTCGGCCAAGAGGGCACGGCTCAGGGCAGGAACGCAGGAGGAGGACACGGCGTAGGGTCACTCGGTCGTGCTGCCTCTTGGCTCCCCGTCCTCCCCACCTTGTGCCAGGGTTTGCCGCCTCCACGGGGCTCGGAGGCAGCTCCGAGAGCTTTGCGGATTTCCAGCGCTGTGCCTCGAGTTTCTCCTTGGAATCGTTAACTGTACGTGCCTTGCGTTCAGCCCGTGGGCTCCAGCACGGTCTCGACGTTGGACTGAGACACCATGCTCGGTCTCTTTGGACGCATCGGAAAGATTCCAGACACAGGAATAAAGTGTTTGCCCAGACACGTTACCGAGGGCAGGCTGCCCCATACTGGACTGGCTGCCAGCTCGGGGGGTGCCATGTCCCTGGGTGGCCCCCAGAACACGGTTTCTGTGGTCCCCAGCAATGAGAGCAATGACCAGACCACTTCTGCCTGGGTAAACGGGACGAGTGGTGTCGCCAGTGATGGAGGAGCTGCCTGTTCCCTCGCAGTCACTTTGCTAACATGCCCCTAAACCTTCCCCCGGCCAGAAAAAGCATTAGTCACCGGTACAAAGTCAGGATGAGCAGACAGAAATAACAAGCGCGTTCGTCTAGAGCACGTCCATGCCAGGCAAAATATTGTGGCCAGGACTGTTCTGCGCTTGTTCTGGGGAAGGGGCAGAGGAACCTGCTCGGCCTGAGTGGAGGGCACGGCTTGTGGCACATCGCCCCAACACCTGGCCAGCTGTGTGGGGCACTGGTGACCACCGGAGCTGGCCCTGCCCAGGACCTTCACTGGTCTGCAGAGAGGGACCGGCCTGGCAGAGGGACTGGTGAAGCGGCTTGGCTCCCAGGAGTGCAGTGCAATGAAGAAGGACTTGGGGAGGCAATGCTGTGACCTCCTGCCCACCAGAGACTCTCTGGGCTAGCTCATGGCCAACCACGAGCTGGTGGATATTTTGCAGGGAATCGCAGCTCAGGACCTCCTCCATCCCACATCAGCCCTGTCCATGATACCAACAGCATCTCCCCACACCGGTGCTGGGGGCAGGAGGGCAGGAGGCTGGCTGTGAGGAACCAGGCAGCCCACCCCCCTGGGAGACACTTGCCCCTCTAACGTGGCGCGTCCGCCCGATTCAGCATCACTGCAGAGGAGCAGAGACTCTGGGAGCGGGACGAGCCAGGACCTGGATACCAGCCGACGAGGGGAGAGTATGAAGGGAGTTCTGAAGTCGGCGTGCGAAAAAGGAGAGCAGCAAGGATGCGGCCGGGTGCTGATGACGGGGGTGGCTGCAGACAGTATCGCAGCAACGTGCTGGCATGGAGCAGGGGCCAGTCTGAAGTCAAACATAGGGAACATTTCTACCAGACGGGACAATTACACACTGGAGCTGCCTGCCAGTGAGGCCCCATCACGAGTGGAACAGATCCCATAAGATACTTCTAAGTTTAGAGTAAAGGAGTCCTCTCCAATAGGGGAGGATGCAAGACTGGAGAGCTAAATCCCGCATGTCGCCGCCAAACCGCACTCCCTGGAGAAGCACACAAGAACCACTCTTGCAACACTCGAGTTACGGCTGAGACACACATTCCAGCCGAAACCCCTATTTTCAGTTGTTTATACATCGCTCAAAAAATATCCTTTTGGATTGAATTTGTTCATGCTTGATCTCAGCCCAAAAAAACGAAGAATTATTTGGGGATGGTTTGAACAAAATCCGTTCAGCTGTTTCTGTGTTATGTAAGCATCAGAATAAATATGTTTTCCTCTTTTCAAACATTTTTCTCATCCTCGCTAGCTGTCAGATAGCTCAAAATCAGCTTCATGATTTGGAAGTGTTGTACTTAGCCCATGCCTGGTTCTCAATGAGGGACCAGCGCGTTCATCAGCAGGACGAGATCCCCTCAGGGAGCGAGGAAACCAGAAGGGACTACAGCTCTTACGTGTGGCGCTCCACATCCTTCAAGGTGATCTCCAGGGGCATTGGGATGGCACAGCTGGGCGCCTTCCGAGAGTGCTTGGCAAGAAGGGGTTGGCCAGTGCCAGCTGAGGGTTAAATAAATAGATATAGAACAAGGATGCAGAAAGGAGCCAGCGGGGCTTGTGCAAAGGGGAGGTAAGCACTGTGCTGTTGCACAGACCATGCAGTAAGAGGAGGGCTCTTGGGCCAGTGGTCTAACAGGGGCTCTGCTTGTCTCGCTGCCCACCTACTAGCTCCATGAGAGCTCACACCTCGCAGGTTGTGCTGGAGCTGGTCCCTGCATTTTTTGTGCTGTGCCCATGCTCGTTGGTTGGTGGATTGTGTGGTGGATTCAGGAGCAGAGAAGTGAGGGAGAAGAGCCCACAGGCTTGGAGAGACTCTGTCACCCCAAGATTGTACCCAGGTGCAGAGAGGTGATGGGCAATGGGCATTGCAGAAGGAAGCCCAGCGAGGGCTTGGTGAAGTGGATGAGGCAGATGTTGGGAAGACTTTGTGCCAGTGTCTTTGGGGTGGGGCAGAGCTGTTGGAGGTGAATACAGAAATATCCTTGAAATACAGCTGCAAGGCAGGAGAAGACCATCCTCCAAGTTTTAGGGGTTCACACTAAGTCAGTGTAGAGGTGATGCCTTGATCCAGCAGATCCATGCGCTTGCAGGACTATGGTTTAGATGAGGGGAAGAAGAGGCAACATTCACCCCCACGATGTGCTCCACAGGAGTAAGGGTCTCCAAGACACTTGGGTGCTCGCCTCTTCCCGGTGTGAAGAGGAGTTAAATACCTGAATGCCTGACAGTGGCTGGGACACCATTCCTGATCCAGCACCTACAGAAACCAAGGGAAGTCTGTCCAAGCACTAATTCTTAACTACGGGGCATTTGTTCAAGGAATGACATTCAAGTAACTACAGACAAAGTGCTATAGCAACGAAAACTGAGCTGCCAGTAATAGACACTCCAACATCGTGTCAATGTTTTGTGGAGAAACCATGGGAAAAATGAGAAGGATCACTCTGAGCTGGAGACGGGGAATTTTCAAGAGAATCAGGAAGCTGACAAAAATGCCCTAAGCACAAAAGGAATTAAATTAAAGTCCTTCAGCTGAATGTAGAGGCTGCTTCAGCATCTGTACAAGCCACTAAGGGCTCACAAAATTTGAGTGAAGAAAGAGGGCAGGAACAAGAATCACTTTAAGTCTGTCAGGAGGGAAAAGGCTGTGAAACCATTAGCGGGGAAAGGGAAAAGACATATCGGGGGAAATCCAGAAACATCTCAACTTTGACTGAAGTCCCCAACCCAGGGACTAGAGGAGCAGGGAAAGGCACCAGTAGTCAAGGGGAGATCTCAGACCCTCCAAGAGAAGACCACAAGCCTCCTGGAGCTAGTGCGAGCCTGAGATGGTTCTTTGGAGCAGAGGCATCACTTGGACCCACGAGAGGGTCTTATCCCCTCTGAAAACTTCCAGCACCTCTGGGCTGGCTGCACTGGTGAGAAACCAGCGTCTCCAGGGTCCTGGAGCAGGAGGAATGATTTAACTCAAAAGGGAGTATTGAACACTGGCCAGGACTAAAATGAAATCGTAACCAGAGCTAGGTGAAATCTGCCTCTGCCTCCTTCCTCGTTTCACTGGAGGATCCTGTCAATGGCTTCAGCAGTAGAAAAGGAACATGTGAACACCCCCAGATTTGCTTTAGGGCAGCAGAGGCTTCTGGAAACCCAACTATTTGCTTTTGACAGTTCAACTTAACTTGGGTGACTTTGAACTGAAGCAGATAAAGAGTGCTTCCATGATCCACCCTATGAGCAGGGAGAAATACGTTCCTAACCCATCCCAGATGTTTGCAGAGGAGACGTATATCTTAGTCCTGAGCTAAGAGAAGAAAAAGTGCTGGAACAAAATGATACGTTCAAAAAGAAAACGCCAGATCCACATGGTAGAGCTGAGAGTGCTCAGGGAGACAAAGAATGTAGCAGCTGCTCTGTCGACTGAAGCAAGCAATTTAACATTAAAGCTACTGCTTTCCAGAAGTCTGGAGTGAAGCAAATGTTGTACTGGTCTGCAAAAACGGCAGTAGCAATGATCCTGGGAATAGGCCGGCAGCTCTTTGTTCAGGAAAATGATCTGAAAATAAGCAATCATTGAGGTTTAGATAAGGCCAGTCGGAGGGACCTTGAGGTCCCTCTGTCTTATTAACAAGCTGGATGGATGGGACAATAAGAACCTCGTGAAGTTCAACAGAGACAAATACCGTGTCCTGCATTTGGGAAGGAGCAACCCCATGTGTCAGGACAGGCAGTGGACCAACCAGCTTGAGTGCATTGGCTCTGCAGCAAAGGACATGGGGACTGGGTAGACAAGTGGACCATGAATCAGCAGTTTGATTTTCCATTGATGAAAGCCAACTGGTCTGCTGCGTTAGCAAGAACATAGCCAACATCTTGAGGGAAGATGTACGAGAAGAGGCTGAGGGAGCTGCTGTGTCGCGTTGTGCAGCCCTGGCACAGGGGCCAGATCAGGTTGGTCATGGACAAGGCCCTGAGCAAATGGATTTGGCTTCGGATTTAGGCCTGCTCTGAGCACGACTGGACCAGAGTCATCGGAGGTTTCTCCAAAAATAAGTTATTCTCTGATCCTATGGTTTTCTGATGAAGGAAGGTCAAAGAAAATCACATTTCTCAACCTATAACACAGCCTTGAACAGGTTGGCAGAGCCATGGATGGAGAAAGACTGCTGTTCGTTCCCCGCACTTTAGGGTGTGATTGTGCCATCACTGAACACCTGGAATTTCTTTCGGATTCTGGAGAAGTGTCTCCCTGTTGGGTGAGGCCACGATAGCAAATGGCCTGCTTCTTCTGCAGCATGATGGGCTGCTGCTGGGGAGGAGCATCAGAGCCCTGGATCTACGATGCCCAATGTGGTGCTGCCTTCTTTTTAAATTCCCCCAGCCTGCAGCCTGGAGACAGTTTCTGAAGATGCTCCAGCCTTGGAAGAAGAAAGAGATGGTCACCATGCTTGCTCTGCTCAGTGCCTGTTCAATTTATGGACAGAAGTTCTGACAGAGAGCTCTGGCATTGCCTGAGGAGAACTTGGCACGTCTTTGCAGCACAGAATAAACTCCCCACTGAGGGACACCTTCAGGCCTCTTCCCCCATGCTCAAATTTCTCTACTTCCTGAGCAAGATTGCCACGCCATCACCTTTCTATTGCAACACTGGAGAGGAGCAGATGCCACCTTGGGCACCCATTACAACATCTGAGCTTCTGGTTGTGCCAGCTAGTGCCAGCGACACCCTCACTCCCAATTGGTGACCAGGGTGGCACAAAATCCTTGCAGACATCTCACATGTTGACTGTTGCTGGCCTTATCTCCAGGATCAAGATCATATTTTTCTCCTCATTCCAGGAAGGACAAGTTTTAAGAGGCCCAGAATTGGAAACAGCTCCCCTCTCTTCCCATGCTTCCCACACATTTTTTCATGTGGGGAGTTGTTTACTGCAGTTATGCAAGCGGAGAAAATGGGATGGGGTGAGACCGGAGTCCTGTCCGCAGGGCACAGCAAAGCTTCCACCGCCCTGCACACCCTCCCTGGCCCTTGCATCCCACACGTCGCGATGCTGCGCCGAGCCAGAGATGCATAAGTGAGCAGAAGGAGAAGGAAATGTCCCACTTCCCTGGCCAGAGGGGACAGCCCTCTGGGACTGGAGGGGGCTGGGTCCCAAGGAGAAACTCTGGGATGCATCCCAGACTCTGTGCAGAGGACACCCAGAGGTGGCTGAGCTCCCCAGCCCTTTCCTTGGATGCCAGTCGCAAGCCGGTGACAGTCACCGTGCCAGGACAGCTCAGTGTCCCTGTCCCCTCTGAGATAGTCCCATGCTGAGAGCGGTGAAGGACCAGGGTTGGTGGAGGGGACGCAACACCTCTCCTGTGCGTGGTGGCCGAGTGAATGACTGTGCTGTGGGCCTGAACATGGGTGGTGGAAAGGGGTCAGGGACGTGGTGGCACACTCTGGGTGCGTCCCCTCCTTTACACAGAGTCCCCTGCCCATGCTGTGGGGTGGATAGGGCAGCGAGAGGCATGGGGAGGACTCATGGACCCCCACTGACGCATGGGAACACAGCATCCGTGTACCTCACTCCCCACATCCCTGGGGCAAAAAGGGACATCAGACTGTGGGGCTGGAGCACAGACCCATGCCGTGGGGCTACAGGAGCGGGGCTGGGGGCACACAGCAAGCGGTTGGGCTGCGGCTTGGGGGTCTTGCTGCTCCATTGGTGCTGCAGAAGGCAGTTCCTCAGGCACATCTGCACATTCGCATGCCCACAGGCTCAGCCAGTGCAAGCTCTTGTTGTTGGGGCCAAAATCACCTCAGCCAGAAGTCTGGAAGCCTTGGCAGGAGCTGGCCAGCTGACCAGAAAACATGAGCTCATCCTCCTCCAAGAGTGGATGGTTTGGGGTGATGGACTCACGATCTCCATTCAGCAGGGGGCTGCAAGCCCTGAGGAGGGAGCGAGGAGAGGCAGGATGAGGTGGACCCCTGTGGGGTTGGGGTGAGGGGCAGCAGGCAGGCAGGGGAGCTGAGCCAGGGAAGACATGACCCATACAGCCCAGCTGGGAGAAAAGGGGTTGGCAGGACCAGAAAGGGCACCCAGATGTGGGTGGCAGCCCAGACGATGGGGATGAGGAAGGGAGGACAGCGGCTGGACCCAAAACACCCCTAGATTTGGGGTTTGGGGGACCCAGCTCAAGGGTGTGCTAGACCAAGAAGGAGCTTTGCAA
This sequence comes from Vanellus vanellus, assembly GCF_965231255.1. Lineage (NCBI taxonomy): Eukaryota > Metazoa > Chordata > Aves > Charadriiformes > Charadriidae > Vanellus > Vanellus vanellus. The sequence continues at coordinate 1,059,761 of NC_138924.1, forward strand.
GAGCAGATCTCCTTCAGCCTGTTTGCATGCCCTACTCAGAGTGCCTGTCTCCTACTACCATCATTCCTGGTTGTGTCTGGAGGGTGTCAGGGCCCTGAGGATACTAATAGGCCTTAATTGCACCGATCAGTCTCACATGGGCCCTATCCACACCCCAGCCCATGGGCCAGGAGAACCATTAAAGCTTAGCCCTGGGTGTTCAGGCCCTTCCTGAGTAGCATTGTAGGTGTGCTTGTGGTCTGCTCTCTCTCCTGGATGGACCCTGGACCCGTGCTGTAGACGGCTTGTCTTCAGCCCTGTCTCCTGGATGGACCTTGGCACTGTGCTGTAGGTATCCTGTCTCTTGGATGGACCTCCTGGGTGTATGTTGTAGTCATGTCTCAATCCCTGTCTCCTTTTGCTCTTGATGGAACTCCTTGGAAGTGCCCCAGACCTGGTTCATTGCTTGTGTCATCTTCCCACCATGCCAGGGAAGTGATCACTGCTCAAGACTGGGGTGTTCTCTCCTGCTTGCTAGAAGAGTGTGAAACCCAAAGACTGGACTGAGAGGCATTCATTGCTCATAGGGTGATCACAAGGGACCTCTTGGCTCTGGGAGGGGCATGAGTGATCTCAAATTATGCTGAGGAAGATCTTCCAGCAGATACAGGAGTGTTAATGCCACTATGCCTGGCCTTGGCACCTCTGTGAAGCAGGGCACAGTGTAATTAAGGATGCACAGAGATGGTGGTGTTGAGAGAGGCTGCTGGGATGAGACGTGGTGGGGAACCTGTCTGAGCAATGGAAACCAGAGCTTGGCTTCAGCCCAGTGAGCTTCAGGCTGGGGAGGATGCAATGGCATGACCACTAAATGGACCAAAGACTGAGCCACCCTGAGCAGTGAGACTGAGTCTCCTGAAGGAGTTGTAGAGATGATAAAGCCATGTTCTCCTCAGAGGTGAACAGCAAAGGAAAAAGAAGTAATGGAGACAAGCTGTAACAAACCCCATCTCCTATTAGATATAAAGAAGATAGTTCCTATCCTGAGAGTGATGCAGGAGGACAGGGACCAAATGGCGTGGCAGCAGGTGGAAAGGGCAGTGGAGTGACAGCCATGGGAAGATATCCTGGTCTTAGAGGGAGAGAAGGTGGCCTGAGCACATGGCTGGTCTTGGCACAGGAAGAAATGAATGTTAACTGCCCACAAATAATCTGATGTGGAAAAGGAAGTCCATAATCCTCTGGTGTCCTTTTCCTTAGGGAAATGTCCAGTCAAGAGGAGGTGGCACCTGTGAAGGTTGTCTAGTGGTGAGGTGGTGTGGGGCTCAGGGCCACCCCAGTCCTACATTCCCATGAGCACGGGGCTGTGCTGGATGTGACCAAAGGGCACACTGACCCCTGCCCCAACCATGGAGTTGCCTTTGAATTAACAAGAGGTGGACTCACTGGTGATGATGAGGACCTCTCCTGATGTGCTGACCATGTTTCCCCTTGTGCAGCCCAGCCTGTGGCTGTCTCACTTGCAAAACGAGTGCGATGCTGACCTGTATTCATGACTGCAAATTGGCCTTTCTGTTTACAGATCTGCTACAGGACGTCTCTGCCCACCCCTGTCCAGAGAGTGGCACAGTGGAGGGGACATTGTCCCTTCCGACACATTTCCCATCCACCTCTCAGCTTTGAGGAGCTCCATAGGCAGAGCTCTCTGCAGTGTGCCCTGTCCCCCCAAATTGTTTCCCTTCAAGCATCCTAGTGTGGTTTGTGCAGGAGGGGGTCTAGCTCTCCCACAGGCACCCGGCATCGTTCCCCCTGCCTGTATCTTGCCCATGCAGTCTCGTTTCCGTGCCCACAGGCTGCGTTCAACATTGCTGGGGGTGGTGGGTTTTCACTTTGAGAATGTGTTAAAAGTTCTGCCTCTGGAGCATGTCTCGGCCTGAAGTACTCTCTCCTGCCGTGGGCCAGGTTCCTCCAAAACCCTGAGCAGCAAAATGGTCACCAGCTCCAACTGTTGTGCTGGGGAAGGTCATAGAATGGCTTATGTTGGAAGGGACCTTGAAGATCATTGAGTTCCAACCCCCCTGCAGGGACACCTCCTACCAGCCCAGGTTGCTCCAAGCCCCATCCAACCTGGCCTTGAACACCTCCAGGGATGGGGCAGCCACAGCTTCTCTGGGCAACCTGCGCCAGGGGCTCACCACCCTCACAGGGAAAAATTTCTTCCAGATACCTAACCTAAATCTCCCCTCTTTCAGTTTGAAGCCATTCCCCCTCATCCTATCACTCCATGCCCTTGTAAAAAGTCCCTCCTCAGCTCTCCTGTAGCCCATTTAGTGACTGGAAGGGGCTCTAAGGTCTCCCCAAAGCCTTCTCTTCTCCAGGCTGAACACCCACAACTCTCAGCCTCTCCTCCCAGCAGAGGGGCTCCAGCCCTTGGATCATCCTTGTGGCCTCCTCTAGAGGCTAGGACAGGTCCATGTCTTTCCTATGTTGGGGGCTCCAGAACTGGAGGCAGTACTGAGGTACCATCCCAATCTCCGGAGCTGGATGTTATTTCCCTGACATCCACCTGGAGCTGGCAGATGAGTTAGGGTGGACATGGAGGGGAGGGATGGGCCAAGTCCCTTGGGTGCTCTTTGCCTGTGATTTTCTGGCTTTATGGGCTACATCTGCAGAGCCGACATCTCCTCGCAGGGCTGGAAGCAGCTGCTCACAGATGGCTGGGCCAGGCTGACCCTGTGCTTCGGGTGGGCTGCTGGTCACCCAGGTGCTGACAGTCTGCAGACTCTCGGTGGGCTGTGATACAGCTTCTCCTTTGCTCCCAAGACAGGCTACGCGTGGGCACAGAGAGGAGGTGTCCTTGTAGCAGGAACTGAAGCCCCATGAGTAGCAACCTGCGAGATCTGGTGAGCCTCTGTGCCCGGCTCAATGGGGGTCTTGGAAAAGCCCCCCCACTTCCCACACACGTGCATCCTCCTGCAGCGCAGCCAGGGATGGGGTGGGACCTGCCTCCTGTGATGTGATGCTCTTCTCCTTTCCTCCATCCTGCACTTGCCACGGTGCTTCCTCCCTCCCGCCAGCTCTGCTGGCTGTTGTGGGCTCTCCAGGGTGGCCAGCACCCGCAGAGCACCTGTGTTCTTGCAGAAGGTGTTGCTCTGCCTCTGCTCCTCGTCTGGAGGAGAGACCAGACTGTATCAGGGCAGGACTTTGTGCACAGCCTCATGGGGACCATCTCAGACCCAGCAAGCTTCACCCTGACTCCTGTAGTGGACGATGTTCTCGGCTCAGTGCTCAGGACTCGCCCGGGATGTTTTGGGGGCTTCAGGGTTGAAGGAAGCAGATAGGGATGTTAGTGGTGAAAAGACCCACCACGGTGGGGTAATGTTGATTGATCAGATGAAGTGAAGGGCAGTGGGGTGATGACTCCCGTGACCATGCCTGTGGGTCTTGGCCCCCAGAACCCTGCAGGGACCAGAAGACAGGGTGACCCTAACCAACTGATCTCATATCCACAGTCCTGTACTGGGGAGGCAAGCAGAGCTTGCAGGACAATTGAGAAAGGGCCAGAGCTTTTGGCAGCCCTTCTGCAACCAGAACAATGGCTGACATCATGTTTTATTTAAGAGGCAGAAGGGGAAAAAAAAATAAAAAATTGCGACCAGAAGGACTGTGGCCCTGTAGCCCTGGGAGAGATGCAGTTTATTTTTCCTGCCTGCTGGTTCCTCTCGCGCTCCCCCCGGCCCTGGCTCTGGCACAGCACATTCCTTTGCCGTGATCTCCTCCTTCCCATGCAACAGCACATTCCTCCTGCGCTGGCTGATCCCTTCTGCCGTGACCACGTTGTAGCCTCGCTTTGGCCACCCTGGCATGGCCGGGGTGGAGGCGACAGCAACCACCTCTCCTTGGTGCCTGTGCACAACTGGAAGCTCTCTGCTTTCCACCATCTCTGGAGCTCAGGCTTAGCCATGGTCCGTGTGGCCAATGCTCTGTCTTGCTCGTGCTGTGGGTCCCGTTCCACCCCACGTGCAGGTGTCTGTCCTGGTGCTGGGCTCTCCCTCCCTGGAGAGCTGAGTGTTCTGGAGTGATGTGTTGAGCCTCACCATCTGTGTGGTTCCCTCTGCTGTTGTGGTCTGTGGCGCTTGTCTCTGTGGCAGGCACATTGGACCGGGGGGGTCCCAGCAGCATGGGTCAACTTTGGAAGGTGGGGATTCCCATGCACCCCAGCCCCATGGGGCCAGGGGACCGTGGGGTGCCAAGCATGGCTCACTGTCTTCCCATGCTGGGTGGAGCAAGACCAGCCTGGGCTTGGGGTCATCTGTTTGGATCGCAAACAGGCAGGAGCACAGGAAGGTGTCTGCCGAGTCTTGTGAGCAGTGGGGAGATGTGCTAATGCCTTGCAGGGCTGAGTTCATGGAGCTGACAGAAGTTCCTACTGCAGGGGCCACCCCAGGCAGGGCAGGTCACCCAAGAGGGTCTGGCCAGGCATGGGTGCTGCTGCAGCAGATCGCCCTGGGGTTGTGGTCCCCTCCTAGCCAGCACTGGTGTGGGGTCGAGAAGGCCGGGCTGTGGGTGCTGGTGCACCCGTGATGGACCAGTGCATCCAGCACACCTGTCCCTTGCACGCCTGCTGGCCTCACTGGGTTTCATAGAATCATAGAATGGTTTAGATTGGAAAGGACCTTGAAGATCATCGAGTTCCAACCCCCCTGCCATAGACAAGGACACCTGTTTTTTTGGCAATACACTGCCATGTCCCTGTCCCCTCCCAACACACTGCCGGGAGCCCAGGCACAGGTCTGGCTGCTTGTCTGGGGCATTTTCCCAGTGCAATCAGACAAAATTAGATGTTACCTTCTCCCAGGACATGGACCTGTGGTCACCCCAAAGCCCCTTCCCAGCACTTTGCGCTGTACCCAACCATAGCGGGTTGTTCCTGTGCAGACCATTGGGATGTCCGAGAGGTGGGAAAGTCTCCTTTTGTCCTGTTTTTCTCACCTGTATCAGCTCCACCTTGCTCCTGCTCATGCTGGGGCACACATAGGAAAGAGCTGGGGGGGCTCTGGTGTGGGGTTACGGGGGGTATTGCAGGGGTCTGGGTCTGGGCAAGGCTGTGGGGTCTTGACTAGATCACAAGGGGCTGAATGGGGCCATGGGTGCCCCACCTCCTGCCAGGCTGGGCTAAACCGGGGTTAACCAGCGGGGCGGCTGGGAGCTGCCACGTGCCAAGAATGTTTCCAGGCTGGGGAAGGGCTGGACATGAATCACCCGCTCCCTCCGCCAGACGCTGCGTGCAGGCTGGGCTCCGCACTGTGCCGTGCCGTGGCAGGTCCTGCAGCTAGCCTGGGGACCCCTGTGCGGACGAGGGGTCTGCCAGCCCCATCAGCATCACCCGCCCAGGGGGCTCCAGCCTGATTTTTGTGGCTCCTGGGGAGTGCCAGCTGGATCTGAGACCCAGCACCCACCTCGATGCTTCTGGCACTGCTTGTCGGGGAAGCCCACGTGTGGACGGACATTGCAGCCATGGGACACGCTCCTCTCGCGTTGCTTCAGCTCTTTGTCTCCACCACTTGCATCTATACTCCCGAGCCAGCATTTCTGGGAGTTGTAAATCACTCTCTGGAGATCTCCTGCTTTTGCTGGTCGGTTCCATGACCCTGCTCAGCCTGGTGCCGCCTCTCTTGCTGCTCGTCTTGCTGCCTGCCCCCCCAGTGCCCATCAGCACAGGGGATCTTCTCCCTTTACCTCTGACCAACACCAGCCTGGTCCTGCTGTGGCTCCAGGGAATCCCAGCAGCTCAGGACATGGGGACCTGCAGCCTTCCCACAGGTGACAGGCTCCTGGAGAGTCAGTGCTGGTGAGAGGTTTTGCACCCCGGATGATCCTGTCCATGCCCAGCACTGCTGGTCTTCTGCGCTGGCTGTCCAGCAAGGCGGGTGTCTGGTCCCACCATGGGCTTCAAAGATGCCCATACTCCTTAGTGCATCCCATACCCAAAACGCTGCTGTAGCTTTGAGAAAGCAGGTGGTCCCACGCCTGCTGAAGTCCAATTGACAGTGTTGGTGGAGCCAAACTCTCCCCACGCCCTCTGTCCTGGGCCCAGAGCAGCAGTCAGTGGTGCAGACAGAGCTTCTCCTGCCCGTGCCTCCTTGCCTTCCCTGAGGCTGCAGGAGGAGCAGGCAGAGCTAGCTTTGCAGCAGGGACACGGTGGCTGCATGGCTTTGGCAGGCAGGGACATTGGTTGGCATTAGCTGATGGTCCTGGAGCAGCTGGCTGCAGACTCCAGCTGGTGGCACGGGCTTCAGCCGGGCCACGTAAACCCTGTCCATCATTTATATTGCCAAGTATCTGTACCAACAGGGAGCTGGAGAAATGCCACCGTCTGGTGTGCACCGGCCATGTTTCAGCAGCGTGGCTCTGGGGAGGAGGTTGGACCTGGTGGCTTGGAGAGGTCTCGCTTAGTGAGAGACCCTCTCATTGCATGCTCCTCCCATGTGATGGGCAAGGGGACAGTGGCTGTTTGCCACTCCACCTGGTGTCATTGCAAGGCTCCGGGTGGCATAATGGCCTGGAAGGCAGCAGAGGGATGACTGTGGCTCCTTTTCCCTGCTGAACAGAAGAAACCAGGTGGTGGCTTTCATGGCTGCCTGCGGAGTGTGTGAGGATGCTGCAGCCACCTCTGTGAGCCTCAGGTGGGATGAGGTAGAGGACACAGGCTGGGTGCGGAGAATAAAGGCAGTGTTCCTGAGGGACCTGCTCTCTCTGCTGCAGTCTGAGCCCTCCCCAAATAGTTTGTACTACCTGTACACACCAGGAGGTTCTGCAGGAGCAGGGGGCGCTGGCCAACGTGAGACTCCACGAGCTTTTGCCCTTGAGAGCCTTCAGGGAGCTAATCTGCCGGGATGATTCGTGCTCCCTGTGGTTTGGAAGCAATGGCGATGCGGGTCGGAAAATTTCACACTTGCGGTTTGCGTGTGATGCGGCGCTTGGCCCTGCGTGCCCCTCGTTCATGTGTTTTGCTCCCCACCTTCCTGAGGCAGGGAGAGGGGTCCCTCCTCCCCGTGGACGGGTTGGGGGGTCTCATGGTGCAACGCCTCAGTTCTCTGGCACCAGCCCGGAGGTGATGCCCCTTCTCCCCACCCCCTACCGTCTCCATGTGCCCTCCTGGGTTTATCCTGCAGATAAACTTGCAGATCCTTCAGAGCAACAACGGGAGGGGATTAGGGGCAAAAATTAGGCTACCTTGGACCTCTTGGCAACCAGAAGTCCCCTGGCACGGTCCCTGCAGCTCCCGGTGCACAGATGTCTCTAATTCACCTGCTCGCCATGCACAGCAAGGCAGTGAGGGGGTCTGAGCACCAGACCAACCTCCGGGACATCTGCGAGGCAGTGGTTGAATGAAGGTAGCAGGACATACACAGGGAAGAAGGGCTGCTGCTGCCCAGCGCCAGGCTCTGCTCCTTGCCAACGCGGTGAACTGCTTAGGACTAATGTCATGCTAACTCCGTTAATTCGGAACATCTCCATTTTCATTTGGGGGAGAAAAAAAACCAACAAAAAAAGAGGTTTCCGCATTTGCTTCAGGCTTGCTGAAGCTAGCTGGAATCACTCCCCCCGTGGACGGTGCTGGGGAGAAGGTCCCTGCCCGAGGACGCAGGGATGCTTCCCGTTGGATGCGGCATCACTTCCTTCGCTGCAATGAGAGCAAAACCGCGTCGTGTTGCTGCAACAAAGCGCGTGTTCAAAGTGTTGTGCAAACACAACGATCAGCCCTGTTAACTGCGCCCGGTGACCTCACTGCAAGGTTTCTGGCGGTGGATGTAATCTCCGGGACGGTATTTTTCCCTGGCTTTTCTAACATTTTCCAAACAAACTCATCTGAAAGCATTGACTCAAGGGTTTCAAGAAGCTGTGCTGAGCATAAAGACACGCGTCCAGAGACTGGTGCCTGCGGACTTGTCGGCTCATCGGCTCAAGAAATAAACAATAAATGAAGCAGACCTCTAAACATCTGGCGGAAAGTAGGAGCATGTTCCACAATCTGAGTGTCTGAAGGATAAATGGGGCTGGACCAAGCCACAGCTCCTTTCTTGTCCGCGTTGCAAACGGGGCAAGCGTGATATTTACAGGCTTCAGTGATGCTGTGACTACAGCATCTTGGCACTTCTCTTTCACCAGCTTCTAGGGGAATAGCGACACATGTGTGAAAAACATGCTGGGGCACAACGTCCCGGGTCCAAATGGCAGCAGAGACGGGGAGGGAGAAGCTCTGGGGACAAGCTGAGCTCTTACTCGCAAACGTGATCGGGCAGGGCATGCTGTGCTGGGAGACGAAGAGAAGCTGTCAGTCTTGGAGAGCTGCAGCCACCTGGAGAAGACAGAAACCGAGCAGAAAGTAGCCTCGCAAGCAAGCTGGCTTGCTTGCCTGGCGCTATTGCTGGGGGACACTTCCTTAGAGATGTGACCAGGAGCGAGCAAGGGAAGCTGTAGGGAGCTTCTCAGGGCTCAGCACCATAGCTAGGTCCTGCACCTTCCTTGTTTTCATGGGTCTGGCCGAAATAAAAAATAAAAGAAAAAAAACAATATCGGGACCTTGAGGAGCACGTAGCCAAGGAGCAGGACTTGGAGTCTGGCATGGAAACGCACAAGCCAGTGGGTCTGGTGATCCTTGCCTCAGAGCTAAGTGCGTGAGTGGTCCCACTGATTTCACTTAGGGAGGAGTGTGCGCTTAAGTGCTTTGCTGGATGAAGGCCTAGGAGATGAGAGGGCTGAACTCCAAGTGGAGCTGGGCAGGAAAGAGCCTACGCACTTTGCTGTAATGGTTGGGATTTCCAGCCTGGAGACGGACAAGCAGGGCAGGCAGAGTGTGGAAATCCTGCCTCAGAGCCCCAGGCAGGGCAGAGGCCGGAGCCAGCATCTCGGACAGCCCAGCTGGCGGTTCCCACCATGCCTGGGATGGGGTGGGGGGCTCTGGGGTGCTGTGCTGTGCCCCAGGAGGGACAAATATGGTCAGGCAGGTCAGGCATTTCTCCATCCTGGGACATTTTGCCTTCCAGAAACTCCAGCAAAACTGATGTAACAAGCTGGGCATGGGTGAATATTCTGAAAAGACATAGATAAGGATGGCAGAGGGATGCAGAAACTATGCCTACCTGTAGAAGAGCAGGGACAGCCCTACTGAGGGCAGCATGAGGATGAATAAGAGAGTATGACTCAGGAGAGCCACAGTTAGCCAGAATGCTGCAGGAAAGACCCCAGCAAGGAGACTGATGGCCAGATGGTCTTGATGTGGGGCCATCACGGAGCTGCCACCTCTGTGAGTGCCTGTACTACTCAGCTGGGAAACTGTGGGTGCCCTCAGCCTCTGGCCGTGGCACTGACCCATGTGCAGCAATGGATGTCTCCAGGTGACTGTGGTCTTGAGGTGGCCCTGGGAGCTGAGCAAGTGGAAAGTAGTAGTAGTAGGAGGCACCACTGGCCTCAGGAAGGGACAATGTGTATTAGGCAGGGGTGAAAGGAGATGATCTGGTGTTTTCTAAGGTGGGGCCAGGCCATCCTCAAGTTCTTTGAAGGTCACCCCATCCCTCTGCCCAGAATGCTTATCAGAGCTTCAGGAGATGTACTTGGAGTAACACCCCTTGCTTACAATCCCACATCTGGGGCAGGGGTCTCACATCCCTCCACAACCACAGGGAAACAACAACAGCCTCTGCTGTGAGCCTGTTCTGGCAAGAGCACCAGCCCCTTCCCCTTGCCCCCCTACCCAGATTCCACCAGACCTTCAGTTGCCCCAAGGCCTTGGACCCTGTCCAGGCCCCTGCCCCAAGGCCAGGACCACCGTGCCAGGCAGGAGATGCCACGGGTGGCTCAGCCCTGTGCCTGTGTCTCCCTGGGAGTTTGAGGAGCATGGCGCCATGCAATCCTCCTGCTGAACAACATCTTGGCTTACGTGGGCCAGGAGACGCCAACCCACTGCCACCGCCAAGGCTGGGGACAGGCAGGACACGCAGCGTGCCCGTTTGTTGGGCTGTGCCCAGCAGCATCACTGTGCTCAGTGGCACATGCTCCTGGTTGGGGTGGCCAGGGTTGTCCCTGCTGAAGTGCCCCAGACCATGGAGAGTTCCTCCACAAGATGTCTGTGAGCTCCTGAGACATCTTCAGGAGGGACGTTGCCCATGGGGAGCTGGACAACAGCTCCACTGACCCGTCCACCAGTGCCTTGGCAGGTGCTGGGGCGGCCGTTCCCCAGACATCCAAGCGGCGAAGGGATGCTTGTGCGTTCAGCGTGGAGGGAAGGGCTTCCTTGCAGCTGGGACTTGGCAGGGGTGCAATCTCATGCACGGTGATGATACTCAGATATCATCTCTGGTGATTTACAGCTGGAGCATGCAAGCACTGGTTTAAGAAGATCCTCATAAATAGCTCCAGCCTGACAGAGGGCCTGCTGGATAATGGAAAATCGAGGGATCATCCCTCGCCACAGCTCTGTGCAATATCTGGTAGTTAACTCTGCCGTGACAGCTCCCCATGGGCAACGTCCCTCCTGAAGATGTCTCAGGAGCTCTTGCTCCAACTCTTCCCTATGGGATTCAGGTCCTTCAGCGCCCCCCCCGCCCCGCCCCCAAAGACAGGCAGGAAGCCATGGGCCACCCCACGCTGTGACAGGCAGGACAACATCGTGCGGTGCCAGGAGGCAGACCACGTGGTGAGGTGACACAGCTGTGCCAGGCAGCGGACCACAGGTCATGCCCCACCACACCGAGCTCCGCTGGTCGTGCCATGCCGTGTTGTGTTTCTCATGCTGCTCTGCTCATGTGCTACCACATGTCCCCACTCTTTCCAGCCCCCTCTTGTGTCCTACGTGGATTCTGCAGCATCGGCATAGAGCAATTTTTGTCTGGAGGCTCTGCCACCTGTTAGTAAAACTCGTTGGAGTGTGGGCTTTCCCTCTAAAGGCGGTCATTACATTTGCCCTGTTATGTCCTTCTTGACTGCTTTCTGCTCCAAAGCTCACCTCCTCCTCCCTGTTGCCGCTGGAGAGGGCTCATCCTTTGCAGGACTTGCACAGGGCCTTGGGAGGTCTCCCTGACCATGTTCATGGCTGAGCCACCTCCGCAGGCTGGTCCTGTCCCTGCACACCCTGGCTGGGACCCATCCAGGTGTTCACAGCCTTGACACAGGCACTGGACCTTCACTTGAGTTCCCATTCATGCTGATGAGACCTGGAGAGATGCTACCATGGCTAAGCCAGAGTAAAAAAGGGAAACTGAGGTCCCAAAGTAATGGAGCAACCAGCAGCCCCTCGCAGCAGCACTTCTCACCCTTCGGCAAAGCACTCCTCCCAGGTGTCCCCCCTTCCCAGCATGGACCTGGGGCTGGTGGCCACTGTCTGGGCTCTGCTGGGAGGAAGAAGAAGCATGGGGAGGGGGCACACGGCAGATCTCTCTGATAAGGGGTCTCCAGTGCCCGCTGGGCAGGTGTCCAGGCAGCTGGACCAGGATTGACAGCGTCGGCTCTGGTGCTCGGGGAGGAACAGATGGGATTCATTAGCAGAGATTATTTAGATATCTCCAAAGGGCTCCGTCACAACCCATTAAACTTAGACAAGCAGACATAATTAGGGCTTAACACGGCTGTCTCGGCAACACGCCTGGCACAGCTCGGCACCGGTGGAGCCACTCAAGGACAGTGGTGTGCACGGACAGCCCCTTCGGACCCCGGGGTCTCGGCACATCTGGACAGCAGTGAGCGGCCAGCCCCAGCCCCGGGGTGCATGTCTTGTCCGGTCCCCTGACGTGCACCTCTGCTTCCCAGCAGCGCAGGTGCCCGGCAGCCCTCAGGATGGGGACATGTCCACTCTGGATGTGCTTCCCTGCCCCGGCTTCCACCCTTCCTCCCCCCCGGCATCACCCTTATGCAGAGAAACAGCAGGACACCGCTGTCCCAGTGCTCTGGTCTTGCTCTTGGCCCCATACTGGGCTAACACATGCAGGGTGTGCACGGTCCCTGTGCTGAACCTGGGACCTTCCAGCCGCCCTGATAGCTCAGCCTCTGGCTCGCCCAGGCTGGCTCTCAGAAACACCACGGCTGGACAGGATCCCTCCAACCCTCCGCCACGGCCCAGAAGACTCCCCCCCCCCTCCATCACCTTCCTGACAAGCCCAGACGCCTCTGACTGATGGGCGGAGGAACCCGCAGCCAGGAAAGGCAGCTGCCTCCGGCATCTCGCCACACGATGCCATTTCGCAGTGCCTCTAGCCCAGCGGGGTGGCTGGAGCCTGTCCCGCTCCTGCTGGGCTTCCCAGCAGAGCCGGGACGGTGCCATGGCACGCCAAGCCCTTGCAGCCCCCGTGCTGCTCAGCCACGTCCTCGCCAGGTCCCGGCTGCCACCGTCCTCGTTTAACGAACTAACTTTGCTACTCTTTGCTTTCTTACAGCGTGCCCCGCGCTCTGGGAATGCTGTGCTTCAGAGAGAGGTCTCCCATGGCAGAGAGGGCTCGTTGCCCTCTTTCGTGGAGGGTTTAGAGACCATGCTGTCCCAGGAGATGGAAGGAGGGCAGGACATTCCCTGGGGATCTCTCGAGAGGCGTGGATGCGTCTTAATTAACGGCTGCCCTGCACTGGATGTTAGAGCAGCCTTTAATCTAACAGCAGTTAGCAAACATTAGAAGGAAAAGGCTGGGAGGGGTTGGATGGAGATCCACCACGCCACCAGGACAATTTTGAATGGGCGATGCTGCAGGAGGTGGTTGCATGTTCAGTCCATCCTCGTGGCTGTCCTGCTCTCAGGGGTGCAGCAGAAAGTCCTGGGCTACCCCGACCCGAGGACCACAGCTCACATCTCCCAGGCATCGCAGGGAGTCATGTCCACAGGGTCCTGCCTGGTGCATCTGTATACAGTGCCTGCAAAGCCTGGGGGAGCTGTCTCCCACCAGCGCCTGCCTTCTGCTGGTTTTCCCCGTGGGGTTCGTGAAGCTCTCCAGGTTTCAGCTACGGCGGTTTTGTAACCAGATCATCTGTTTCTCAGCCTCTGTGGGTGATGGCTGCAGTTTCGAGGCAGTTCTCCAGGAATTTAGCAACACTGAATGGGATCCGGATGGGATGGCTCAGGTATCTGAAGGTATGTCAAGCCTCCACTCAAGCATTTGACAGTGTTTTCCATGACCTCATTAGGCTGAGGATCGTTAGCCTGGTCTCTACAGAAACTCGAGCTCCTAACAGGGAATTATGGTTCATTATTTGTCGCCAGCACAGTAGGTATGTCATGTCTAGCGAGTGCAGCTTTTATATACGCCATTACATGACTGGGCGTCGTAGTCTCTAATAATGCTATTTCTGGATTGCAGTAATGATAATTGAGAACTAGTGTGTCATTAATTATACAAATGACTTGATGCCAGCGCTGGATTGTGTCTCTAATTTCTGGAACTACTGTCCTCATTTGTTTTGTTTGACAGCTTCTAGCATTCGATGTCTTGCGTTATTTGATGTTTTATTCTACAGCCACCGTGAACCCCGGCCAGTGGGTCTCTGGACGTGCCTGTCCTTCTCGAGGCTCATCCTCCTTCCAAGCAAAGGCAGCCGGGGACCTCTGCAAGAACTCCTGCCTCTAATGCTCTCCTCCCACGCTGCCACACGCCCGCTGCCAGGACACGCAGCGTTAGCAGGTTGGAGTTTCACCCCATGCATGGTCTCTGCTGCGTCTCTGCCCGTGCCGGGGAATGTGTCCTCCTCCTTGTTTACAGTTCCCTTCTTCCTTGCTTCTCCTCACAGCTCTGAAGAGAGGGTCAGCCACCACAGAGACCTTCCCAGGTTCCTGTCTTAGCCTGAAAGGACAGTCTGTGCCCTCTGGCTGGCTTAAATAGCCCAAATCTCAAAGGTTCTGGTGTAGCTCCATGCGGAGGGGTGGGAAGGACGGCTGTGCTGCTGTGCCCTGGCTTTCTTGCATGGGTGCACCCCCGAACCGTGCTGGGGGCCTGTGCCCAGGGAGTGACATTGTCCATTTTTGTACATTTCCCAATGGGAATGAGTGGAATTTGGTGTGGGGTCAGCCAGCTGGTTCAGAAAGCATCGCTGGCTTGGACTGGTGCACAGGTGGGAGAGACCACGCGATGCCACGTGCATGACTGCTGGGGCAGCAGGCACGGTCTGTGAGGGCACCTCAGGCAGCTCCTGGGGTGGCTGAGGCTTAACCTTTGCTCAGCCGCTTTTTCTCCTACGTTATTTCTTTAACCTGGAGTATTTTGCTGTTGTAAGTCCCTCCTAGAGCTTTTCAGGACTCTGGTTCTGTTTTTCTGGCATTTTTCCCTGTAGTATAATACGATCCCTGTGAACTCCACTGCCTTCAGTATCTCAAATATTTGCAGTATCTTTTTGTGAAATATTTTGGATGCACAGCATAGCCCCAGGGAGTCCCGGGAAGCACCTCCCAGATAAGGCATTAGGAGCACACATGCAGGAAGGCTTGGGCTTTGTCCAGGGGAACCGGTGAGGCTCCAGATGAAACATCCTACATCAGAACATCTGACTCCTGCCACTGGCTCCAAACTGTCTCCCCTGCCAGGCACAGCGGAGCATGCCATTTTCACACCAAATTTATTCTCAAACTCAAGAGCCTCTTCTTTTTTTCCGTGTTGCGCAGACCCTTTCTGCAGTGCTTTCCTATCTGGCGTCTCCCTCTTGCCAGCTGGTTCCTCTGTCGGATCTGCTGGAGTGCCAGAGGGACATTTTTAGCTGCTCTTATGAAAGGACAACATTATTTTCTAAAATTACATGTTACCAATCACTTCCTAAGCTTCTACAACCCTGAGCCTCTCCTCCCAAAGAGGACACTGAAGACAGGTCCAGACATCGTCCCCAACCCTCCTCTCTCCCCCGGGGCCAGCAGGGAGGCTGGGTGCCCAGCACAGATGCACGGAGCCCTGCTGTACCCATCTGAAGGTCAGAGCGGTCCCACGCTGCCATCTGGCATATCCCCCCCCTCCCCCCCCCGAAATGCTTCCCAAAACAGCCTCCAGCATGATCTTTTCCATGCTGCCTCTGTCCCCCATGCAGCCGCTGCAGGATCATACCCCCATCCAGCTGTGATGCGGTTGTGCTCAACATGATGAGTTTTTTCCAACGAGCTCCGTTGCCTGCAG